>NC_137468.1:162830066-163430066 GCF_964235325.1 Thermobia domestica
ACGAAACACGAAAATGTGCAACTGGAGATAATCAATCCAATGCCCTTTCTTGCGTAAGCGTTCACTCCCATTTATGTACCGACAAACCCAATATTTGTAGATAAAAGCTGTTCTGCTTATCACACACGAAAGCAAATATAATAATGTGTATTCATGCTTCACATCATAATATCCAAACATACTGCAATCTACGATTGCCTGATAATATTCATATTTAACAAGTACTAGTTTTCCCACACACAACTGTGTCCATATATCCCGAAAACAAAGGCACATTTGTCCATTACACAGAAACAAGCACAGTGAAATATTGAACTGTAATTTCAGATGTGTTTGCTTCATTTTGTTAACAAGCACAACGATATTTCATCTACTTTTTGCTCCTAATAAGCTGTTGAACCAGTAGGTTTTGTTACGAAGCACCAGTAAACAGTATACGCATTTGTGTACAAAAAAATGAATAAAGTCTAGGCCTATTTAAGCTTATTACAAAATAAAGGTGACAATTACCACAGAACAGCACCTACCTTTACGTGTGAATTTTATTTCTTTGAAATGAAATGAAATGAAATCTTTAAGTTTTACGTCCCACGATTATGCCGGTTAGGCTAAAGGAGACGGTGATGAGAGATGAGTGAAATGGTGGAATGAAGAAAATGGGAGGAAACGGGAAAATCCCGAGAAAACCCACGAGCACGGTGTTTGTCTACCACAAAGTGCACACGGCGCGAGTTGGGATAGAACCAGGGACCCCAAGCGCCGGTGGTGAACACTACCACTGAGCCACCGCGCCCCCTATTTTTATTTCTTTGATATGTAGACTAATCATTTGAGATTATAGTTATCATATTTTTTAAAGGAATTTTGAACATTATTATTATTGTGACATGACGTTCGAATATTTTTTCTCATCTATAATTTTCTTCAGGAAATGCTTTATTATTATTATTATTATTGTCTTTTCTATCAAGGGATGGCCAAAAAATTATCCTGATTCCGGAAAATTTATCTGATCTGCGAATCTGTTTTTATTTATTTATTTATTTATTTTTTTGTAACGCGAACTGTCAAAAGGGGGCGACCATTTTGTACCCACCTGTTAAGATTAAATAAATGTCGCAAAAGAAACAAAGTAGAAGCTCTCTTAGAAAATCTACAGTGACTGAAGTGAACAGTACAGTGAACAGTAAGACTAAGAGTATTTATTATACTGTCATCTAGGAGTGCCACTTTAAAATGTCAATCACCAAAGGGAGAAGGAATACTTTGTGCCCACCAATTTAAAATTATTTGAGATACACTAATAAAGCGACTTAAGTGACAATATACAGTATAAGACTAACCACCAAATTCAGAAAAGGCAGGATACAGTTATGCCATCTACGAGTGACAACTCTAAATGCTAATTACATTTCCTACAAAGGAGGGGAGGGGTACTCTATACTCACAAACTTAAAGTAGCAAATTTATAAGAAACACTAACGTTCAATTTGCACCACCGTAAGGTATAGGATTTAGCTAAACATGTTGAGAAATAACATACTTTCTTACAATTTATAGAAACGATTAGAAGAGTAACTGCGGTGGGCACAAAGTATAGTCAAGACATTCTATTGGTCCCCAACCGGCTTCCTTTGTACTCAAGCAGAAAATTTACCCTAACCGCCCTCATAAATAACACACCAAATAAACCATAAATGTCACGTGTTCGGTGTCGAAGTAATACGTTGTTGCCATCGCTAAACTTTTATTATCGATGGATACATTGTATAATAATAATAATAATAATCAGTGTGCGAATTGAAAAATTTTCCCAGAGGGGGATGAATTTCACCCATACGCGCACCCAGTCCTCCCACACACACACACACACACACACATATATATATATATATATATATATATATATATATATATATATATATATATATATATATATATATATATATATATTAACAAGTACAAAACAGTTGAGATGTGAGATCTTTCATAAATTTTCACTCAAGTAATATTTAGATTAGCTACGCAAAGTAAGAATTGTTCCCTTTTTCTATCTTATCTTTATGTCCATTTAAAAATACTCCAGAGGGGGAAAAAGTTATCCCATCCAGGGATAAAATTTTTCTTCTCCAGGGTGGGAAAGATTTTTGTCAGGGGGGAAATCCCTGGCATCCCCCCCGCCAATTCGCACCCTGATAATAATAATAATAATAATAATAATAATAATAATAATAATAATAATAAAACACAACAATCATTAAAGGAATTCAGTATAATAGTATGGACAGAGGCGGTGAAGGACGGATTTCTGGGAGTGGCAAAGAAAGATTGTATTTTTTTTTTCATCGGGCTTTTGCGGCACTGCCTTGAAGGGGGAGGACAGGGGCGAACCACTTAACATGTTTGGTTCGTACAAGCGTTATCGTTATGGAAGTTACCTAATATTAACTATATGCTATATTTAAGAGTAATATAAGCACATTTCATGAAACTAATGATTCTTTTCATTACAACATATCCAAATTGAATTCAAATTAAATGAAATATTTCAGTTTAACGTCCCATAACTATGCCCTTCAAGCTCAAGGAGACGGAAGGAGGAGGATCAATGAAAACAAAAGTAACGAAAAAACTAGATAAATCTGTCTGTCTTTCTGCGAAGACTACTGAAGCAAGAGGGTGAAAATTGCAACATCGCTTTCTTTTTCAGCAGGTCAACTGGAATGATATGTTGAATTATCCCTCTCATGTATAGTAGTCTCACTCTATAGGTAGCCACTTGCTCACAAAGGGAAGCCGCCCTCGTGTGCGGTTTCTTTTCATACTGTCCTGTTTGGTTTTCCTCTCCCTTGAAAACTGACTGACGGGCAATAAACTGAAACAAACTGTTGCCAAATTTTTGTCAATGATCCTTTTTCTTTCCTTCTTTCTGTTAAAAGAAAAACAGTTTGAGATAGATACGCTCTCGAGTTGAATGCTTGAACACACACACTGGAGGGTTAGAGAGGGAGAGAGAAAAGGGGGCGAGGGAAAGGGAGGTACTACGTATGGCAACGTTTAGCTTTTTCTTCTTCCAAAGGGACCACAAACTTTATGACGACTTCTTTGTGCTAAATTCAAAGTCTCCCGATTGGCTATCGACTGGGCGCGCTTTCTATAACGAAGAAATACGCGGTTTCCTTCAATGGTGTTCCGCTTCCTTTGTAGCCGCCTGGGGACAGTTTGAGCGATTTTACTATACCCCCGTTTGTACTGTGAGGGTTAATTTTGGTTGGGTAGAATGTCAACAGTTGGTAATTGAGGTCATTGCTCGAGATGATTTATCGATTTGATTCCAACATATGGACAATCAAAAATTGGTTCTCCATGTATTATGTATAACATTTTTCCTTTGTAGTATGCAACTCAACTCTGTACTAAGTGTAAGGTTGGTTACATACCACTCAGATACTTTCAATATAACCAAACTCCTTCACGTGGTATACACGTGACACTTCTAGATATTTGTTTCTTTCGTTTCTTTGGCTAAAGGGAAACAAGCTTTTGCTGAAATTTGAAAAACGGATGGTGCCTGATAAAAACGGGTGATCTGGTAACTCCATTCTAGGTATTACAGAGAAAGAGAAGCTGATAGGTGTTCTGTGATTCGAAATTTCTACACGGACATAATCAACGACGACGAGAAGTAAGGTCTAGGAATTATAGTATCTTCTATAGAAGTTAAATGCTTAACCTTTTCAACTCTGAAGTTTTTAAAGGAAATTGCAGACTTTCAGTAAAGTAGCTACTATTCATCAGAAATTCTTGGTTCGAATGTCATTTTCTTCATAATAAAATCAGCTTTCAGATGGTATAATGCCCATGGCCCGGTAACGTACGTGAAGAGGAAAATTAGTAGAAAATCGGAAAAAATCCTCCAAAAAATTCCTTTTGGGGAGTTTCGGACCCCTAGAATGGAATCCTGTTGGTATGTGCAAAACGTTATAAGACATAAAACATACATGTTGCACTTGTAAAAATGTACTTACCTTACATGGCTTTCTTATGAAATTCTCTCCTAAACACGTTGCATCCCCATAGCATACAACTGCCTGGCACTTCGTACACATCAAACTGGATTCTTTTCTTTTTCCCTTCGCATAACATACCTTCAATGGTCGTAGTGAGACGGTATGCGGTGGTATGCCATACCACCTCTGGTTTATCAGTAATGAGGATATACCGTCTCTGGTTTTTCAATAATCAAGACCATATTTAAATAACAGGTATGTTGAGTCAAAATCATAATAAAACATACCGCCTCTGCTTTTTCCCCCACTTCGAACACTGCATGCACCTTCTATGAGGGTCAATCCAAACGAAGTGGTCCCGAGGCGGTTGCTCGACCATCTCAGAAAATTATAAAAATTTGAGTGTGACGAACCGTGTGTATGAGAAGGTCAATAACATCATTTACGTTGTCGTATGTGCAACTGCTCCTAAATGGCGGCCATCTTTGTTGTCGGTAGAGTGTTAATTTTTGCATTTCCAAGCGTTTACGAAAATTACAGTTTCTCAGGACGTACGAATCAAACGAACACCAAACAAAAACAAATGTTTACAGATGAAATCACCAGAAAACCTACAGAAAATTACACTTTTGAAAGCTGTATTTTGGAATGGCATAAAGTAGAGGGTTCATAAGTTTTGTGCTGAATACTATTGCATATAAATAGTCTGCAGAAATATCCACGGCTATGATACTATTGGCACCGTAGATGGGGATCCGAAAGTTGAAGTTTGTTATTTTGATGCCATTTTTGGGGCGTAATATCTCAGGGGGGCAAAGTACTAAAAATTGGTGCTTATTCCACAAAGCAATTCTGTATGTAAATGAACTATTGTAAAGAAATCATGACTGATATTACACGGAGAAAAAAGTGAGGACATGGTAAAAACGCAAAGAAAGCACGTGCGTGACGATGGTTATCGCCCGGGAAAAAAATTAAATATTTGGATATGTTTCATGCTAGATCTCAAAAACTATGCATGGTGCAGCAATTAGGCCCGCTTTGTTTGTGTTCAGTTGTATAAAAGCTTGCGAGTGGTGTTTGTTCCATCCTTCTAGCTCTATGATCATTGCCACGTCTATATGATAAGGGGGTTAGCTCCCCCTTGTACCCACGACACACATCGTCGAACTGGACCGCAGTATTACAGCACTTAAGAGGCCTCATCACTGCGAATTTAAAATACCGCTAATTTTACAGTAATTATGTGATATCTTCAAGTAGATAAAAGATAATCGAAAAGTGGAACAAGACCTCCCTAGACAATGTTATTCTGCGTGAGATACCGTTATCATGACTCATTTATCTGCTTTCGATTCCCACACATTTAGAAAATCGGCATTTATTTTCGCGTTTCTAAATAACTGCAAACGGAAAGCTACTAGGTGACTCGTGATAACGGTACCTCATGCAAAATAACATCGTCTAGGGAGGTCTTGATCCACTTTTTGATTATCTTTTATCTATTTGAAGATATCACATAATTACTGTAAAATTAGCGGTATTTTAATTTCGCAGTGATAGGGACTCTTAATGTATCAGCAAAATATCATTGAAATTCAATCACAGTTACGGAAGTTATTATGTCCACAAAATATATAGGATAGACTAGTCTTTGGATAGCTAAGGACTCCGCCCCCATGGCCCTACGTTTGCTCGGCCTACGGCTTCGAACCTCTAAAACCTACAAGTTTCTTTTCGTATATCAACTATCTAAAAGATAAGATTTTGTATCACAAAAAAAAAAAAAAAAAAAACACCCTTTAAATAACATGGGAATTACTTAATTCCCCCAATAGATACCTTAAAAGCTAAAAATATTCACTTTTGGAAATTTTCCTGTGGGTTATTCCTAGAAGTCTACAATCATGCCAAATTTCATGATTCTAATCCTACCGGAAGGGCTACATATTTTGGGGTGTAGAAGATGTCCTATATAAATAACACTGGGAAGACTTTTCAGTTCCCCATAAAACCTGTCTACGGTTGAACTTTTTATTTTTTATTTTTGGTGATTTACTTAAGTAACGCTAACGGAAATACAAGCATATCGAATTTCAAGTTTTTATTCCAAGTGCTTAAATATGAGATTATAAGTCCAAAAAAGGGGCTCATTTAAGTAACGTAGAGAATTTCTTCATCCCCCCCCCTTACACCCTCTAAAAATTAAAAATATTAACTTTTGATAATTTTCCTGCGGGTTAGTACTTGAAAGCTACAATCATGCTAAATATCAACTTTCCACGTCAACCGGAAGTACTCCTTTATTTTAGGAGAGTTCATGTAGTTTTATATATACAGTGAGTGTAAAAAGTATTCATACAGGCAATATTTTTATAAAAAAATGTTATTTTGTCCCGCTTCCATGATATGTAGATCCAACTCACTGGGCAATTAGAAAAAGGTGTTCCGGGAAGGAAGACTTGGGGGAAGTATAAACAACAAATGTTATTTTGACCTTTCTTTACAACGACAAAAATGGAAAAGTCTGAAAATTCATGTGCAAAAAGTATTCATACAGTGCCACAACTCTCACAGGAATACCTCACTCTCCGTGTACAGAAACGAATGACAGGCCTATAAAGGCACTCTAATTTGTTCTACATTCCCGTGGAGTGCATTCAAGTTCACAACATTATCGCGGAGTTAGGAAGTGCGGAAGTATGGGGCATAAGGGTCGTGAAACTACAGAAGAGGAACGAAGAATTATAATTCGTCTGCATAACCAGTGTAAGTCACTTTCTGCAATCACAAGCATTGTTGGTAAACCTAGAGGGACTATTCATAGTATTGTTGATAGAATGGGACAGAGAAAACGGTGAAAAATGCACATAGAACAGGTCGTCCAGTGAAATTAAATACGTGTTGTCAGTCATTGATAGTTCAAAAAATCAAAAAGCATTTGCGTCTGAGTGTGTCAGAGCTTGCAAGTGAGCTTCATAATGAACTTAAAGTGCATGTCTCACATTCTACGATTCGCGGTTACTTGAGAAAGCGTGGCTTTCATGGTCGGGTAGCCCGAAGAAAATATTTCGTGAGTGAAGTCAATAGGAAGAAAAGGTTAACATTTGCCAAAGAACACCGAAATACACCACAATAATTCTGGAATCGTGAGAGATTTACGGATGAAAGCAAATTCAACATTTTTGCATCGGATGGACGAACCATGGTGTGGAGGCAAAAGAATACAGAGTTTCGAAAACAAAATCTGAAACCTACAGTGAAACATGGTGGTGGTTCTAGCATGGTTTGGGGGTGTATGAGTGCATCTGGTGTAGGGTCCTTGCACTCTATAGATGATATTATGAACCATTATCTGTACACTGATATTTTAAAATCGAATCTCCATTCATCTGCTGACAAATGGGCATTAGCCAAAACTTCATATTCATGCAGGACAAAGATCCAAAGCATTCCGTTTTAAACACGCGCCTTTGGATCTTGTACAATACGCCAATCCTCCTATACTAGTACATGCTAACACCTCCCCAATCCTCCTATACTAGTCCCATTGAGCATCTAAGGGACTACCTTGACAAACAGATTAGAAAACGACCAATTTAGAATAAACAGGACTCGGAAAATGCTCTGCAAGAGGAATGGCAGAAAATTTCCTTATCAAAGACCAAGACTTTGGCAATGTCAATGGCAAAGCGTATTAAAGCTATTAAAGCAACTAAAGGATCTCCTACGAAGTACTAAAGTGGCCCAATCTGACCAAAACAAAGACACTAAGTGAAATGTATGAATACTTTTTGTTGATTGATATTTCTTTCTTTTCACTACCTTTTTGAATTTCCTGCACGAATAGTAGCTTCTTTTTTAGCTACAGTCCTAACTTGTTTTACATCAGTGTATTTTTGTGTTATATTTCCTACACTTGAAGAAATAAAATACAAATTTTCAGTTCAAGTGGTGTTTTCTCACCGTGATAAGTTACATGTTACCATTTTCTGAGGTGTATGAATACTTTTTACATTCACTGTAGTTAGGATAGATGTAACGCAACCTTTTAAACATGTTAACTTCCGTAACTGGAATTGGACTTCAATATCACTTTGCTGATACATTAAATGCCTTAATACCGCGGTCCAGTTCGACGATGGGTGTCGTGGCTGCAAGAGGGAGCTAACCCCCTTACCATATAGACGTGGCAATGATCATGGAGTAAGAAGGTGTAACAAACACCAGTCTCAAGCTTTTACACAACTGAACACGAACAAAAGCGGGCCTAATTGCTGCACCATGAATAGTTTTTGAGATCTACCATGAAAGATGATCCAAACATTTAAATTTTTCCGGGCTACGACCATCGTCACGCACGTGCTTTCTTCGCGTTTTTACCATGTCCTCACTTTTTTCTCCGTGTAATATCAGTCATGATTTCTTTACAACAGTTTATTCACACACAGAATTACTTTGTGGAATAAGAACCAATTTTTAGCACTTTGCCCTCCTGAGATATTACGCCCCAAAAATGGCGTCAAAATCACAAACTTCAACTTTTGAATCCCCATAAATCTACGGTGCCAATAGTATCATAGACGTGGATATTTCTGCCGACTCTTGACTCCATGCCTGTGGGTTCGAATCCAGTAGCAAATTTCTTCACTAAAGCTTAAGCTTTTTTCTCAGTTCTACCAAGTTAATGCCGGAAAGATACCTTTAAAAATAGGTCCTGGCCAACTTTCTTCTATTGTTAATTTCTAACTATTCCAATGTGTACATTGGACCATACAAATGAATCTGTAAACTGAGAACTAAATAATATATTTACTAACATTACAAATTCAATTGGCAGCCCGTTTCCCCTCGTTTCTAACCTGACACAGATCATTTAGTCGATGCATGCTACTCGATGTTGCTTGATAAGCCGCGATATAAAACGAAGTCCTGCTTTGTAGACTCACGTGCTGGACTGCTCTGTTCAGACAAAACAGCCCTTATACCCCGGTGCTTACCCCTACTCAATTTCTTGCTCTAAATATAGACCTTAATGATGTATTTCCGGATCCTGAACTTCATCACAAAGCCATTTTATGTCCCGACGAACTCTTAAAAGACTTCCGTAACTTGATGCAGTTACTTTCAGAGTGCTCCATCGAAGAAATTTTACTAGAAGAAAATGCAATTTTATAGAAAGGAAAAAACTAAATGTTATTTCAACCTGAACTAATGTAAATATTATCACAAGAGTCATTTTTGCATCTTATGTATACAAAGTTCACCACTTCAGTATTTCATAGACTATTTTCTACTTAAACAACAAATTAAAACCATTTTGTTTAGGAGACACCCCTCACGAAAAGCCAGTTAATTAAAAACTCAATCAATTTCAGAAATAGATATACCTTTCAGTGGCACCTTCGGAAAATTCTCTAACAGAAGGGTTGGTGGATTTTTATGCCTAAAGCAATGAAAAAAAGTAAAAATTTGAAAGATATTTTATTAACAGGATGAAAGTATTTGATTTGATAAATTCATTAAATTCTTTTCCACCACAGAGGCTATAAGAGGCGGACGTCTACTGGCATCTCAAGCACTCGTTGTCATCTTGTATCGGGATACTGGCAGTGACAGTCGTTCTGAAATTTAAGTATGTTGTAGTATGATTTTTTACCCAACAGAAGTCGCCATTGTCAATTGTTTTCAGTTATAATTGTGTTGCAGTACGGCTTTTCGCTCAAGAGATGTCGGTACTGTCAGTATGGTTAGTGAGGTAAGAAATGACAGGTGCACGCTTGACGAAGAGGGCCAATTGAGTTCCCTCCCCATTCGCCCGATCTTACCCCTCATGGGCTTTTTCTTGTAGGGAACTGTGAAAGATGAAGTGCATCTAATGTAAGCTGCGCACGCTTAAGAGTCTTCATCCCGGCGAAATTAAAATACCGCTAATTTTACAGTAATTATGTGATATCTTCAAATAGATAAAAGATAATCGAAATGTGGAACAAGAGCACCCTAGACCAGCGTTTCCCAACCGGTGTGCCGCGGCACACTGGTGTGCCGTGAATGGGCCGTTGGTGTGCCGCGAGGAAATTGAAACAAAATGATTAATTGTATAGCAATCAAATTGCAAAACGCAGGGGAAAATGTATATTTGTATTTCACATTACTATGAACCTCTACTATGAATCTAGAATTTTAAGTTTCATACCATGTTACTGTTCTATACATTTCTAATGTTGAAAAAAGTATTTGTTGTCATTGCTATGACCATTATTGTTTCTTTATTGTTGCAGACTATTTCGTAACTTGAAAATTTAAAATTTCATTCAATCCTTTTGACAAATTTCCTACATTTGTGTTTTAAAAGTAAAAGAAATTTGTTTGTTCGTTCGTTATTTAGTGATCTTCCTTCTTAGTGAAAGGTTGGATACAGTTTCCGAAAAAGAGAGCGTAATTTTAAAAACCTGAGTCCAATATTTCATTGCAATTGTTTTCTGTTTTTAAATTAGAATGAAAAATAAGCATAGTGATTTACCACGGGGGAAAAAACAGTGATCGAGCTTTCTTCTCTGTGAGAAGGAGCTCAGTAATCACAGTAAAAATACTACGGGATTTTATATTTACAAATAATAATATCTATAAGTGTGCCGCGAGAATCCAAGTTACACCCATAATGTGCCGCAAGTTGAAAAAGGTTGGGAAACGCTGCCCTAGACAATATTATTTTGCGTAAGGTACCGTTATCACAAGTCACTTAGTGGCTTTCAGTTTCCAGCTGTTTAGAAACGCGAAATTAAATGCCGATTTTCAAAATGGCTCGAAATCGATAGCAGATAAGTGAGTCGTGATAACGGTTTCTCATGTAAAATGATATTGTCTAGGGCGCCCTTGTTCCACATTTCGATTATCTTTTATCTATTTCAAGATATCACATAATCACTGTAAAATTAGCGGTATTTTAATTTCGCCGGGATGAAGACTCTTAAGAACCTTCACCAGAAGATTACAGAGGCATGTGCATCGATCTCCATTGATACACTGACCGCTGTAGCTGCAGTGACCGCTGGTCGTCCTGTTAGGTGTTTGGCCACCAACAGCCACCATTTTGAACATTTAACGTAAACATACAGTACCGTGTCCTGGGGAGGGTGAGAGGGGACACGGCCCCAGGCGCCGAAGTAAGGAGGGCTCTAAATTCGGGAGAGAGAAAAAGGAAAATAAGATAGGAAAAATTACTTGGAATATACTGTATGTATGGGGGGCGCCGTCGTATACTCTCGCCCCAGGCGCTGATTTTCCACGGCACGGCACTGTAAACATATGCCTACTTGAGGGTTTGTAACACATGTTTTAACAATACTTAAAATGTAATTAAGTAACGTATATAGTTTTTATTTTCTTAAACAGTGTATACATTTTTCTGACAGACTCTGCTTGCGGAAATTTTACAACAAACTTTCATATGCGTGTATTCATTAGTAACGCAATTTTCTTTCTTCTCAGTTTGCTTTAATTTCTTTGGATATAACTAAATAAATAAAACGTACACTCATGTCCAAAATTATTGTCGCCAGTGGCGTATTTAGGGGGGGCTTCCGGGCTTAACCCCCTCCCCCCCCAAAATCTTACTTACTATAGTAAAGTATATGAAATATCTTGCAGAATTTTCACATTTTCAGGCAAAGCCGCCCCCAAAAGTTAGCAAAGCCCTGCCCGAAACAAAATCGTACATACGCCACTGACTGTCGCATATCTATAACTGTCTTCTTGTAAGCATATAATTTGATAATGAGTTTGCAGGGTACTTTCAATACTGAAACTGTGTGTATAATCGGGAAATGTATATTTGTGGTAAATTTCATAGAAAAAGAATTATAAATACGAAAATTATAATGAGTAAAATAAAATGTTGCTAAATGGACAAGAAAATTTTATTTTCGTTTTACTGTTCTTATTTACTGCTCTTTTGACATGAAATTTTCCATATAAATGTCTTTGCCGATTATACACATACTAACATTATAATACCGGGCGAATTCGTTATCAAATTATATTTCTAGAACAACATATTTATAGACATGCGACAATAATTTTGGACATGAGTGTACCTTGCTTTTCAGATAAATTACTGTGTACATATTGAAGAACACAGTCAAGATAAGATATGAGAATGGATAGATGATAACAGCATCATTGCACAATTATAGCTGCTCCAATTTGTTTGAAATTCAGTCATCTAGGATATGTGGTTTCATTTTATAATTTTTATCTTCTTTTTTATTAGTAGTTGCGGGGAGGGGGGGATAGGCATCATCTAAGGAAAAGTTGGATCAAATGGAAACAAATTCTTGAAATGCAGTGTTGATTGTTACATACTGTTCTAGGAATCTTCTTTTGTCTTGTTTACGCTTAACATACGATTCAGATTATTATTCCAGGAACCTGAACCTTCTTTTGTTATGTATACGCGTAAGATAGGATTCAAATTTACCAAAAGGAACAGCTGCAACAACACAAAATGGCAATTACACTCACCCCCATTTCCCGCCTCTTTAGGATAATCGGGATCATCAACAATCCCATATTAACAACATAAAGAATAAAGATAAAACAGTAAGCTTCTTTATTATAGACCTATATATACGGTGTTTCAAAACAATACCGACAACGTTTGGGAGGTGATTCGTGACACCAAGGTAAGACAAAAGGCACGGACCAACCTGAGTGCACAAATGCTTCCTTTCAGTTATGGATTGCCGAAAACATGAAAAAATTAACTTTAAATTTCCATAGTTGCAAAACTATGGGACCTACCGTAGTCGGGTCAAGACCACTTAGGAACTAATATGTGCACTATCCAAAAATACATGTTTCAGAACCCTAAGGTACTCAGGCAACAATTTTTATAGAAGGGCTTTGACTACGGGCTATAATTTGAAGTAATCACCAACCATATCTTTAAAAATTGTTGCGGAAATACCGCAGGATTCTGAAACTTGGATATTTGGATAGGATACATATTAGTTCCTAAGTGAAGTCCTGATCCGACTATGGTAAGTCTCATAGTTTTGGAGCTATGGACCTTTAAAGTTCATTTTTTCATGTTGTCGGCAGCCTATAACTCCGAAAGGAAGCATTTGTGCACCCAGGTTTGTTTATCTTTCTTGTATTATCTTGGTGTCGGGAATCACTTCCCAAACGTTGTCGGTGTTGTTTTGAAATACCCTGTATATATTAAATCAGTTTATGCGATACGGAATACGTGAACATACACACCGTATTAAGACTGTCAGCTGTTGAGGAGTTTCATCGTCTAACTCCAAAGACTTTCACTAGATCCTGATAAAATTTATATGGAACATACAAGAAACTAAACTCATTGAAACTAATGAAGAGTAATCAAAAGCAGTACATCTGGATTGAAGTCATACGTGAACATGCACACAATGAAGTCGGTAAATTACAATACTACCACTATCAACCGGTGAGGAATTTCATAGTCCAGCTCCGAAGACTATATTCTAACAAAATGTATATTAGACCACCGAAAAGGTATATTTCCACTCAAGCAAAAAAGAATCATTGAAATCGGTACACTAATGTCAAAAGTTATGCGTGAACATACACATATTACATATATAAACGGGTCGAATTGAGAACCTCCTCCTCCTTTTTTTAAAGTCCGTTAAAAAGACGTTATGTATCTACGTTCAGAAGGTCAGAGAGGCCACACTGTCTACATTATGATTCAAGGGACAAGGATTCAAGATGCTGTAGCTCAACTGATTTCAGAGTTAAGAATCTAACCACAAATTACGGCAAACACACTTTAATATAACATTATTATTCTGTATTGTTCTATTGATTGATCTATACATCCCAAATAACCTCCTCACTTCAAAGTTGCCTTCATTATCGAGAACTACTTTGCTTCCCTGTCATTAAAGAACTTTTCAATAATTTCCCTGATTTTCGGACAAAAATCAAATTAATATGTAATATGATCAGTAACAATTTTAAGGTAATGTAAATGTTTTGATAGATTATTTGGCATTATCGTATGTGGTCTAGTGGCCAAAGATGAGCAATGGTATCAAGAACTTGAAAGATAAACAACTTGCCTCTCCTAGCCAAAAAAAAAAAAAAAAAAGTTTGAGTGTAAGCAGAATAGTCTTAAGAGGGAGAAGGAGTGCGTCACAGCGGCCGGAATATTGGTGTTCAATTTAACATGGGATCTCAACCATTTTTTAGGCAAATCACGGTTTCATTTCGTTCTTTCGCAAAAATGTCTCAGTAGCGCACTAAATATGATGCATCTCATTTTAAAGGTGCAATTTGAACGCTGTGCGTGATATTTTCTTCTTATAAATACAGATAATTATAATCCAAATTCCTATAAGAAAATGATCAAAATCAGACGGAAAAGTCTTCTGTTTTTTTACAGTAAGGAAAAGAGCTAAAAACTCCGGACTTTTTTGAGAATGGAGTACAATCTTTGTATTTGTGCGCTACTGTACTATTTTTTCGCTGTTTCCAAAGACATCCATTTCACAATCGATGAAAAATTATGTCCTTCATAATTGAATCTACAGAAATCAGAAATCAGATTTTTTCGTGTTCACGTACTTGGCCGTATAACTGCTAGATGGCACTATAGTCATTCCTCATCCCCCTTTCCTTCTCAGCGGGAGCCAGTCCTTTTGAAAATCTACTTTGAACTTCTTAACAGGGGCGGGAGGAAGGAAATCATTGTGAAGAACGGGAACTTGAAACACAAGGAATGGCAAAATTTATGACCTCTTTGGTTGATGGTTTCTGTTTCAGCAGTACAGTGTGTTTGTAGATGGTTTCTGTGAGAAGTAATTTGTGTTTGTAGCGATAAAGTCAACCTTTCGACAAAAATTTGTGAAGGAGAAGCCAAACCAAAGTCTTCGTTTATCTATTCCAAGAAAGAAATGAAAACTTCCTGCAGGCTAAGAATATACATGCAAGAGAAAAAATAAGATACATTATTATAATCTTTAGGATAGATTAATTCCCGAAATATTCTTTGTTTACCTGTCAAAAAATCAAGAATAATATGGTATAAAGCTCTTTCATCAGCTTCCATCGTACAACATACTAGACACACACATTTATATACATACATACATGTACATATATATATATATATATATATATATATATATATATATATATATATATATATATATATATATATATATATATATATAGTGGCGGATCCAGGATATGATCAAGGGGGGGGCTATAGCCTCTATAGCCACCCTTGGATCCGCGCCTGTATATGTATACTATTTACAGTGCCGGAGTTACGTGTAAGCGAAACGAGCTATACCTTAGGGCGCCGCTCTCTTGGGAGCCCCAAAATCTAAAGAAAAATTGGATTTCTAAAATATAAGAAAATTTTAAAAAATAAAGTAAAATTTATATATACGTAGCAACAGTGCTTCCTGCTGTGTAGCCTACGTTCGTGTAATTAATAGGGCTCCTTCTACCAGTCTGCTTCCTAAATTATCTCTAGTTTCTTCATTGCTGTATGTAGGGTGCGTATGTTCATCTGGACACATAAAGGACCCCATTACCTTCAACAGCTTGGGGCCCCACTAAACCTAAATCCGACTCTGACTATTTATGCATGTTTGCTCCCTCTTTTTTCGAAGCAGTGCTTCTTTGATATTGCTTCCAATTTCGGCAGGTTTTACCAAGGGGGGAAGAGTCCTTACTCGTTCCAGGCATTCAAACTATGGACTGGACTACTTGCTTCCAACATTCTGTCCCCCATGTTTCCCGGTCTGAATCAATTGTCTAAAGCCCATAAAACATTCAAATTCATATGTAGATGTTGCTCATCAGTGTCGACACCTAAATATTTCTCAATCAACGGTAGGGGTGTTTGGTATCCTCAATCTGTCTCCCTCTTATTAGCGGAGCGGTAGTAATATTCGGTAGTAATTCTTTAAAAAAAAAATGTTTTTTAATGTATGTAATAACGCATAGGAAACTAAATTTTAATATACCCTAGTAGTATAGAAACGTACCATACGGTACCTTACCAAAATAAACACCCTATGCCAAGGACGCAAACATTAACAATAATAAAAAAAGATAATAATATACATTTTAAAGATATTCTTTCATTAATCAAGTCGCACTTAAAAGTTTTAAAAAAATGTTTATGCGTGACTAAAAAAAAGGATGCGCTCTCATATAGGCTTACAGTTACTTTATAAATTCTTAAAATGACGCACTCCATTCTTTTTATTTAGTCTTGCATAAACAAAATTATTTTTAACTTTTTAGTGGGAATTTATTAACAAAAGAATGTCTTTAAAAGATGTCTTATCATTTTTTTTAATTCATTGGACACCTTTTCCAAATCCTAAAGTGATATGCAACCAGGGATACCAGGGCTGGTTAAAGGCTAGTATTTATTTTAGGATAAGGAAGTTGAAAATAAAAACATATTAAAATTTGCTTTTAAAATAAATAGATATATTGCAAAGTATGAAAGTAAGAATGGAATATTGTATTGTCACCGGACTTACATTGCTCTGCAACAGTTCTTAGTTCTATGACGTCAGGAAATAAGTTCAATTTATACGAACACTTATTTAATGTTGGAAACAAACACCTGTTACATCCTTGTACACTCATGTCCAAAATGATTGTCGCATTTCTATAACTGTCTTCTTGTAAAAATATCATGTAATAATGATTTTGCAGGAGACTTTTAATACTGATACTATGTGTACAATCGGGAAATATATGTGGTAAATTTCATAGGAAAATACAGTAATTATAAATACGAAGATTAGAATGAGTAAAATAAAATGTTGCTAAATGGACACGAAAGTTTTGTCTTCGTTTTATTGTTCTTATTTACTGCTCTTTTGACATGAAATTTGCCACATACATGTCTTTGCCGATTGTACGCATACTAACATTATAAGAAATACCGGGTGAATTCGTTATCAAATTATATTCCTACAATAACATATTTATAGACATGCGACAATAATTTTGGACATGAGTGACACATCTTTTAATTCTATTGTTAATGAAGTGGTCTATTTCCCCCAATAAAAACCAACATCAAGCAGGGCATGTGCTCCCTCCTGTCCTTCTAAGCCGGCCCCCAAGGCTGAATGTAACATTGCGGCTTTTTCCTGTTATAATAGGAAAAACTCAGGATGGTCAGCAACTGGTATCGAACCCAGGACCATTCGAATGTGAAGGCGAGAGAGAGGGTAAATCTGGTGGTCATATTTTGAAAAGAAAATAAGGAAATGGATTCCACTAAAAAATTATTCACATTGTCAATACATTTCAAATCTTTGTCTGGGTTTTCTGCCTTTCAATTCCAAGTTTGTTTTTTTTTAAACCACGAAGGCTCTAAATAAATTAGAATATCGACTCTCCCGTGTGTGTGTGTGTGTGTGTTTTATATATATATATATATATATATATATATATATATATATATATATATATATATATATATATATATATATATATATATATATATATATATTGGCATGGTTCTTCATTTTATATCAGATTCTTCCCGCACTATTCTGTTATTTACCATAGGTAGAATCCTTTGAGAAAGAGACAGGCGACAAGTGCTTTAGTTCTCTATGGTATGTTTGTGACCGTTGTAGATATTTGAGTGGCTCTCTGACAGGGAGCTGACGGCTGATATCATGTTGGTCCCTCTTATTTATTTGTTTCTTCAGTTCTGTTTCTCTTTTAGCCAAAAGAAAAGAATTTCACTCTTCTGTCCCATTTACAGCCGTAACCATCCCCCTCCTACGCTGTCCAACTTTGACCACATGCAGGGGAAAACGAAGGAAAAGGACGGGTGCATTTGCTTTGACGGCATTTCAGCGACAACCCCATCTGTTGCCAAAATAAGGAAACACTTTGCACTGCGATATCTTCGATTTGTCAAGGTCACTTGACTCCCACCGGCTCTTAAGAAGTTTTCGTAACATTTTTCTTTTCTTTGATCCGATTTAGTCTTTTCCTTTTCTCGCACGAAATATCTTCCAAACTTAAAACAGATTAATTAGAATGCTGCTGAAAAACTTTGTTTAGTGCGATGTGTAAACCTAATTGAGAAAATCTCGCTAGTATTTTTTTAATCGATAAAACTACAATGCTCAAAAATTAATTTATCTAGTTATTATGAATTTAAAAAATCCGAGGATGTGCTGAGCACCTGGACCACTTCGCTACGTCACTGTTCCAGCCGCATAAAGATTGATTGGAAGTTAATGGGGACGTCAGCGGTGTGGCTATATGTTCCCGTCAGGAACCGCATAAAGAACTAAGGCTCGTACGACTGGTAAAAGTGCCCACACTTGATACATTTCTAACTGAACTGCGCTTTTTATATTAATTTGAGGGTGCTGAATTCAATGACACGGTGTCAAGAGAAAAATAATCTCAAAGTTAGGATATTTATATCCCATCTTTGTAATTACTTTTCTCGCAACCCCATGGACAGGTATGTTCGAAAATAGTTCCCTGCAAAAAGCGCAATTACAAATGTAGCCAAGTTTGGGCACTTATACCATTGGCATAAACGGTACTTCAAAATTTAACTTTGAGGTAATTTTTCTCGTAACCCCATACACGAATAGGTTTTTAAAAAGTTTAATTTGATTGAGTGCTCTGAAGTTAGTATAAAAAGCACAGTTTAGAAATGTAGGCAAACGTAGGCATTTTTTATCATTGCATAAATGGTAGTTCAAAGATTCAAAATTCAAGCCTCATGGATGCGTATGTTTTAAAATAATTACATTGGACTTGGCGTTTTCTATTTGGTATTTTTTAAAAGCGTAATAAGAAATGTATCCAGACTTGAGCACTTACACCATTGGCATAAGCAATAGTTTAAAAGATATCAAAATTTGAAGTAATTTTTCTCGAGACATATGAGCGAATATATTTGAAAATAGTTCCACTGCATTTAGTGTCTTCAAATTAGTATAAAAAGTAGAGTTAGTAACTAGAAAAGTATATCCAAACGTAGGTACTCTTACCATCGGCATAAGGAGAACTTTAAAAATTCTAGCTTTGAGGTAATTTTTCTTGTGAACTCATGGACACTGGCGCAAATCCCAGGGGGGACGAGGGGGACATGTCCCCCCCAATCTTGGACCTGGGGGGGACTGTCCCCCCCAATAATCTGACTTAAAAAGTGCTTTTTGGGATAAGTGTGATGATGCCATAAAGGAATGTGAGATGAAATTGATTTCTGTTGGCTTTTCCATTTCTTTTAAAAAGAATCGTATTCTGTAGTATTTCAAACTGAACTTCGCGCTGTAGTGCGTTTAGTAGTCTCATCAATATGTATTAATTCCACTTCCGCTACTTGGGCACAGATTGCAATAAATACCAGAGGAGGATATGTCCCTCTCCTCATGCTGAAAAGTTGTCTCAGCTGTAGGTACGGGCCCAAATTCCGGGGAAATGGGGAGACGTCCCCCCCCCCCAACATTGGAACTGGAGGCTCTCCCAATAATCCGATTTGAAAAATGCTTTTTGCAGATAAGTGTGATGATTTGTGTCCGACTGCCACAAAGGAGAGTCAGATGAAATTTGTTTCTCTTGGTTTTTCCATTTTTAATGAAAATGAATTAGTGCGACTGTGTGTGACGTAACCTGATGTGAAATCTTATCTCCTCCTCTCCCCTAGGCCCTAGAACACGAAGAGTATATAGACTACCAAATATCAGTAGAACCCATCTTTTCAGTAAATGCGCATTTCATCTATTTGTAGTATCAGCCTAGGCATCTACTCATGCTTCGTAAGCCAACTCTATGGCCTATGAAACCCGGAGGTTCAATGCCGCGTTCACAAAAGCTCTCCATTGACTTCTATCCTTAGCCAGTTTCTACTTTGCATTCCTATTTTTGCGACATCAATCTTAATATTGTTTTCCCATCTGCGCCTACGTCTTCCTAATGGTCGTTTTCTGATTGGACTTACCGCTAACACTTTGAAAGCGTTCATGCTTTCTTCCATCCTGGCTATATGTCCTGCCCACCTAAGCCTCGTAGACCTGATGACCCTAACAATGTTTGGTAAGCCGTATAATTTATGTAGTTCCTCGTTATGAAGTTTTCGCCATTCCCCATTCTTGTTTCTCTTGGATCCGAATATTCGTCTGAGGATTTTGTTCTCAAATACTTTCAGTCTATGTCCTTCCCTCAGAGTAAGCAACCATGTTTCGAAACCATACAGAACAACAGGCATGATTATCGTTTTATATATTTTACGCCTCAAATTCCTCGAAAGAATTCGCGACAAGAGATTTTGAACTGAATAATAACACGAATTCCCTGTTTTTAGTCGATATTTAATTTCTTCGTGAATATGATTTTCGTCTGTTAATATTGATCCTAAATTTTTGAAAGTATCCACTTTATCAAAAGTATTATTTAATATTTTAACGTATTCATAATTTGCCGTGTTACGATCCCGACGCACTTCCATGTATTTAATTTTCTCTGCATTTACTTCTAAACCCATATCCCTGCAAGCGTTTAATAAGACATCTGCATTTCTTTCTATTGTTCTCATATCATCCCCTATTAAATTTACATCATCAGCGTATGCATAACCTGGTAAACACCGTTTAACTCTAGGCCCTGGTTATCATCTTTGATTTTCTTTATAGCGTATTCCAGGACAAAGTTGAATAATAATGGCGACAACACATCTCCTTGTTTCAGGCCATTCTCGACGTGAAAGCTCGTGGCCAAAAATTTTCCTACCCGGATTTTACTTCGGGATTCATTTTTAAATGCCTTAATTAATCTAATTAGCTTTTTCGGTATTCCAAATTCTGTAGGAACATTGTACAATATTTCTATCCTAACCGAGTTGTAAGCCTTTCTAAAATCAATAAATAATTGATGTACCGGGCTACTGTATTCTAACTTCTTTTCGAGTATTTGCCGAATGGTAAATATTTGGTTGATAGTTGATCGATTTATTCTAAATCCGCACTGATAATCTCCAATGATTTCATCTGCGTATGGGGTAAATCTTGCTAATAGAATATTTGAAAGGATTTTATAGGATGTTGACAGAAGAGAGATGCCTCGATAATTAATACAGTCAGTTTTGTCGCCTTTCTTGTGGATGGAACAATGATTAATTCTTTCCACTCTTGTGGCAATTCTTCCTTGTAGATAAGGAGGATGAGTTTATCTTGTTCCACAATTTTTCGCCTCAGCCCGTGTTTCTTTAATTTCTTTATAGCGATTTCTACTTCTATTCGGTTGGGTTCTGGAATATACGGTTCTGCGGTGTGTATCTCCCTTTCTCCACGCACATTAGTTTTTGGCTGCATGTTAAGCAAATCGTCAAAGAAATCTTTACATCTATTTAAAATGCTATCTGCATCAGTGAGAACTGTTCCATCAGCTTTCTTTAATATAAGCATGAGGTTGATAGCCTTTCTTAAATTCGTTGATCCCTTTACATATTCCCGAATGTTTTTAGTTTTACTATTATCTTTAAGTTTCTTAATTTTAGTTTTCAAAAAATCTCGTTTTTTTTTGTTCTTAAAAATTTTGGAAGTTTCCCGCCTGATGTCTATGAAATTTTGTGTGGTTATTTCATTCGGATTTTGTAGCAAACGTAATTTTGCCTATTGCTACTTCGAACCATGGTTTGTTCCTACGTATTTCCGCGTGTCCCAATTTTTCCTTTGAGAGGGGATGCTTCCTAAGCAAAGAAAAGAATTGTATTGCTCGAATATTTTTTTTGGATAATCTTAAGGTTACATCTGTTAACTAAAGAGTATATGACATGCGTCAGTTTTCTGTAGAAAAATAACGATTCTTGTACTGTTATTGAGATTATCATCATTTTGCTTAAATACGAGTATTGTTGCGTCATACATAATTGATATTATTTCTTCACAGTTTTGGGGAAGTCATTATTTATATTATTATAAAACAATTTTAACATTGATCTTTGTAGATGCCTAATTAGAAACATACCATTTATAAATATGAGTGTATTCAGATTTCAGAATGTGTTCATGGAAATGATTTGTGAACGTGAAATAAAAGCAAGGATAGGAATGGCGAAAGAAGCCTTTAAAAGAAAGAAAAGTCTGTTTTGTGGGACCTTGAACAAAGAGTTGAGAAAAAGGCTCATAAAATGCTTCGTGTGGAGTGTTGTGCTGTATGGGGCGGAAACGTGGACATTGCGTAAGGGTGACGAAAATCGACTGGAAGCCTTCGAAATGTGGATGTGGAGAAGAATGGAAAGAGTTAGTTGGGTCGAGCGGAAAACGAATGAGAGAGTGTTAGAAATGGTAGGTGAGAAAAGAACACTTTTAGATATTATTAGGAAGAGGAAGAGAAACTGGTTGGGGCATTGCCTAAGAAGAGATTGTATCATGAGGGACGTCCTAGAGGGTATGGTGGCGGGAAAGAGAGGGAGGGGGCGAAGGAGACTACAATTAATGGATGATATTAAAACAGAAAAATCATACGCAAAGACGAAAAGGTTAGCGGAGGATCGTGGAGCATGGAAGCTTCTCAGCTGTGGCAAGTGACCTGCCAATAAAGGCAAAATACCTATGATGATGATGATGATGATAATAACTAAAGTCCTGTCATGTTGATATAAGCGGAAATTGGTGTGGAACACCAGTTCCGCTTATCAACTCCTCATAGTTTTGGTGTTACTGATGACGGCCGACTTGAATCAAACTGATAACGGTCGATAAAGTATGATAAGCTAAATGAAAGAAAGTAACATCAAGAAAAAGAAACAGAAAAGTAGAAAGGACGAAAGAAAGAACAAAAGGACACAGTTCTTACATGGAATGAAATTTGACAAATAGACCTACAGTATTATTTCTGAACAAAGAGCATAAGAAAATGGAAAGTCAATGGCATTCTTAGAAATGGTAAGAAGGATTATTGTTGTGCGTGAATGCGAAAAACTAACAAATTTACTTCGGGGGGAGCTTGAGCCCAGCCCCATAGCCCCCTAAATACGCCACTGGAGACAATTCTGCTCCCCTGATCCTTCACCACAGCATTGCTTTTCAATTTCATAAATATAATATATATATATATATAACTTATATATATATATATATATATATATATATATATATATATATATATATATATATATATATATATATATATATATATATATATATATAATATGGGAATGGTCTTACCCGTCCCCCCCAATGTTGAAGACAGATTTGCGCCGATGCTCATGGATGGATATATTAGGTACGTGTAAAAGTTCTACCCGATTTTGGTGTGCATATGGATGTACGAAGAACACAAAATATAACTCACCTAGGACTGTGTATAGTCACCAGCATGATCAATGACATCTTGCTATCTTTCCGGTAGAAGATGAATCACACGCCAATATGTCTCCGCTGGTTTGGCGTGGAAGAACTCGCGTAAGACACTTTTCACAATCTGCACATCAACAAATGTCTTCCCAGTGAAGGAGTTTCCACAGCGCGAAAAAGGTAGAATTCTGTGGAAGCCAAGTCACAGGAGTATGGCGGGTGGGTTAAAACCTCTCAACCAAGGTCCAATAATTTTTCACGTCTCATTGCAGCAGTATGTGGCCTAGCATTATCATGTTGGATGATAACCTTTCGGCGACTGACAAGGCCTGGCCGCTTCGACCGCAATGATTCCTGTAGTCTTTCGAGCTGTTGACAGTAGAAGACCGCATTATTGGTTTGATTAGGTTCCAGGACCTCCGAATGAATGATTCCTTTAACATCTCAGCAGACACTCAACAATACTTTCTTGGGATACAGTTCTTGTTTGGATATCGATGGAGGTGTTTCGGATACGCGACGCATAGTCCTGCAACGCTTCACGTTTCAGTATGTAACCCATTTCTCATCGCCGATGTCAATCCGTGTCAAGAAGGGATCTTGTTTCTACCGGGAAAGCAATGCAACACATGTCGTGACTTACCCCTCTCGTTGAGTTGCACTCAGCTGATACGGAACCCAACGATAGAGCTTGTGGCGAAATCCAGAGCCACAAGCCTTCTTTCAACTGCTGTCAGGTATACTTGCAAGGTTGACGATAATTCCTCTACAGTTGGCCTCGGACTTACTGTTATGGCTTCGGCAAAAGCTGATGGAGCCCAGACTGTGGTTGATCGTGACAGCTTCTATTGCCGTTCCTGAATTTCCGAAACCAGCGACGACATGTGCTATCTTCGATTGCATCCTCACCATACACTTGCCTAATGTTGGGGCAGGCCAAGACCGCACTACTGCCCTTATCGAACTCATACAGTAAACAGTGTCTGATGTGTTCCTTATTGGTCTTCATTTGATCGGCACAACACTCTCTCCAGTTACGAGCCACTAGTACACACTCACTACCTGCTGCTGCTGTACTGTTCTCCCGAAGACGTAACCACCGATTCCAGCGCATAGAGCGCTATCTTTTCGGTCAAAACACCTTTCATCAGCGACCTTGTGCAAACGGGTAGGAATTTTGCACATATCTAATATATTAAAAAAAAAAAAAAAAAAAAAAAAAGCAGTTCTATTGGATTCAATGCCCTCAAATTAGTATAAAAATGGAAATTACAAATTTATCAAATCGTAAGCACTTTTTCTAGTTGCATGAGCGTTAGTTCTGATAAATTTATATTTATTAACATCATTACCAGAAAATAAAGTAATGTATCTTTGATCAAAGGTAAAGTACTTGTTGAATTAGGGGACATCTTATATTTTATATATTTATATATATATATATATATATATATATATATATATATATATATATATATATATATATATATATATATATATATATATATATATATATATGTGTGTGTGTGTGTGTGTGTGTGTGTGTGTATGTGTGTGTGTGTGTGTTTGTGTTTGTGTGTGGGGGGTATAAATGATCGAAAATGACCGATATTAGTGTCGAATTCATAGTTTTTGGGGTCCCTAAGTTGATTAGTAACAGTTTTAGTGCCCTTTATGTCCAAAATGAAATGTATTCTCCCCGTGCGAACAGCAGGCATTCTGCTAGTGATTTTATAAATATGGAATGACGAAAAGTCTATTAATTATTTGAATATTTTACCACCCTTAATAAACAGTATCTTAAAGCCGGCTTAAAAAAATACTCTATCCTCTTTATTGGCAGAGGGTTGTTTTAGTTTAGGAAACTCAGCGGGAAATCTGCATAACAAAACCACCCATCTCAGCCGTGGAACTTCCCTTAATTTAGGCCTCATTTGCCTAATCATAGAGCTACCAGCAACTGCTTTTTCTTTTATTTACAAGTACGTAGTTAAACACGATGCGGTGGAAATATTTCACTCACTGACGTCAAGTGATTGCGACACTCCAACTGTGTTTACTGAACGTTTTATTTGATTAACTGAAACCTCTTCAACGCAGCATCTACTCCAGTTAGTTTCAGAAAAAAACAATCCCTAACAGTTGAACATGAGAAGAGTCCAGAGGAGAAGACCTGACTACATTCTGTGAAATTTCATCTTTACTAAAGGATAGCAGTTCATAACCTCAGTATCAAGTATACCAATAGCTTGACAGTAAGATGGGTCAACAGGGCTCAGTGGCAGAGCACTCAACTCTAACACAAGGAGTACCTGACTTGATCAAAAATAATTTGAGTTTATGATAGATGACATCACGTTCATATTTTCTCTTTCTTTCTTAAATATTTCCCACATTCTCAACCCCCAATTCTTCCATAATCATTCGAGCTCAAGAGCTTCGAAATTTATTTTCACTTATTAAAGACGTCACGATAAAAAATAAGACACATACTGTAGGTCTCCTGTACGGCATAAAACTTATTTTACAATTCTATTATTTCTCGACATGTCCCATTGGCTGCGCGACACATCTGTTGGGTACCCACTGCCTTCAACTACAGGGCACTGGTAATTAACCAGGGTGTCTACTAAAATTCCAAACTGAAATTTCGTGACTTTTTCGTGACCTTTTCTTTCCCAAACCATAAAATTTAATAACATTCTCAAGAGCGAATTTGTGTGCGATTGGGCCGAATTTTCATGCATGCGGTAGAAGCGTGCTTTGCTTGCAATTTGGTAGTCTAAAGCCGACTATAGACATTTTTGAGGGTGAATTTTAATGTTTTATAGAACAAAATTTTCCAGTCTACATACTTATATTTGTACAGATAAAAAGAATCGTGACCCAAAAGCTAAATTTCGTGACTTTTTCTTGATTTTCATGACCGTTTCCTGATTTCGTGACTTTTTCATGACTTTCGTTACCGGTAAACACCCTGATAACCATGAGAAGATTTTTAATATATTTTAAAAGTAAGAAAAATATTGTTTACATTCACCTAAAAAAAATCACTGAACTACTATTTGTAGATAGTTAAATATCGCTGCATATTTCTTCAGTTACTATGCTACTCATAATACGATTAGCTTACCCTTGATTCTGAATACAATTCCCGGGAGACCCGTCTGACATCGTTTTCGAGTACAAATAACAAAGAGCGTTGCGCCAATATTTGAGGGAGTTATTATATGAGGTAAAACACTCGATATGGAACACGAATTAAATGACTGTCATTCCAACTTCATTCAACAAAATTTAAGATGGAACTTTGACAAATATAGCATTGTTATGATAGAAAATCAGAATAGAAGGTTCTGTCTGTTTTATAAACGAGTATACAGTCTATGGAATTATGTATTTGAATAGACAATCGAATGAAGAATTACGAAGTGAAAAATGAAAATTACTCATACTTTCCAGAAACGGCAGGCAAGAAAACAGTATGGTGACGAAGGACTAAGACCCCTCCTCCTCAAGAAAAAAATTGAAATTTCAAAGGGTTTAACGTTTCATGCGGTACACAAACTGTAAACGGTTTTTTTTTTTTTTTTTTTTTTTTTTTTAATGTTCATTTATCCCGATGTCTGTACTCTCGCCGAGAGATCATACCGTTCAACGTATCAGGGTCCAAATTTTAACTTTCCCGGAAAATCTAACTTCCTTTAATTTTCTTTTTTCAATTTTCTTCCTATTCCCAAAAATGTTATCAGAGGATGAATTTTAAAAAAAAAATCGAAAATGGCTCTAAATAATTTTCTTTAAAAATCATAAATACATATATCTTATTAACATCCTCACAATATGTCATTTCCAATCAAAAAAAAAAAAAATCCAATGGGATGGAGTTATTTTTTATTCTTGGAATATACTTTTCTCTGGACAAAGTTTTCCGAAAACTTCGACTATAATCTTGTTCATATTTCGTAAATAAATGATTATGTAATAACTGCAGCACGGCATAATTCAATCTTAAGACATGGAAGCGGGAAAGTTTAGTAAGGTGGTCCGTACTTCTTATTTTATAGTCGATCGTGTAACAGACAAACCGAAATTTCAATCAACTTCCACTGCATATTCACTTGAAACTTACATACTTTTAATACAAGAAAAAGGAAATGATAGCTACAGGAAATGACGAAAAAGTCCGATTGTGTTTTATATGCAAAAAGAAAAGAAAATATGACAGAGAGAGATTTTGAAAATGAAAAAAATGAAATCTTTAAGTTTTATGTCCCACGTTTATGCCGGTTAGGCTAAAGGAGACGGTGATGATGAGAGATGAGTGAAATAGTGGAATGAAGAAAGTGGGAGGAAACGGGAGAACCCTAAGAAAACTCACGAGCATAGTGTTTGTCCAGCACAAAGTCCACACGGCACGAGCTGGGATCGAACCAGGGACCGCAAGCACCGGAGGTGAAAGCTCTACCACTGAGCCACCGCGCCCCCTTAGCGAGATTGTGTTAACTTACATAGGTCCCACTGTACTACGATATAATACATTAATTATGATACACCAACAGGTTAGAACGCTCACAACTAAGCATATTCTCCATGTTAAAAAAAAAAGGAAGAAAAAACTATTTGATCTTGCTACCAACAAGATAATAGCCTACCAAGGAATAGTTGTATCTTTTGTTTCAGGATTTCTCAGCCAGTTTGAAGGCTTTTACGATAAAGCTACGGCAAATGAGACTTTTGAACCGAGACTACTATCGATCCATTCACGCAATACTGTGAAAGAGGGTATTATCACACGGAGAGGTCATTGGGTTGACCACTGACGCTGCTATCGAAGATAAAAGGAAGATGAAAGAGTCCAAAAGCAAGCGCAACTGACTTAGTATTTGGTATCTACTGTCATGGGAACTGTGAAAGCTAATTGCCGAACCATGTACTACGTACTCAATCACTCAATATAACCTCAAACTCGCACGATTTCCTGATGTTTTCATTTCAATACAAGAGACCACACAAAAGAACCTCAATCGCTTGTTTGTATGCCTATATCTGTGGTCACGCAAATGTGTCTGTATATACTTAATTTGTTGTGTAATTTCATATACAATCTTTGACATATTACCGACTGCCTCCATCATATAAAAACTACCGCATTTCCACATAACACACCGAAACACAAATCAATTCAGCTCATCGGTAATTTCATTGTTTGCTTAAAGAAACTTTCATTGGATGATCGACACCGATAAGAAATCTAGAGTTATATGATTTCACGAAAGCTTCATATAGGGTTAGAATAAGGTGATCAAATTTATGAAATGAAAGTCTATATAAAAATAATCTAAAACGATCGATATTAGTGTCCAATTCGTAGTCTTCGGGTTCGCTGAAGAATGACACTTCCGACGCCATTAAGTTCAAATTCATTCCCAATGCGTATCCTACGGGACAAGAGGCTCAAATACATTCATTCCATGACATTTAGGCTAGTATTAATATAAAGTGAATTCTAACAATAGGTATTATCTTCTATATGGTTTATTAAAAGATCCTACTTATTATAATAATTCGTAGGTAAGAATAATGATTATCTACAGAGCTCTATATCAACATTTGTTCTCCTTTTCTGCTAGTGAGATATATAAATATTCGTTGAGAATTACAAGAATCGACGTACGAGATGATGCCAACTTAAAATTCCAAACAGAGATTTCAACTGGACATTATTTTTCAGCTCTATCGCGACAGCGGCGGCCATCTTAAAATCCACCATCTTGGATTTGGGTTACATTTTTTTTAAATGGGGAGAGGGTCATGTCCTGCGTGTGTTGCACACACACCAATGGCACCCGTACAAGTTACAGCTTCAACATCATCTCTCGGAGGATCGGCGGTTACAGCTTGCAGAATTGGCTCTGGATCAGTGAGACAGTAATCCAACCTTCATACAACAAGTGTTGTTCAGTGACAAAGCTAATTTTTGTGTGCAAGGTGAGGTAAACAATCAATCACCGTTATTGGTCAGATGCAAACCCTTCGTGGGTGGATCCCTGTAAAGGTGCTCGTGGTGGAAAAGTGATGGTTTGATGTGGGATTTGGGACACAAGAATCATGGATTCGGTGTTTCTTGATGGAACCTTGAATGGGGAGAGGTATCTTAACATGCTCCGTGATTATGTGTTTCCAACATCGTTGAATTCGCAGAGTGATTTCCCAACTTCCTTCCAACAGGACTATGCACCTCCCCATTATGCTACTGAGGTCAGACAGTTTCTGGATGAACAGTTTCCATGTCACTGGATAGGTAGGAGAGGGTCCTATTGGAATGGCCACCACGGTCCCCTGATCTCACACCTCTTGACTTTTAGCTGTGGGGTCATTTGAAATCAATTGTGTATGAAGTAAAAATCAACAATGTAGCTCATCTCTGCCGGCGTATTGAGGGGGCATGTGCCTCTGTTGACCCACAGACCCTGCGACGTGTGCAGCAGGACTGGCAAAAAAGACTCCGATTGTGTATCCAGCGCAATAGAGGTCATATTGAGCATATGCTGTAATGCTGATTGTGACAAGGGTTCCAAAATTTAACAGGTCATAACTCCCATATAAAGACATCGCAAAACGGATTGCACAGGTGTATTCTTCAGAAAAAGGCAGTGTAAAATGATAAGCGACATGACCCCTTTCTTGTTTGGAAAACGTAACGCAAATCTAAGATAGCAGATTTTAAGATGGTCGCCACTGTCACCATAGCTCCTATAAGTTGCGCCCCCACCTACAGACAACCCATACCAAACATTATGATTCCTCATACCATTCGACTTTTATAGGGGAGTATTCAGACTTTTGCCTCACCCCGTATTTTAATTATTATATTTAATGCAATCACAGTACATATTCATGTGTATAAATGTACGTATGTTTTTTTATTATTATACAAAAATTCATTAGAGGCCGCGGTGGCTCAATGGTAGAGCGTTCACCTCTGGTGCTTGGGGTCCCGGGTTCGATCTCAGCCCCCGCCAAGTGAACTTTGTGGTGGACAAACACTGTGTGCGTGGGTTTTCTCGGGATTCTCCCGTTTCCTCCCACTTTCTTCATTCCACCATTTCATTCATTACTCATCATTACCGTCTTCTATAGCCTAACCGGCATAACCGTGGGACGTAAAGCTCAAAGATTTTCAAAAATTCATTACGGCATTCAATTTTTGTAAATTTTGTCTCTTTTCCTGTGTGCCTAATTGTTGGAACTGTGTAATGAATTTGATGGCAGGTTTTGTTCTTTTCGTGAAAATGCCAATTTACCGCATTATCCCCCTTCGTAATGAAATAGCTTAAGTCAGGTAGCCGTTGTTCATTACCACTCACAGGAAATGAGTGTAAGGTGACATTCTTCCATTACATTTTAACAAAGAACTACTCATTTCTTCAGTTTTGAATGTAAGTTAAAAAAAAAAAAAATAAAGACATTCACAATTACTTTAGAGTAAGATGCAGTTTTTTGTGTCCAATATTGTGCAAATTTCATTAATGTAATATGTAGTAAACATTATGAGTTGTGAATAACTCTCTGTCACCCTCTATTCCGTAGAACTCGACATGTGCGGTAACTCAGTCCACATTAGGTCGTTTGCGGGCCTGTAATATACATGTTAATCTCTCTCTCTCTCTCTCTCTCTCTCTCTCGTTTTTTTTAAAATTGTTGTTAACTTCATTTCCATTAATTGCCATTATATCTAGGTATTTAAATTAATTCATCTCTTGAAATTATTTATTATTATTGGTACTCGTTTTTGTCCTTGATTTTGCTTCTTTAACTTCAGCGTTCCTCTCCAGTATCGAGAATAATATAAGACACAAACTTATAAAAATGAATGGAATGAAATCTTTAAGTTTTACGTCCCACGATTATGCTGGTTAGGCTAAAGGAGATGGTGATGAGGAGAAATGAATAAAATAAAAAAAGTAGAAGGAAACAGGAGAATCCCGAAAAAACCCACGCACAAGTTGTTTGAAATGAAATGAAATCTTTTAGTTTTACGTCCCACGGGTATGCCGGTTAGGCTAAAGGAGACGGTGATTATGAGAAATGAATGAAATTGTGGAATGAAGAAAGTGGGTGGAAACGGGAGAACCCCGCGAAAACCCACGCACACGGGGTTTGAATCTGGGACACCAAGCACCAGAGGTGAACACTCTACCACTGAGCCACCGCGGCCTCACACAAGATGTTTGTCCACCATAAAGTTCACTTGGCGCGAGCTGGGATCGAACCAGGACCCCATGCACCAGAGGTGAACGCTCTACCACTGAACCACCGTGGCTCCCTGACAAACTTATACTTTAATAAGGTGGAATCAGAACAACCGTAATATGTTGTTCAAATTTAATTATTCTCCCACCGGAAATCGAACCCGAATACACACGCCAACTTACTTGGTCAGCAGGAAGGGCAAAATATCCAAATGTTGGTTGCCTCTACAAAAGTAATTCCGCAAGTGAGAGAAACATGCCAACGCTCATCAGGAGGACTTTAATGTCGAATACTAAGATAATGATATGACGTTATTTCCAACAAACAGTGGTGGATCTAGGAGATAAAAACTGCGGGGGCTAGCCAAAACCCAGACTAGATAGCTATATCATGAGTTTCTATAAGCTTTCAAAAATATATACAAAATAACAAACTATTTTTGCCACTCAAAAAACTGAGCCTGTGCCTCCCGGCCCCGGGCTAAATCCGCCACTGCAAACAGGAATAAAGTTACAAGGGATTGATTGAAAATGTCACTTAATTCAAAACGTTTTATTTCGAAAAAGTCCCTCGGTAGGTATCACATCAAATCACATAGATAGATGGTTTCTAATAAACATGAAGATCATAATGTCGTTTATAGCAATTTAATAGCTCAATCTGTTCAGCAGATATGATGAGAATTGGTGAAGTTAGCAACACTGCTTAAATTATATAATTACGAGACCTTGTTTTACTTACAATTACCAAAAACTATTGTTGTAATGTTACTGAAGCAAACAAAAGCAATATTTTCCTTTTAATTACTTCGTACTACTATGTTACTTTAAGATTAGTTTATTTAGATATTTCTTCATTGAAGAAATGCTTTGTTTGTTGAAAGGGATGTCCAAACCTTTGACAATATAACTGTTTCAACAATGGAGAAAATTCTAAATAAGAAATCGGCACGGATTCTTGCCTTCGATTGGTTATGAAGTTCCTTCTCTAAAAATTTGAAGTCTCTAGGTTGAAATTTGTAAGAGAAATTGTAAATTTTCGTGAAAGGTAAAAAATACATGAGTGAGATACGAAGACTGTAGTGGCATCTATTGGCAAAACTTGTCCCTTTACACCAACCTTAAGCATAATAGCAATCTCTAACTTCTTTTTTTTTTTTTTTTTTTTTTTTTTTTTAATCGGAACGGGTTGATAAATGAAATTTTATTTGCTTTCCTCTCTCACTCTCACGAAATATTTTCACTGCATAACTTTTGATTGTACATGCTGGAGACATATCCTCCATTTATTGCTGCCTTGCATTTCACGAAACTACTTAAACTTGCATGTCTCAATTACGGAACGGAGCTCTGGTGAAGTTTTCTATTTTCATGCAGAGCAACGTATCAACGCATGTTCCCTTTAATACTAAAGTTGCACCTGAATCGTACACTGTCGTTTCTCCCGTATTATCATAATTTGAAACGTGACGAATTGACAGTATAGATGTTAATTTGTTTTAATGTAGGAGCTTTTGCTGCTACAATTTGTGTGTCAAGGGCATCGCGTGCATTTACATATTAAGACAAACTCTCTTGTTGTTATATAGCTCACAAGGAGCTTTGGTAAAAACAGACTGTTTCCAGTTACGCAATGTGTGGCCTGCTCTCTTGTTATTTCCGGGCTTGTACAGAGATTTAAAACGACTGAAAGTGTCCTGCATGTGGATATGGAGAAAAAGAACAAAATAATAGTGTGCAATGTATGAAATGAACAATGAAAGAGGAAGTATTCGCAAAAGCTTTTGCAAGAAGAGAAATGACAGAAACAAAGATTAAATTTTAATATGATCATTGTGGAGGAGGGTCCTCGATCAAAAGTTTCCTTAACGTGTAATAGTAGATAAAAGCATGTAACCCTATCCAGTACTTGACCCTAATGTAGTAAGTACTAAATAATTACTGCATACAGGGCCGTCCCGGGTCATTAAAAAATTGAGGCCCTCCTTTAATATCAACAAATATCGGTATAGAAAATTTAAGACATTGAACTGAATATCAATATTTGATGACGTGGAAAAAAAAATAAAACAATATAGCTATGCAGTAAATAAAATATCATTAATCATGTAATACACTACTAATAATACACACTAGTAGTATTAGTAATATAATAATACTAATAATAGAAGTAATATATTTTCTCAGGCAATATCTGGTCCAAGAAATTTGACGCCCCACGTAAATACGAATCTGATTATGTATGAAAGATGTATGAAGAGGTAAGGACTAGGAATTTGATTTGTGGGCTTCTGGCATCTATGGTCATGTTAGCCCATCACACGAACCAATAAACGTGCTGTAAGGCAATTAATACAGACCCATTTAGTTATTATACTGTATCTCACGTCGTTACTACTGTACATAAAATACTTCTTTTTTTAGTTTGGTACCTGTAACAAAATCCAGATTTTATTTCTATTTTTTAAATATTATCTTTCCAGAAATCTAATCTACCTAATTCATACTAAGATAGAAAGGAAGGGGTAATAGGGGTTTTCAGAGATTGTTAATAGGAGGATAGGTCTGCTCTTGTCTTTGGGTAAGGAATTTCTAGCCTTTGGCTTTTATTTATACATTCTTTTCTTTTACAATGTACCACAATTTATTTCATTTGTTTTTTCTTCTTCAATTGTCTTCTTCCAGATCTGAAAGTCTGTGTTTCTTGGTTCTGCTTCATTTTTAATTTTCCACCTGTATTATTCTTTCCGAGCACGCACTCTAATTTTTCACCTTCATATATTTTTAAAACTTTTTCACCTTGTATTTTACTGCATTATCACATATCTGCAGTCTTTCGTAACATACATTTGATGGTTTCTCTTCTCATACCACTTTTATATTTAGCTTTCTCACTTAACTTGGATTCTTTCATTCTTTTCTAATTCACTCGCACTAATTGTCATTATTACTGTATACAATACATCTTTCAATTTTTTATTTATATTGGTTTGTGTTAGACATCCAGACCAACAACTCCCCTCTGGTGCATGGGATCCTTAGTTCGATCCAAGCTCGCGCCAAGTGAGCTTAGTGGTGGACAAACGCCGTGTGCGTGGGTTTTCTCGGGCTCTCCTGTTTCCTTTCTTCATTACACCCTTCCTTTCATTCATTTCTCATCACCACCGTCTCCTTTAGCCTAGCCGACATAACCATGGGGCGTAAAACTAAAATATTTCATGTTTTTCCCACACCAACAATTGGATAATTGTCAGTTTAGTACACACATTCTGTTTGCACATGCACTCTAATTATTTATCTTCATTGGTTTTATTGTTTATTTGTAATCTTAAGTAGTTTCTTATAATATTTTATTTCTGACAAGTTATCTTCTATTGGTATTTATATTCATAAGTGTTTTTTAATACATATTTTTAGTATCTTGTACTATAATTACAGCCTGGCCCAACTTATCTGTTTACATTTGCTGACCTTGAAACACGTGGAGTTAGTGCTGTGTTGCCATTTAGCGCAAATCCCTGAACTTCCCCATCAATTATGCCTTTCGCTTATTGGAGTGACGTGGCAGCAGTCAAGTGCTTTCAATTGTATGAAGTCATCAGCAGACAACTACAAGCGAGCTGTCTTCTGCTTTAAACGGTAGTGCTACGTAATTGCAGGACAGTTTGTACAGCGACACGACTATAATAACCATAAGCTATACTCTGGCCGGTGAACGATGATTTCTGACAGCTTTGCACAAGGCTTCACCGAGCGAGCAGAAGACAGCAGGTCAACCAATCTTAGGCTCAAAACCAGTCGCGTTTCCATGGTAACCAGCGCACATTGCCAAACTTTCACTCACCTCTCTCACCCTCAACGAGAAAGCAGACGATTCTCTCCTTGCGCGAGAAGCACATGGCAATACCGCACTCCTCAGTCGTCTTCGCGAGCTGAGCTGTCAGAAATCATCGTTCACCGGCCAGGGTATAATAACTACATGCAAACTACCTCTCCTGTAACTCCCGCTGCTGTTACTCCCGGTCTGGCCCAACCCACTTGTTTACCCTCGCTGACCTGGACGCACGTGGTATTAATGTGTTGCAATTTAGCGTACACCCCTATACTCCCCCAATCGTTTAGGTTCTGGCCATTGGTGCGAAGTGACATAAGCCGAGTGCTTTCAAGGATATTAAGTCATCGGTAGCCAACGACAAGAGCGCTTTTTTCTGCTTGAGATGGTAACGCTATGTGATTGGAGGGCGTTTCATACAGCGACATGATTATAATATTATTCACACAATTCTGACAATACCGTAATTCTTATAACACTTACATGAAAACGACTTAAGATTTCTCTTATTCTGTTATTTCTTCGTTCAGGTATATTTCCGGACAATTTAAAATTAAATATTTTAGGGTCTGTCTTTCTCCACAATTACGAATATCATTTTATTCTAGGTCTAATCTTCGTAATGTTGTATTAATTGGACCGTGCCCACTTATTGTGTCACTTCTTTTCCTGTTTCCAGTTTCACTGAAAATCTTTTTTTCTATGCTTCGAAGTGCATAATAAACTCTTCTTCTTTTATTTATACTTCCATTCCATTTATCATTTATTACTTGTAATATTATTTTTTAATATCATTTTCTGGTATTCTTCCAAGTATTTCCGCTGGTCTTATTTGATTTTCTTTGTTTCTTCAGTATTTGTATGCTCTTATCGAAACTTCTAAGTATAAAGGTCTTACTCCCAAGATAACTTGTAAACATTGTATTGGTGTTGTCTTATATGCATAAAGCACTTCCCTTCACTTTGCAGAAAGTCCGTAATATCCGAGATTGGTTAGTTCCACATTAGCTCAGATAATCGATGTTCTACTGTACTTCTTCGTATATTCATAAGGAAACTGAGTTCCCCAAACCTCTTCACTTGGTTAGCTCCAGTTTCCCACGACATTGATAAACATACTTTCTTCCAGAACATGTCGGGGGAGGAGGGGAGTGGGAAGTAATTGAAGTTTAATATATCTCATCGTTGGGAAGTGGTTAGTCTGCCAACTGCAGGAAGGCAAAAACCTGAAGGTATACCTGGAAGAAACACCTTGGTAAATATTCAAGTAGGGATCGAATGTACGACAAAACGTACCAAATACAGGCCCGCAACTAGAGGGGGGCTAGGGAGCCTACCCCCCTAAACTTTTCGTGACCCCTCCAGACCTCAACACAAAATGCTATTATTAATACAAAAATCAGAATTTAGATATTCGTAAGATAATTTTTAATGACTTGCAACTCCCCCTAACATATTCATGGTCTCTCCAAACCTCTGTGGCTGGTTTCGGACCAGATGCAAGTTGTGGTGATTTCATATCCCCCCCCCGAGGGGGTTTACACGTGAAGGATTAATACTGCGAAAATACTGGTAACACACGTTGTTTATGGTCAGAGGTTTGCCCACGAAGGAATTTGAAAGCTCCGAGGGAGAATTCCCTCATGGATCACGCCGTGAAACTATCAATGCATGCACATGTTACGCTATAAAATTTTGCGATGAAAAGAAATACGCTGGATAGTCACGAGTCCCTAGTTCACGATCAATACCTCTTAATTACTCCTTAACCACTGGCGCAAATTCCGGGGGAATGAGGGGGCATGCCCCTCCAATCTTGGAACTGGGAGGACTGCACCCCCAATAATCCGAATTGAAATGTGATTTACATCTACATTGTAGATCCGGATCAGTGTGGATGCCTAGAAGAAACGTACCAATTATAAATATGCATGTATTCTGATTTCAGAATGTGTTCACGGCACTGATTTGTATCACTACTTCATCTACATCGCCTGATATATAATATACAACAGGTTCACACCTCAGAAATCAGATTCATCTACCGTAGGTTTGCCAACTTCGAAGAAAACCGGCACCCACTCAAAATTCCCTATGATATAGGTCTAAGTATGAATTATCTCTGTTCGGACCCATCCATGGGAAAGAAATGGACTATCGTGAACAAAAGTGCATCAGCACCTGTATTCTGCATATCCTTAGTCCATTCACTAATAAGCTTAGTAGATACATTGTGCTATAAATGAGAAACTAAAATCGGTATTGATTATTTTATTGTATTTACTAGTAACTGCCCCTTCTTTAAAATTATCGAAACAGATGAACAAAAATATATTAATCTTTATATGACAATTTTGGATTTGGAAAATAGAATTTATTCTTTAAACTTATGCTCCAACTATAGGGAACTGCTTTAAGAAGTCCATTTTCACTCTCAATAAATGTATAAAATACCTTACAAGTAAATTTCGAATTTTCCCTGATACAGTCCCTGTCATCTCTTTAAAATTATCTGAACAGATGAACAAAATATATTAATCGTTGATAGGTGGTTAAAGGTGACAGTTTTGGATTTACAAACTGAAAGTTACATTTTAAATCTATACTTCGAACTAGATACAAATTTGAAAAGAAAAACCGGTCAAAAAAGGACAAGTAAGAAGTTTGTACCGGTTCCCGGCTTTAGTCAAAATAACAGCAATATTTCCGGCCAGGCCGGTCAAAAATCGGCCAGTTGGCAACCCTAATCTACTGTAATATGAGTCTCTTCTTCCCCCTTCCGAAGAATAAACCTCAAATCTGCCAGCCTCCTAATGCTGAAGACAACTCTGCTCCCCTGATCCTCTTCAGCATTGTTTTTCAACGGTCTTACCCGTCCCCTCCAATGTTGAAGAGAGATTTGCGCCGCTGTCCTTGACTACCAATACTTCAACACAACTAATTACTAATTAACGAAAATGAACGACTAAGTGGTGGGTATTTCCATTCAGCTACCACTTTGACTCCGGTAGTTATTAGGAAACATGTGAGATGCACTCTGTAATAAGGGAATAAAAAGTTACTAAAATGCATGTACTTACCATGATCCGCGTTCATCATCCGCGAAGATCACTGTTGATAAAGGGGGTGTTGTGTTCGAGGTTCGAAGCATGGGTCAAAGCATCCTGCACCGACAAATCCAAATGAAAGCCGATCCACCATCCTCCTCCCTGAGTCTCCCACTGTCTCATTCATGCATGATCACATACGTACAATGTACACGCCCCTTCCGCCAGTTTCTGCGAATACAAACAAGAAAACACTTGTGCTGAATAATAGAGAATTATTGTTGTCTTTTTTTCTTTTGCTTTAAAAAAAATCTAAATAAAAGTGAGAGTCGTCGCACACTTTTCGTCTATGCCATCCGCTCGCTCCAACACACACACAAAGACTGAAAACTAAAGTAAAACTCGTAACCACAAGCACTGAACATTATCGCGCCTCATTTATCATATGTCGTATAGTGTACTGTACACTGTCACAACCACTCTCTCCTCTCTCACTCTCATCTAAACATACAAACGAAGTATGGAGGAACATACAGTGCATGGCTTTTCCCCATGCAACAACGCATCACCACGCCGCCACATGATTAAAACGGAAGCGGCAACAGGAACAACTGGCATAGATAATATATTTAATCGCAGCTTTAAAAAAAAATGCAGAAGTCTAATCTTCAGAAGTTGCCAACATGAATGAATTTGATCCAGGAAACCCAAGTAAGTTTCGCTTCACAATGTAAAATTACGGCATACTTCCGAACTATGGGAATTAAATATTGTACTAAAACTTCAAGTAGTAGGCCTACATCCATAATTACTGGTTGTAATAGATAGAACACATTCCTTGGACGCTATATCAAAACGCTATTACTCGCAGTTCATCACTGTTTTTGTTCCATGGCGATGAAGATTCAAACCGGACATCGTTAATTTGAACTAATTCCAGATTAAATAGATGTTTAATGGAGGAGACGAAAAATACTCCTAGGAAGCAGAATCAACTGCAAAAAACTACATCTCGATGTTCTTTTACTATTTTTGCTCTACGAAAATCAGTATTGGATGTAGTAGTGAATTTCAACTACTAACAGTTGTGGTAGATTGTTGCAGGTTGATGGTGTGTTCTCCTGACACCCTGACGGGCCGCGGTGGTAGAGCGTTCACCTGTGGTGCATGGGGTCCACACTCGCGCCAAGTGAACTTTGTGGTGGATAAACACCGTGTGCGTGGGTTTTCTCGGAGTTCTTCCGTTCTTCCGTTTCCTCTTACTTTATTTATTCCACCTTACTTTATTTTATTCATTTCTCATCATCACCGTCTCCTTTAGCCTAGCCGGTATAAACGTGGGACGTAAAACTCAAAGATTTCATTTCATTTTTCTTCACACCCTGAATCGGTAGTAGAAAACAGTTTGTCGCTATATATTACCACTTTTATTCTATGGCGATAAATGTTGGAACCGAAAATCGTTAATTTGAATCACTTCAGGTTTGAAGAGAGGGTTAACGGAAGAGAGGAAGCCAGTCGTTCTTTCAGAAAATTATTTCGGGGAAGGGGAGGGGGCACTGCTGGTACTATTCTATTTATTATTATATCATAGACGTATTATTTTGGTCCGCTCCGGGGGTCACTCTCAGAGCTTCGGGGGGAAGGTCCCCCCCAAAATCATGTCTGGAAGAAACACTGGAGGAAACCTATTCTTGGGACATGAAACCTTCCATTGCGAAAAACCGAAATCTCTTACCGTTTTTACTCGGTGGAAATCAACACTAAAACCGGAATATTAAATTTGAACCACTTCTGGCTTCGGAAATGTTTTTTGAACAGTGATGGCACGTTGCCCTGAGACGCTGAATCGTTTACCAAAAAAAAAAAAAATCTCACATTCTCGTTCTATGGCAATAAACGTTCAATCTAAAAATGGTTAACTTGACCCACTCCCAGTTTTGATACAGGAATAAGTTTTATAATTTAAACGAAATGTTTATAGAGCTATTAACGTTCTACGACAAAAACGTTTTAGTGAAAATTTTGATACTGTTAGCAACAACTGGAACGAAAATGTAGTAGTTCAACTTAGTGAAACAAAACAATCATTTATAATTTATGCATAAACTACAATACGTATCATGCCCAAATTGGCCGTATACGGCTTTAATTTTGTAAACTGAACTTATATTAGGCACTAAGAGTATATCTGAAACTTACAATACAGCGTTTTCCAAGATGTAAGCGAAATTCTATACTAAAACAAATATGAGTTTGCATATGTTTCTTGGTTTATGATACTTTATTGTTGTCTGCAAGTTTGAATTTAAGCAACCCATACAACACACATGACAAGATGTAGGCCTATACATATGAAGTATTTGATAAGATAGGCAACCTATACGACCGCCGTGATATATTAGGTTGCATAATTAAATGTCACGAATGAAATGCCAGTTCGTAAAACAAATACAGCCAGCACCATTGAACATAGGACTCATAAGTACTAGATGCTGCAACGGCACTTCTTTTAACCATTGAATCTACTACAGGTAAGAAAAGGTAAAACTTGAAGAAGAAAATCATACGAACCCCAAAAAGTGAAGATTTTCTTTTTTTCTTAAACAAGCCAACCTATTATTGAAAAAAAAAAAAAAAACTTCATCCACAAAGAAGCTAGCTTTTCTGCACTTAAAATTCTCTTAATTCTATATTGGTATCTACAGAAGAAAATGCATGTTAAATTTTTTAATGATTGAAGCCTATTAAGAATATTTTGTAATAAATGCACCTGCGTAAGCTTTATTATTTGTGTATTTTAAATAACTCACTAACTCTATGGCCTATGGAACCCGGAGGTTCAATGCCACGTTCACAAAAGCTCTCTCCACTGATTTCTATCCTTAGCCAGCTGGATCCACTTTCTACTTTGTATTCCTATCTCTGCGAGATTCATCTGAATATTATTCTCCCATCTGCGCCTAGGTCTTCCTAATAGACGTTTTCCGATTGGGTTTTCAGTCGAAACTTCGAAAGCGTTTCTACTTTCTTCCATTCTGGCTACATGACTTGCCCACCTGAGCCTTCTCGACTTGATGAAACTAACAATGTTTGGGAAACACTATAAATTATGAAAGTCTTCGTTATGAAGTTTCTGCCATTTCCCATTCTCGTTCCTCTTTGGTCCGAATATTCGTCTCAGGATTTTATTCTCAAATATTTGCAGTCTGCATTCTTCTGTCACAGTTCCCGATTATGTTTCGCAACCATACAGCACAGCACGCAATATTATCGTTTTTTATATTTTAAGCTTCAAATTCCTCGACAGAATTCGCAACAACAACAACAACAACAACAAAAAAAAAAAAAAATATTTTGAACTGAATAATAACACGAATTTCTTGTTTTCAGTCGACATTTAATCTCTTCGTGGAGGTGATTTTGGTCTGTTAATTTTGATCTTTGATATTTGAAAGTATCCGCTTTATCGAAAGTATTATTTGATATTTTAACGTATCCATAATTTGGAATATTACGATCACGGTGAATTACTGTGTATTCAGTTTTCTTTGCATTTCTTTCTATTGTTCTCCTAGCACCCGCTATCAAAAAAATGAAATGAAATCTTTGAGTTTTACGTGCCACTCTTATGCCGGCAACACCGGCATAAGCGTGGGACGTAAAACTCAAAAATTTCATTTCATTTTTTTTCTTATGCCGGCAAATCTAAAGGAGACGGTGATGATGAGAAATGAAAGAAATGGTGGAATGAAGGAAGTGGGAGAAAACGGGAGAACCCCGAGGAAACCCACGCGCACGGTTTGTCCACCACAAGGTTCACTTGGCGGGGGCTGGGATCAAAGCCGGGACCCCAAACATCAAAGGTGAACGCTCTACCACTGAGCCACCGCGGTTCCCACCCGCTATCAAATTTACATCACCAGCATAAGCTATAACCTGGTGAATACCATTCAACTCTAGGCCCTGATTGCTAGCTTTGATTTTCCTTATAGCGTATTCCAGGACAAAGTTGAATAATAATAATGGTGACAAAGTATCTCCTTATTTCAAACCCTTCTCACTGTGAAAGTTCGTGGCCAAGTATTTTCCTACTAGGACTTTACTTTGGGTTTTTTAAACACATCTTAATTTATCTAATTAGTTTTTCGGCATTCCGAATTCTGTAAGAATGTTGTATAATGTTTTCCTCCTATCCGAGTCGTAAGCCTTTCTAAAATCAATATGTACCGGGTATTGTATTCCCACTTCTTTTTGAGTATTTGTTGAATGGTCAATATTTGGTCAATAGTTGATTCACTTTGAATAAATCCGCACTGATAATCTCCAATAATTTTATCTGCGTATGGGGTTAATCTTGCTAAGAGAATGTTTCAGAGGATGTCAAATTGCGCATCCAAACTTCTGGTCTATAAGCAAAGGTCTGAAAATTGTGCGCTTCTCCCTCTCTCTAACCGTTTTTGCTGATACCTGCCGACAGAAAGACAGACTATGGACCTTCACATACTTATGCATAGGATAGTTTGGCAGTCCAAAACTAAATTTAATTGTTTTTAGAAAATAAAGTGTGGATCTTTAATACAGCTGCCACTACTATTTAACTTTAATTGTCCTCAAGTAGCAGAAAAATACACATTTATCAGTTGATTCTAAAGGAGGATTTGAAGAGTTATTTGTTTTTGAATATATTCTAGAGTACTGAGCTAACTGGTGAACTAACCTCCTACAAGGGACCAGAATGACAAGAGAAAGACAAATATCTGTTGGAGTGATTTGCGACACTTGCACTGAATCACATCTGAATTAATTATTGGCTAATCCAAACAGGATGCTATAACAGGAAGAGTAAATATTTGTGCAAGTAAAATACACACAAGACGTGAAGACCATAACCAATCATTGAGGTTTACTATAAACAAACAATTTTAATGTTTAAAAACACGCTTTCATGTTTTCCATCATATATTTTGATACTATATTAAAATAATAATTAATTTATAAAGTAAATAACATCCCTCGTATCGTGCATGAAGAGTGAAAAATGAAAATTTCGTTTCTGAGCAAAACTTTTTCATGTAATGATTCCATCGCGTCTTCAATATAGCATATACAGCGAAACCTCCTTTAACGGAAATCTCTCAATAACGGAGGCTCCATAATAAACACTTTTTTTTTTTTTTTTTTTTTTTTTTTGGTCAAGGCAAAATTGTGTTATTATGGGAGTGAACACTCGCTTTTAGGAACTCACTCAGATACGGACAAGGACAGTCTTGTCCGTATATATATATATATATATATATATATATATATATATATATATATATATAAGTTAGTAGCCTCTTAACGGTCAGGAATTATTATTAGCTGGGACACACTTGTATTTATCACAGAAAATGTACTTTGTAATTTGAAAATTAATCTTTAATAGAGCCTTTCAACGGGTCCAGCATTTACAGGAAAGTTCCAATCAGAAACTAGTACCTGCAGGACTAGACGGTAGAGAACCATTCCAGACTTTATCCAAAGAAATTTAACCATTACGATTGGTTAGTTCTGTCTATATTTTCAGTATTTCATAACAGTTTCAGGCCAATTATAAGCTTTTGTTTTTATTTTACTTCAATTTTAAATTTAATATAATGTAAAAAAGAAAAATACTACTCATAATTTCATGCTTAAAAATCTATTGTAAAATGTTAAAAATTACACAGCTATATAAGCTAAATAAAAAGTTTTGTGCATCGGATCCCAGGATATGGAGTCGATGTATTTTGTTACACAGAATCCAAATTTCGAAACCCTAGGACGACTGAACGTATCAATTTTGTTTTATGGACGAAAAACAAAATTGACACTATCCGAAATCGCTCAAATTTTTCGCCCATAACAAAAATTTGACACGGTCGATCGTCCTTCAGTTTCGAAATTTGTATTTTGTTCAGTTGAGTTGACTTGATTTTGAGTTTAACGTCCTTTTCAGCAGCGTGGCTATATGAGACGGGACCTACAGATTAGCGTGGAATTCGAACCACATGCGCTTCCGCCAGGAACCGAACCTGGGACTCTCACGCGGAAGGCGCACATGCTAACCGCTTAGCCACGAAGGAGCTCAATTTGTATTTTCTACATCCTGGGGTTCGGTGCACAGAATTTTTTCTAATTTTTTGTGTATGGCTGTGTTATAATTTAATCTCATCTATAAATTCGCTTTATGTGCTAAAAACAGCTTCACTTACACAATGAAATTTTTATTATCAAAATCTTGCATCGACAGATTTTCCATTATTTAATCAAATTGCAATTTCTACAGAAATCCAAATTTTTAAGTCAATCTTTCGAGCGCTTGGCTCTAAGTCATAATTACAAGCACTTTCAATAACAACCTCAGTAAAAATAATAATATAAAACCTTAAAATACTTTCAAAATGGCATGGTGTAGTTAAATTTTACATTATACATTGTCTCTATGTCACTCTAAGACTAAAATTATATTTTAACTTTAAACTTCAAATATCGTTAATATCTGTAAAAGTTCAAAAAAGGAAATACAAAAGTACCAAACAGCAGCCATCTCTATAAACGCCTTCTAAAATAAAATACTTGTGCTAAAATTGAGCTTTAAGTAACCAACTAATAAAACATTCACATTAATTAAAAATCAACTAGTATATACTTAATTGAGATGTGTCAACTGCCATATAGACACTTTACAAATTCCACGTGACCAGAAATAATCAAAATCATTGAACTACAATAACTACACATTAAGGCTTATATCTTTTATTCACGCCTAAAAATATCATGTTTTAATTCATGTCATAAAACTTTACTATTAAAAGTATAGTAAAAAATTTAGTCATGTTTAAATGGCCAAAAATCCTCTCGCAACGCATCCCAAATATAATTTCATAAATAATTTTAAAAAAATGTAACCACAATAATAACATTGAATGCTTTTATTGGGTTGCTCTTAACATAGTTAGCAAACGAATTAAACACCTTTATACAGAGACTTGCAGTTGAGACGAAAATTATTACAGAAGCATGCTATTTTGCAGTACATGCAAACACAGAAACATCTCCCAATGATATACTCTGGAGCTTTTCCCCTCGTTCACCTAGTAATTCAAATTTGAGTACAATGTTTCGATATTTGCTATATTTACGTTTATAAGTAATGTGTTTACTGTATAGTGCACACAATCACCACATGGGCTGTAGGAAATCTAAATTTGTGTAACTTCTCTGTAACGGATACCTCTTGTTTAGGAACAGTCATGTTACACCGATGTCCGTTATTCAGAGGTTTTACTGTACTAAGTAATTTAGGCACTATCATTATGTGTTTTTCTTATGTGCTAGAATATGAGAAACAACCGATGGCAGAACTGCTGCACATGTAATTGCTGTCAGACACTTCATAGGCTTACAACACTATTTTCGTGATCGATTACAGCAAAACATATTACGTTATTCGTTACTAGGCATAAATGTCAACTATAGGACGTAGAGCTTTCCCATTACAAACAATAAAATCCAATTCAAATTTTCACTGGCAATTACTAGTTACTTCTCATATGCGTCGGAAAGCGATGTCTTTGGTGTTAACACAAAAGTAACACGCTAAAGTGTTGTTTTAGTGTTGTTTTAACACTTCATATTTTGCTGAGTATTATTAAGAGCAATTCTACGTACAATATTATTAACGGAAACAATCTGTCAAAGATGAAACATATCCACCATAGATCTCACTGACTTGAACAATAAACATTGGTGAATGCACATCAGGGACGCAACGAAGGGGGGTCCACCGATCCGGAACCCCTCCCTCAAAACTTGGCAACTCAACGTACATTTGTACACTTTCTCAATAAAGCTATACTTGTTTAAAAGGGAAATGATTAATGTAACATGAAAATTTGACCTTATACTTTATCTGTCACAAATCCGCCACAAAGAAAGGAAAAAATAATAAGTTTGTTGCTGAGGTGATAACAAGTTCAAAAACATGTTATTGTTAACAGGAGACTCTGCAAGTTAAAATGAGTTTATATCCTGCAGACTATGTTTAAAGAAAACATTAAAGTATAATAAGTAAAAACCAGACAAAACCATTGACGAGACAAATCGTGACCCCCCATGCTAACAACCAATCTTTGGTATTTAACTATTAAAATAAACTTTGAAAATAAAAATAAACTTTTTAAATAAATAAGGTGGGTAGAAGCAGCGGGGATCTTTCATCATCCTCAACCATCCTGCTCTACAACATAGCGGAACGTACTCGGGAACTACAGCAACAGTTCTCCGAAGAAAAAAATGAAATGAAATCTTTGAGTTTTACGTCCCACGATTATGCTGGTTAGGCTAAAGGAGACGGTGATTATGAGAAATTAATGAAATGGTGGAATAAAGAAAGTGGGAGGAAACGGGAGAACCCCGAGAAAACCAACAAGCACGGTGTTTGTCCATCACAAAGTCCTCACGGTCGAACCAGGGACCCCAAGCACCGAAGGTGAACGCTCTACCACTAAGCCACCTTCTCCGAAGAAAGAACGGTGACGGAACAGAAAGTTGTGTTCGCATTGTAAATTGGTTCCGAATTCTAACTCTTCTACATGACATTTGTTTGAACTATGGATAGGATAGCGAAATTGGTATCCCGTGAGGTAGATTTCTGTTCGGGCCGAGCCCGCGGGCTTACGATGACCCGGCCCGCGGGCCTACAAGGTTTATATTCTTTCGGGCCGGGCCGTAAATTTTCAAATATACAACCATATTTCTCGGGCCTTTTCGGGCCTAACCTTGTAAATGTACTATACAACGAAATTTATTGGGCCGCTCTTTCTGGAGAACTTTTAACGCTCAACTGCAAAATTAAACATCTAATTGTTGTAAATAAAAACACAATTTTGCGTTAATTATTAGGTTTCTGTAATTCCGGCTTATTTCGGGCTCATTTGTTTTTCACACGATCTCGGGCCGGGCTTGGGCCTAAATGCTAAAATATACTTCGGACTTGGGTTGGGTCTCACATTATAAATTCACGGACCGGGCAGGGCCCATGCTAAATATTCCAGCCCGTGCAGACCTCTACCGTGAAGGGATATTTTGTACCACTATAAAATTTGTATGGCTGTAAACTAGAAGTTAGTTTAGTTAACTGCTAGTAAATTTTACTGTTCAAACTGAACCTAGAGATCTAATTTTGTAATTCAGTAACAGACATATTTTCTAAGACATTTTCTTAACTTTAAAGATACAAAACAATCTGTACTCTTTCTCTTATAAAAAGAAATCTTTCATTTTTTCTGAAAATATAGATGGAAGTATTTTAGGATTACTTCTCATTTTTTCAGGTGCAAAATAATAACGTTCAGTACTTTCTTTTTCTTTTCTTTTTTTTTTTTACATAGACACAGTGGCTTGTAGTATTGGACCGCCCCCCCCCCCAAAAAAAAAGCTTGGATTCTTTCTCAACAAAAATTTCACGGCGAGCGCGTGGTGCACATTCTCACGAGTAGTTTTCGAGAAAATTATGAAAATTGGATTTCTTTGTTAATTTATAAATTGATGCTTTACAATAACCACAAAACCATTAAGATGAATCAGAAATGTAAATATACCCTTCTATCACATTTTTCATTACGACACAGTACGCAGTATCTTAATGACATACTGTCCACAATTATTACTAACTTTTTATTTAAATATCCCGGTGTGGCTACTCGGTCGGAAAAGTGTAAGAGCGGGCTCAATGGCCTTAGATGCCGACAGCCCAGGAATCAACTTCCTAATTCTTTATTTAAATATAATTTCACTGAAAGATTAGACATACACTAATCGATAGATTACATGAAGCCGAACAAAATGATGGGATTCTCATGTGTAGTTTGAGAAAATAAACACTAATTTTATGGCACTGAAAAGAATGTCATTCATTGCCATAGATAGAACTTGTTCTGCTGAAACATACTGCTTATTTATTTACGGATATCGCTACGTATTGTATATGTAGAAAATACATTGTCCAGTAGGTTTTACCGTTGCTTGCATTCTAATAGTGACAGACATATTCCTAACAGTAACACAATACCTTTAAGAGTAACGCGCATACAAGTATAGTGACCACGAGGACTCGTGAAGTCTGGGCTCTAGCTGCCTTCTCTCACGTGTGACGACGCATTGGAAAAATTTGGTACGATTCGTGAAACTACTTTTCGAACGCACACTTGAGAAAACGTGAAACAACAGAAGGGCACCAACAATGTTGCCAAATTTAGATGGAACGGCGAACAAGCAACAAGAAAGTACGTAGCACTTAGAGAACTATAGCACGAACACAAACTTTTATTCGAACTAAATAGTAACAATAATCATACGAAAAACGCAAAACAAGGACAACAACAATAACAAAACGAAACTTAGCGGCAATCCGACAACATTGCACTCTCAGGAGATGTTCTCCGTACAGCGCTTGATACGACACTGGAATAATTTCATAGTTGGGAGTTGACGACTGGGAAATACCCTCGCGTTCTAGTGGATAGTGAAATTGATAGATCTAAGTCAAGCTTCACGACTCGTTGAGATAACTATAATAAAGTTGAAAATAGCTGCTTACATCAGAAGAATAAACAACTTGGTTTTGCATCGCAGAGTATATGTTCACATTTTGACAGTCGTCTGCTCGATGTATAATCAGGATTTAGTAATTGTATTCAAATCAGAATTTTCTCTCTTGTAACGCATTACAAGACATGATGAGACGAGACCATTTTTGGAACGAGATAAAAGCTCTTCCAATAGAAAAAGTTACCTTCTCGAGACGAGACAATTTGATGTAAGGTTGCTTACGAAGCGAGAACATTTTCATAGTGAGATTCTGGATTTAATACTTACGGGAAGACACTTCACTTCTACGAGACGAGGCAGTCTCAGATCTTCTCTTGTAGGCAACCCTAATTCCTACCATTAATTTCTTTTCTTGCTTAAAAAAAATACCCATCGAGGAACTAAAAAGATGAACATACGAATGAACGAGAGATGGTTATATGAGATGTGATTCCATAATGTTTACTTCTCAATAAATACATTGCGGATAGTAAAACCGAGATAATATACATGAGGCAGGCCTATATTTCAGGAAGTCAAGGCGTATCAAGGCGTAAAGACCTTTGGTCAGGTGAAAAAATATAGTACCACAATATAAAACAAGAACTTGAGGAAGTGAGTAATATAAAGGTAACCAAGAAAGTTTTGACGCTTTTTCACCCACCACCTTCGAACATCGATGTCACCTAAGACGTACCTGGAAGATCGAAAACAATCCCCATCAGTATCGACAGCCTTCTGCCAACGTTCTGGAAGATGATGGATTCCATCGCGGTAGAATTTGGTGGACCGTGAAGCGAAGAAGGTATCAAATGCATTTTGCACCTCTACTAGGGATTTGAACTGGCGTCCTCTAAGGTGACTGTCCAAGGAATGGAACGGGTGATAATCGGACGGTGCAGTATGGGGGATGCAATAGTGTTTCCCATCCAAGGCGCAGAATAGTGTCCCAGGGCATCCTAGCTACATGGGGCTTAGCATTGTCCTGTAACAGGACCCTCTTGCGATTCAGAAGTGCTGGCTCCAGAGTTTTGACTTTTTCTTTAACACCTGTTGTCAGTACACAGTTGCATTGATGCCCTGACCAGCTGGTAGCAATTCCCGATGCATGATGCCGCGAGCAGTCTACCAAACACACAAGAGGACCTTTTAGTGCAGTGCTGGTTTCGGCTGTTTTGGGACCGATTCATGGGAAGCTAACCAATGATCACGGTGCCGTGGAGCTTCGAACAGGACCAACTTCTCATCGCATGTCAACACCCTGTCCAGAAATGGATCCTTCCTCAGACAAGAACAGAGAAAGAAATACAGGTGTCTGCTCGCCTTGCCTTCTGGCCCGGAGTCAAATCATGTGGGACCTATCGACCCAACTTGTAGTGCTTTTCAAGTTGATAGAGGTGCTGCCGAATTTGTACAGTACATGTGTTCGTCTTCCGGCACGTGGTGCGTCTTCGTATGTTTCGTCACCGCCCTTAAACTTGTTAAACCACCGCTGCACTGTCCTCATAGTCACGACACCCTCACCAAAGCCTGGCATATTGTCTGCCTCGCTGCATTGGCCTTTGACCCCAGTTTAAACTCGTACAGCATACACGCCCTTATGACACTCTGTGGAGGTCCCATGCTCACTCTGTCCCTACGCAAGTTCACGGTGTAACTGAATTACCAGAACCAGTTAGTATGTTGAACAGACCCACACCAACAACTGACCTTAGCTCCACTCGCATTTCATTCACGGTGTGAAGTCCAATTGAACACAGACCTCCACAAAAAGCGACAGATCTTCCTTGGTTACCTTTATAATTGTAAGTAGATTAAATTTCACTAGGGAGCATTCATTTCTGAAGTGATGAACCTTCGGATCTTCAATCCATATGATGATTGAGCCTTGAATCAAACAAATGCCGGTACTGTATTTTAAATCACATATTCCAACACCTACTTGGACTAGAAGATGCTTAACTGAAGAACTGACTTACGACACGACATATTTACTGTACATTGCAAATATAAAATACCTTTATAATAATTAAAAACAGCACTAACCTTTGAGTCTACTGCGGTGGGTGCAGCCGTATCCGCCTTCTAAATAAACTAAAACTAACATTGCAATAAATTCCGGTAGTTTCCAAGTTGCATGAAACTTGGAGCACATGTTCTCATGCATTTCACACACGGAGATGTCGCCGCGCAGTACGACCCGAGTTTACAATAAATCAACTGCAGGAACACCGAATGCAGCCAAAAATACACGATGCTCAAGGCCTCCGTTTTTTCATGAGTATTTTTCTCTACAAAAGTATCAATATTTTAAATTGAAAGAGCAAATACACAAGCAAATAGGTAGAAAAGTAATTTGCCACACACACATTTTTCATGCCTGTCGAAATCTTTCTAATCTATTTTTCAGACATGTTATTTCATGAATTTTTCATACTTTAAATAAATGAAGCGATAGTCATTTGTGATCTGTCTGTCTCTCTGTTCCACGGTAGTTCTCGTAAAACTTATCTGTTTTAATGACACTGTATTTGCTTGTCTTAATTCAACATGCAGAAATAACCTATTATTTGGAAAAAAATGAAATGAAATTTTAAATCTTAAGTCCCACGGTTTTGCCGGATAGGCTAAAGGAGATGATGATGATGAGAAATGAATGAAATGGTGGAATGAAAAAAGTAGGAAGAAACGGGAGAATCCGCAGAAAAACCATGCACACGGTGTTTGTCCACCACAAAGCTCACTGCGAGCAGGGATCGAACCAAGAACCCCAGGCACCAGAGATGACTGTTGTAGCACTGAGCCACCGCGGCCCCAGCTATTATTTGGAGTTGTAACCCATCAAGAAAAAGGCGGTACAGAGTAAAATCCACCCTTACAAATAATTCGCTTATGACTCAACAAGGCGTGCAATTTCTTTAGAACATTTGGATCATCTAAGAGTTGGGGTTGAAATCTACCACAAATGAAACAGTAAATTTAACCCTCCTCCTCCCTATTAAAAACAAGTTTTATTTTTTCTTAAAATTAGTTTTGTTTCAAAAAATCTGGAGTTTGTTTATTATTTTTTTTCAGGCTTTTTGATTATCCCCTTTTCTGTAAAGAGCTAAAATTAGTAAACAGCAAACTAGTGAATTATCCTCTAGCGTGTCTTTCCTTCAAGTTCCACGATTTTTTAAAATTTGGCATGAAAATTCCTGAGGGTTCCCAATCGTGTCTATTTCTTAGAATGGGCCCCTAATGAAAGAATGAAACCTCCTCGATTTTAAATAAATTGTTTCTAGCAAAAATTGATCGAAAACACTCCGATTTTTATAGAATATACAGAGTGAGGCACAAGTTAGTTAACACAACTGTAGTACACGAACGACTTGGCGTTCAAATTTGGTTCATGGTATATGTTGTTCCGGTGGTTATTGGACCATATTGATCGACATGGTTGCCATGGTGGCCATCTTAGAAGCCGCCATCTTGTATCCAACTTTGGATTTTTAAATGGGAAGGGGAGCACGTGAGGTATCATCTGACACGAGCTCGATCTCAGGGAAACAGTGGTGTACTCCATTTGTAGGGATGCATTCGAGTCGAGTCGAGTCGAGATTTAAGCCTGTCTCGACTCGTCTCGAGAAAATGTTGTCTCGACTCGTGTCTCGACTCGAAAATATGTTTCTGTCTCGACTCGTGTCTCGACTCGACAGTCCCTGTCTCGACTCGACTCGAATTCGAGTCGAGACGTCTCGAAATTCGAGTCGAGACAAAATATACGAGTTAAAATATACGCACACATCAGCCAGAATATTATGACTACCTACCTTATTGTCAGTGTGTCCAACTTTGGCACGGATAACAATGGCGACGCGTTTTGGCATGGACGCAATGATCCTTGAAAGGTCACTGGAGAGAGTTGATTGGTACACATAGGCAAGGGCGCCGATTTTTCTGTAAATGTGGGGGGGCATTCAGATGCAGAAGGCATATATATGATGATTTTAATTCAAATTGTATTCAAATTATGCCAAATACTGTATATTCATAAATACAATGCGGGCGGGGGCTCACATGAGCTTTGGGGGAGCCCCCTCGGCCCCCCAGGATCGGCGCTCTTGAACACAGGTCATCTAATTCCCGTAAATTCCGGGGAGGGGCGATGCGCTCTGAAGTCATGTTCAATCACATCCCATTTGTGTTCGATTAGGCCAGATCAGGCGAGTTGGGCGGCCAACACATCACTTGGAATTTGCCTCTGTGTTTCTCGAACCACTCCATCACAATCCTGGCCTTGTGATATGGTGCATTATCTTTTCGAAAAATGCCACTCCCGTTGGGAAACATGGTCGTCGTCTGCAAGCAGTGTGTGATACGCCTTGGCCGTCATGGTGCCTTGCTCGAGCTTCACTAGACACATGGATGCTCACGTGAATGTTTTCCGGAGCATAATTAAGCCACCGCCAGCTTGTCTCTGTCCCGCAGTACAGGTGTCAAAGAACTGTTCTCTTGAAACACAACGGATTCGCACCCTCCCATCGTCATGATGAAGAAGGTATCGGGATTCATCAGACAATGCAACGCTCTGCCATTGTGCCAAGGTTTAATGACGATGGTCATGTGTTCATTTCAGTCGTAGTTGCCGATGTCGTGGTGTTAACATTCGCACACAGATGGGACATGGGCTTCGGAGGCCCATCGTTAGGGGTGTTCGGTGCACTGTGTGTTCAAACGCACTTGTACTTTGCCCAGTAATAAAGTATGATGTTAGCTCTGCCACAGTTCGCTGCCTGTCTTGTTTTGCCAGTCTGCCCAGCCTATGACGTCCGACATCTGTAATGAGGTGGGAGCGCCCAACCCCTCGACGTTTGGACGTCGTTTTCCCTTGGTTTCGCGACTTGTTGAAGACACTCACCACAGCACTCCTCGAACATCCGACAAGTCCTGCAGTTTCCGAAATTCTCCTGCCAAGTCTGCGGGCCATTACAACCTGCCCTCGGTCAAACTCAGATCGCGCGCCTTCCCCATTCTACACACGGCCAGCACTCTCACTGATACTACATGCACCGTATGCGTGAATGACTAGCAGGTATTCGTCGGCAGGTGACACAGATATCGCCTGGACGGAAATTATCTCGATAGTAGGTTGGTAGTCATAATGTTCTGACTGATCAGTGCATACTAAATAAATTTAAAATGTAGGAAATTTTCAACATTCTGATTAACTTGCAGGAAATTTCACAATGAAAAGAAGCAACTGACTTGGACAAGACAACGGTTAGTTGATGGGGCAATCTTTTTTTTTTTTCACGCACGCACGCACTTGCATTACCAACATGTATGAAAGGTTTCTTTCATCATGCATCTTGAAAGAATTTTTTGCCCACACACGTACCAACGTCCTGTCCAACATACTGAAAGTAGTTTGAGAAATGTGCAGGACGAGGAAACGCGTGCTTTTTCTTTCTGCAACTGCACGACCTTGGTATGCGACGGAGGAGAGACTCACGTGATTTCTTCCGCTGTCGTGATTGGCGGACCTAAATATAAAACAGCCACCTTGCATGAACGAGCCCATACACGGTAAACATGCATGCAGAACGGCAAAAACATCAAACATGTTTTCAGAAGATTTTGAAAACTTTCAACATGAATGAACGAGGCCATACACGATCAGCTTGCCTGTGGTTTTATCATTTTTCATACAAGTCGGGCTGTTTCTTCAGGCATGTGTTTACGTGTATGGGCCGCTTTTGAGGTGTGAGCCTTGACCATGCCTTTTGAAATTTTGATGTTTGGTGCTCATCAGTCGCGCTTCCATTTTTTTTTTTTCTAATTGTTCCAGTTCATGATAATTAACAATACATTGCGCAGTTCGAATACATGATCACGTTTTCATTCAATCCAACTCAAGCCGCTTCAGATACTATAGAGTTGTGTTTGTTTATGAAGAATTAATTGCGTATTAGAAATACACCCCAACAAAACATTCTGCGTGCTCATCTGCTCAGTATTCAAGGTTTTAATTACAACCTGAATTGTTAAAATGCGAACGTAAGTTGCATTAGATATCTAAGCAGTTCCTAGTCTATGGATAATTCAAGCAATGCTAATTAAGGTCTTTCTAGCAAGCACTTCTGCTGTTCATAAACCTTACGCATTGGAGTAGGAAAAAAAAAGAAAAGAAAAGAAAGAAAGAAGTAAAATTGGTAATTTTGCAACCGTGACTCACTCGGGCTCATGCTCTCTATCCTCAATGGAGCTCGCATTCGCTAATCTCAATGAGGATCACACTAGTCAAGTTTCTCACTAATTCGAGCTTGAGCTTGATATTTACTGTGAAATTCTCTTTAGCTCGATCTCGTAATGCCACACGTCCTTTCTTGTTTTTACATTTGTCTCACCATTTTCGATTTATACGGGTGGCGTGGACTTTTCAATTAAGTTTTTGTTTTCATTTTGACCCGCCGCCATTTTGCATAGGGTTGTCGTAGAGAGTCGAGACTTGCTCCATTTTCCTTCATCTTACAACAGATTTCAAACGATGTGCTACTTAACCCCCCTTGCCATTTGAAAATTTTTAGTTGGATCCCGTCTGGGGCCCTGCGGGGAACCCTGGGGCAAACTTTTTAGTAAAAAGTTTTTACCCCAAAAAAGTGTGGCCTTGAAAATGATGGGATACATGTTCACCGAGTTTTCCATTTACCCAATCGTTTCCGAATAAATGACTCGGTTCAAAATATTCTAGTAGGTAATTTCCTAGCTATGGCTTTTTAAATATCTAGAAATTGCCCATGTTTTTGGCCAATATCACGGGAACGGTAAGCCATAGAGATATGATATTGGTGGTAATCAATCCCTAATAGAATGTTAAACTTTTTTGTCTTGATATTAATTGGTGGCCACTGGCCAACTGGCCATTGGCCAAACTACTGGCCAGTTGGACAGTGACTACCGGTTCCTATTTGGTACCAAAATGTTTACCATCCTTTTAGATATTGATCAACACCAATATGATCTCTCTATGACTTACGGTTCCCGATATATGGCTACTTAAATTTCTGTAAATCGGTCATTTTTTGGCCACTATCTTGCGAACGGTTAGATTGACGCGAAAAATTTAATCATTTTGTCTAATAGTTTTTGATGTTCTATCTAATGCAGTGTACAAAATTGAAAAAATTGCAAATAACAGACAGACGGACAGATAGACACACAGACATAGAGAATTCAGTAACGAACTTTTTAAGTTCGTTGAATATGTTGTAACTCACGATATCCCGCCCGGTGACACGTATAACTTCGGGATTCGTCTAGTTATAACATATCCAATGCGAACACAATTGTCTCGTTCGGATCTCAGTGGAGCCACTCCCTTGTCAGTAAGCAACTGTCTTCTTCAAATAGCAAGTTGTTATATCTCGAATTATTTTCTTGGAAGATATTTCTGGTAAATACGATAATTTATTGTAATACACTGTAGTTCTAGTCTAAGATACACGATATCGAAAATATGGCATTATAGACTAACATAATAATATTCAAATGTTACACTGGAAAATAAAATCTTTGGAAAATCGCAAAGAGGAACCTGACATTCATGTTCACAGTCATTCCTCATTATTTGATTTTAATTATTACTTCATTATCAACGAACTTAAAAAGTTCGATACTGAATTCTTTATGTCTGTGTGTCTGTCTGTCCGTCTGTCTGTTATTTGCGATTTTTCAATTTTGAACCGTGTATTTGATAGAGCTTCAAAAACTATCAGAAAAAGTGATTAAATTTTTCGCGTCACTCTTACCGTTCCCAAAATATTGGCCAAAAATAGCCGACTTCCAGATATTTAAGGAGCCATATCTCGGGAACCATAAGTCACAGAGAGATCACATTGATGTTGTTCATTACCTAAGAGGATGGTGAACATTTTGGTACCAAATAGTAACCGATTAACACTGGCCAATTGGCCACTAGTTTGGCCAATGGCCAGTTGTATAGTGGTCACCAATTACTGGGTACTAAAATGCATACCATCCTCTTAGGTATTGACTAACACCAATATCATCTCTCTATGACTTACCGTTCCCGTGATGTTGGCCAAAAATGGCCAATTTCTATATATTTAAGGAGCAATAGCTTGGGAGCCGTAAGTTGTAGAGAGATGACATTGATGTTGATCAATACCTAAGAAGATGGTAAACTTTTTGGTACCAAATAGTAACCGGTGGCCACTGTTCAACTGGCCACTGGTTTGGCCAATGGCCAGTAGCCACTAATTAATATCGGTACCAAATTGTTTACCTTTCTCTTAGGTATTGATTAATACCAATATCATCTCTCTATGACGTACCGTTCCCGTGATGTTGGCCAAAAATGACCAATTTCTAGATATTTAAGGAGCAATAGCTTGGGAGCCGTAAGTTGTAGAGAGATCAAATTGGTGTTGATCAATACCTAAGAGGGTGGTGAACATTTTAATACCAAATAATAACCAGTGTCCACTGATTAACTGTCTACTGGCCAACTGGCCACCGTTCTCCAAATACTGGCCAAAAAGTTCAAATTTCTAGATATTTAAGCAGCCATATCTCGAGAACTGTAAGTCATAGAGAGATAATATTTTACTAATTACTAATTTTTGCGAGGTAGGAACAATGGCAATTTTCCTTCCCGCTCCATATCTCCATTCTTTTTAAGTTCGTTCTGGCAATGCTCATGGAACATTCTCAACTGGTTTTATTTTGTGAAACTGTTAGGATTAATTATAAGCTGTGTAGAAACGCTTTCAAAATGCATTAAAATTATAAATGACAAGTAAAAGGTGCCTTGCTGAGCGTACCTTGTAGAGGCTCCCTCAAGTATGCTCCCCCGCACCAGAGGGTATGCGCGCTCTTTATCGCTGTCACTGGCTAATATGAATACGTATGAAACAGATGTCAGGCAAGGACAACTAGCGGTGTTTCCCATACGATCAGACGATGACTTATTTATGGCACGAGCCATAGTAGAAGGCGGCATAGTTGAAGAAATTACACCCTCTCAGTAACCTAAATTGCACGAAAATTTCCAAAGCAGGTTCATTGACCTGACTACCGCATGTTGCCCACTTTGTCCAAGAGCGGGATGGTTTGTTTCTAGCTTTTCTACCGAAAAGCATTTGTCTGGAATGGTTTTTCGGAGACAATAAAATAAAGAAAATATACTAGGCAGAGAGAGAGCAGGGAGGAGGGAGTGTACCAATTATTCTTTCCTCTAAACCAGCGTCTCCCAACCTTTTTCAACTTGCAGCACACTACGGGTGTAACATGGATTCTCGCGGCACACTTTCGCACAGAGAAGAAAGCTCGATCACTGGGTTTTCCTCGTGGTAAATCACTATGCTTATTTTTCATTCTAATTTAAAAGGAGAAAATAACTGCAATGAAATGTTGGACTCAGGTTATTAAAAATACGCTTACTCTTTCGAAAACTGTATCCAACCTTTTACTAAGAATGAAGATCATTAAATAACGAACGAACAAATAAATCTATTTTACTTTTAAAACACAAATGTGAATAATTTATCGAAAGGATTGAATGATATTTTAAATTTTCAAGTTACGAAATAGTCTGTAACGATAAAGAAGCAATAATGGTCATAACCAGTGGCGTATTTACGATTTTGTTTCGGGGGGGGGCTTTGCTAACTTTCGGGAGGGGGCTTTGCCTGAAAATGTGAAAATTCTGCAAGATATTTCATATACTTTACTATAGTAAGATTTTGGGGGGGGGCTTAAGCCCGGAAGCCCCCCCCTAAATACGCCACTGGTCATAACAATAACAAATACTTTTTTCAACATTAGAAATGTACAGAAAAGTAACACGGCATGAAACTTAAAATTGTAGATTCATAGTAGAGGTTCATAGTAATGTGCAATACAAATATACATTTTCCCCTACGTTTTGCAATTTGATTGCTATAGAATTAATAATTTTGTTTTGATATCCTCGCGGTACACCAGTGGCCCATTCACGACACACCAGTGTCGCGGTATTTTCACTGCTAGCTTCTCATTTTAGATAGGTATATTTACAACAAAGGGGGGTAGCGTGCACCTTTGCACCCCCCTAAATCCGGCCCTGTCCAGAAGTTATGTAGCCCTATGGCGTTCATGGAAATAAAAACACAATAGTTATAACTATGCTAAATTACTATAGACTGCCAATTGCTCATTCAGAGAATTTATGATGTTCACTTTATTGCAATGTTCTTATACAGACTAGATATAGGCTACGGATAATAGTTTTATACAAACTAGATAATCAGTTATTATTATTATTATTATTATTATTATTATTATTATTATTATTATTATTGAAGTACAATCAAATATCACGACATTAATTATTAGTTTTAATTAACTGAATTGAGCTGAAAATTAAATCTTGATTTCGAAAGATTAACCATTAAATTTATGCGTTCTGTACCTTTCTAAAGTAATAAATGCTGGAATTGGTTTCAAGGCTGTTCCTGAATGAATACTTTCTTCAAAATAATATTAAAAATTATAGAAAAATTTTCGAGACATTCGAGTCGAGTCGAGATTTTTATGAGCTGTCTCGACTCGACTCGTGTCTCGACTCGAATTTTCGAGTCGAGAAACACGTTTGTCTCGACTCGTCTCGAATTTTACAAAGTGTGTCTCGACTCGAATCTCGACTCGAATTCGAGTCGAGTCGAGTCGAGATTCGAGACATGTCTCGACTCGTGCGCATCCCTATCCATTTGCACCTATCGTTATTGGTTAAGAAGTTATTGCGTCACAAAGGATGAAGAACTGGCATTACACCATGTTTTTTTCTGTTGTTCCAGGTGATGTAAGATGTCGCTAACAATCCCAGAACGAATCGAGATTGTGGAGAAGAGTAGTGGACGATCTGCCAGGATGATTGTGGCTGAGTTTAATGCATCCCACCCAGAGAGGAGAACATCTCACACGTTGCAGTGTTCAAGTTGTTGAAGAAGTTTCATGAGACAGGCTCGGTGCACAAGGATCGATCTGGACGATCACGGACCGCAACTGCCGACGACAAGGCGACAGATGAGTTGGCTGCTGTTTTGAAAAGCCCAAAACGCAGTGCTCGTCATGTGGCATTCATAACAGAAATCAGTCAGCGATCAGTGCTGCGGGTGCTGCATGTGAACAAGTGGCACCTATACAAGCTGCAACTCCAACGGCGGTTAACACAGGATGATTCAGGCAGGCGAGTGCAGTTTGCTGAATGGGCCACAGAAAGGTGTGAGGAGAATCCCATGTTTCAACAACGTGTCCTTTTCAGTGCTGAGGCATTATTGTTCGTCCACGGAGAGGTCAATAAACAAAATCACAGATATTGGAGTGACACAATCCCAGATTGGCGCCAGCATAGAGATGTGTGAGGAAAAGATAGTGGTGTAGTGTGGAATCTGGAGGACGCGCTTTTGGACCGTACTTCATTCACGGCACCCTGACTGGTGAGAAATATCGTGACTTGCTCGAGGATGATATGTTGCCTGCTCTCTTGAAAGATAACGGTGATTTCCCATCCTTCTTCCAGCAAGACGAGGATCTATCTCACTATGCGTTATGTTCACACCAATGGGTCGATAGACAATTTCCAGGACATTGGATGAGCGAAGGGATCGATCGAATGGCCATCACGGTCCCCAGATCTTACCCCGCTAGACTTCTTCCTCTGGAACCATCTGAAGAACCTGGTTTCATCCGTGATATCCATCATCTGATGAAGAGAATTCTGCAATGTTGTGAAACCGTCGACCCGGACATTTTGTTGCGAGTCTATGCGGATTGGCAGAGGCGCCTTGCAATGTCTTGCATAAGGACAGCACATAGAGCACATGCTTTACTACCAAATTTTCACCATTTGTGGCGCTATAACTTCTGAACCAATAATGGTAGGTGAAAATGGACTGCACCATTGTTTTCCTGAGATAGAGCTCTGTCAAATGATACCCACATACTCTTTTCCCATTTAAAAATCCAAAGTTGGATGCTAGATGGCGTCTTATAAGATAGCCTCCATGGCAACCACGTCGTGCAAAATGGTCCATTACCAACCCGAACAACACATACCATAAACCAAGTGTGAACGCCAAGCCGTTCGTGTGCTACAGGGGTGTTACCCGACTCACCCTGTAGTGTGTTTCGTTGAAAAGTATGTAACAGACTATTCCGTTACAGTAACTGTTCATTACTGTGAATAATCTTCTCTTTGTAAATACTTCACAATAACTAAATCTTGTCGAGTCTTAGAGTGACTGCATATACGAGCAAAAATGTGAATGTTTATTCTCTTCCAATTCCCTAGTTGATAATTTGAACATTATTCATATTTGTATAGGGTAGTGACAAACTGTGTAAAATGCGGAAACCAATTTGTAGAATTACTAGCGTATATTTCCCCGTTACCGAAGACAATACTTTTTATCCCTCTATGTTCCATTCCTCTTTGCCTTCGATATTAAATGCAAGTGAATAAGACAGACAAACCTATGTACCCCCATTTATAGGTTGTTAGATATTTTTAGAGCATTGATAAATACTCCCTCCCACGTAATATTGAAGATATCGGAATGAAATTTAGCACACACACATTGCTCATATACCTCCGTATTTTTCAAAGTAAATTATGGTCCTGTACTCTTGCCCGGGGAAGCTCAAAAGCGGGCAAAACCTGAAAAATGGATTTCCTTAATTTCCCCTTCTACGTGTATCGTGTACACATGTGAATGATACCATTGGAAAGCCCGTTTCATTCAGGAGAGAATGACATACGGTCGTGATCCTAGGATAAATATTAAATACTAACGACGCCTCAGTAGCTACTTAGCTGAAAGCCTACAATTCACTTTTAAAAACCAAATATTTTACAAGGACTAGTCAATATTTCTCAAAATGTGGTCCTCAAGGACTATCCTTGTGGACGTCTTAAATTCAACACTAGTCAAAAGTAAGAATAATAAATTCAAATGAATTGCGTATTTTACACTATTGTTGAAAATTTCAAATATGTATAGATTTTCTCAAATAATAGACTATTCATTTAACAAGTAAGTTGAGTTCCCCATTGTGAAACTACGGTCGATTTCCGGTTGAGAACCTGTTATTCAGACGCTGAATCAATATGAAAAAAAAAACGTCGCTACCTATTACCGTTCTTGCTATAAGAAAATCAGAATTGAAGCCGAAAGTTGTACGGATTTCCACTACTTTCAGCTTGAATGAGAGCTAAAAGAAGAAATTTAGACTATTCTTGGGCGACGCTCAATCCACATAAAAACACCGTTTACTCTATTGTGATCGATGTTGAAGCTGGAAATCGCATATTTGTACCACTGTTTGCAGAGGGATAAGAAATCTTTGAGTTTTTACGTCCCACGGTTATGCCGATTAGGCTAAAGGAGACGATGATGATGAGTGATGAATGAAATGGTGGAATGAAGAAAGTGGGAGGAAACGGGAGAACCCCGAGAAAACCCACGCACACGGTGTTTGTCCACCACAAAGTTCACTTGGTGGGGGCTGGAATCGAACCCGGGACCCCAAGCACCAGAGGTGAACGCTCTAACACTAAGCCACCGCGGCCCTTACAGAGGGATAAGAGTTAAGCTGAAACTCATTCTTGGGGCAGTAACACTACATCAGTAAACAGTTTTTCGCTATCTATTACCGTTATTGTTCTATAGTGGTCAACGTTAAAACTGGAAATGGTTGATATATATTACATTAGGTTTAAATAGAGGGTCAAGGGAATACATGGAATCTAATCTTGGAGCATTCAATTCATATATATATAAGTTTCTTGCTATCTGGAATCATTTTTTTCTTCTTATACTTCTCAACAGACGGACGGATGGTCATTCTATAAGATTTCCCATACTTACGTATAACGTATTTTGGAAGGCTAGTAAAGTAAATATCAAACAAATTCTAATACAGTAGCTTATATAGATATAATATCTCTCTATATAAAAGCAGAATCTGAAGAGAAAATTAATAAGATGCTAAACAAAAAAAAAAAAAAAACCTTGAGAAAAGGCTGTGACGAATATGGGATGAAAATAAATGTTAGAAAGATAAAGGCCATGATGGTAGAAACTAAGGGATTGGTTGAAATATAGAAGTAGGAGGGAAGAAAATAAAACAGCAGGTGACTAGTTTTAGATGCCCGGGTACTATTATTAGTAATGATATGAAGTGTGAATATGAAATAAAAACAAGAATAGGAATGGCGATAGAAGCCTTTAGGAGGAAGAAAAGACTATTTTCTGGGACCTTGAATCAAGAGTTGAGAAAAAGACTTATAAAATGATTCGTGACTAGTATTGTACTGTACAGGTCACAAACATGGACATTACACAATAATAATGGGAAACTACTGGAAGCTTTCGAAATGTGGGTATGGAGAAGAATGGAGCGAATTAGCTGTGTCGAGTGGAAAACGAATGAGAGATTGTTAGAAATAGTAAGGAATAAAAGAACAATTTTAGATATTATTAAGAGGAAGATAAACTGATTGGGACATTGGATCAGAAGAAACTGTCATGAGGGATGTGCTAGAGGGTATGGTGTCAAGAAAGAGAGGGAGGGGGAGAAGAATGGACGATATCAAAACAGCAAAATCATAGGTGAAGACGAAGGGATTAGCGGAAGACCGTGGAGCATGGAAGCTTCTTAGTTGCAGCAAGTGACTTGCCAATAATAGCAAAATATCTTGACTCTCTGACTAATCAACGTCTAAATCAAATCAATTAAAACAGAAAATTGAAATTTAGGCAGTACGACGGATTTGTGGCATAAGGTATCACTAAGGAAGTAAGAATTGTTGGAAATTAAATGTGGAATAGGGGAAAAGACGTAGCTATTAGTATAAGAAGTCAATATCTGAGAGTCCCTCTAGGTTACAGTCATGGAATTTGATATTTGGACTTTTCATTTAAAATTAAAATACCAAATTTCATTTTAAAAATTAAAGTTTTTTTTTTATTTTTATTATTTGATCTACAAGGGAAAGAAAGATGTGAGAAGAAAAAGGTGTAGGGCTGTAATTATTATAAGATGCTTGTATCTCGAATTCCTTTAAGCTTAGACACATGAAATATAGTATGTGGAATTTTCGTTCAAAATAAACTTCACGTTTCTTTAAAGAAATATTTGGAAAGGAAAGGGAAAGAACGTGGTAGGGATTGTTTACTGAGATGTCCATATGAGGCTTTCGAATTTTCTGGGAGATTCCCAGTACAGACGTTTTTTTAATATACGGTATATACGTGCAGATGGAAGTACGCTAAGTAACACATGGGGGCATTTGTTAGTAAAAAATATTATTCATATCCTTTGATTATTTTAGAAAAAAAAGTTAAAAATAAATATACTTGTTTATGCTCAAATCATATCATCAAAGAAAAGAAATCGAATGAAATCTTTCAGTTTAACGTCCCACAATTATGCCTGTTAGGCTAAGAGAGAGGGCTGATTTAGGCAGGTGAATGAGGATGGAAGAACTGAAAGTGGAATGATAAAGTGAGAGGAAACGGGAGTACTAAGGGAACACTCACGGACATGATGTTGTCCATCAAAAAATTACTTGGCCAGGATCGAACCACGTACCAGAGGTGAGCGCTCTACCACTGAGCCACCGTGCCCCCAAAAAACAAGAACGAAAAAAGAGAGAAATTTGTTTTTGAAGGAGACAAGAGTAGAACAGAAGTCCGAAGAACATTCTGACTAATAAAAGTTCAAAAAAAAAAAAAAAATTGAGAAACACTGTTCTACACCATTAAGGCACAAAGACGCTAAAGTGTCTACTGGAATTCACAATGTTGAACTAAAAACTAAAAACCAACTTTTTTTTTCTTTTTAAGGAAGATGCTACAACGTTTAACGTACGTTTTTCTCCAAGTATCAAACGAGGTAATGTACACATTACGAAATCACGGAGATAAACATGTTTATTTTCCAGTAAAATCCACCAACGATGAAACCTCTATTTGGGTAGCTAACATAATTAGCGCTGTGAATCTCACACAATCCTAGTTAGTATGCTGCAGTTCGCTGTAGAGATTTCTAATAAGCCTCTAGCCTTTGCACAAAGTGAGAGCGCTTTCAACATTCTTCTTTACTGCATTTATCATAAAAAATCTTCGTAGGTAATGCACGAGCGTAAATTTTACATTTAAAAACGTAAATACACAAAATGCCGATTATGTTTTTACGATTGATTCTTTGAAATGAAATCTATCTACATAAGAATGAACGTGACTATGTTTGTGACTTAGTAACTCCTGAACCATCCGACCGATCCCGATCAAACTTTCAACATACGATAACCGATATCAGAGAGCGCTTCAGTAATAGTAAGAAATGACTGACTAACGGAACATATTCCTATTTTTTTTATTTTAACCCAGCGAAGCTAACTGACGCTAATAGAATCTAAAATGGTCTTACGTATCGGATCTATAGGCTCGACGAAAATAATTATGAAGTGTCAGACGAAAGCTGATAAAATGACAGACGAAAGATAATAAGAGGAATTTAGAAAATATGAAGGTCCTTATGCAGAGCCCTTTTGACGTCTGATTAACGCCATACTACGGGATTGACTAATGAATGGGTATCAAAATTGTATTCAGAGACTCATTAGAACGTAGTATTTGACGAAGTTAATCACATGTGACTAATTAATCTAGAGCAGACGCTAATCATTTACCCACAGTTTAGCGTGAGACACAACAGTTCGTATTTCGTATTTCATGTATTTCCATTTTTACAGACTACGCATGCGGTCATAATTTTCCGTACTTACCACATTTATTTTTCTCAACCGATGCATTGGGTTTATATTAGTTAATCATACCCAAATCAACGTTATAGTTGTACTCACATTAGACTCTGAATACCAAAAAGTGCACCTTACTTAGCAAGGATCTACTATGACACTAACTAGTCTGTGTCTAACCACCGATTAACGAATTCTCTCTCAATACCGCCCGACATCTTTAATTTACCTTCCTACGATTATGCCTTGTAAATTCAAGAGGCAGATGGTTGCTAAAGGTGAATGGTTGTGAAAAAATTGGTGAAATAAGGATGTAGGAGGAAATGTGAGAACTTGAAGAAAATCCACAAATACGATGTTGTTTACCACAGAGCGCTCTACCACTAAACTACCGTGCCCTCCCCTATAAGGAGGAAATGGGGAGCAAAACTACATCAAAGCAGACATATTACTTGTCATCACTGCTTCATGAAAATACGTATATTCAGGCCCGTATTTAGGTAAGTGCTATTCTGTGCTCGAGCACAGGTCGGCAGAATTTAGGGGGCAGCAAAATTTTGGATTTTTAAAAAAAGATTCACAATAAATTAATATTTAAAACTAGTAATCCGCAGAGTCTCGCGCAAGCGCGAGAAAATAAGTTAATGTGTTTAATTTGCTCTAATTACACTAGTTACTAATTATTTAGCTTATCTGCTTATTTTTAAGAAGTCATCCTCTCCCATCCCTACCCAAAGGGGTGAGGATGAACTTGAACATCACGAAAATTGATACCGTTAAACCCAGCGACCTGGAAAACTATGAATTCAACACTAATATCTGTAGTTTTCGATTACTTTTAAAATCTCGCCCCCTTCCCTTTAGATTGAAATATGGCCTTGAAGTTAAATTAGATTAAAACTGTCACTATTCATCTCAGCGACCACAAAAACTACGAATTCAACTCTTATCTTGGTCATTTTCGGTGCGGAGAGGCAAATTATTTAGAGCTCAAAGGCGCACAATATATATATAAATACGGGCCTGCGTATATCGGGCAAAAATAAAAGTAAATGGTCAAAAGGAGGAAATTACACACTGCAAAACTTTACAATAGTTACAGGCCAACAAATGCAGTGGAGTCCCGCTAATCCGAACTAATTGAGACCGAATCCTGTTCGGATTAGCCGGAATAACAGTAAAATCGCGGTTTGAAGCGGTTGAACGTGCCTATGGTGCTGTAATACACAGCGTATAGTATTTCAAAACCCGTTTTCTGACTACGGTATTTGTACTGTACTGGTAAAATGTTATAAATGATGGAAAAACTTGATGTCATTTTTTCCACACACAGTACGTACAGTAGTTAAAAATCTTTCCGTTAGGGGTATTATTATTTCACTCATACTAACCCTGTAAGTTTCAATATTATACACAACGTACACCGTATTCTATTTCAAACTTTGTGTAATTGTCGCTATGTGGCTTAAGGCCTAAATACAGGTATTGAAGAAAAAAAACTGTATTTCACGAAAGTTTACTCTGTTTCTACGAAAACGTGCACCCATTTTCATCTTTTAGTTATGAATTTTCTAAAACTGCGTATTTTCGCCATAAAAATAAATCAGTAAAATAAAATTTCCCTCCCGGACTTGTTTGGATTAACCGGATGTTCGGATTAAACGTGTTCGGATTACCGGGACTCCACTGTACTAATGAAATTAAGTTTCTAATTTTACGTCCCATGATTACGCTTTTTAGGCTAATACGGTTATTAAACTCTCATTGTATAAAGGCGCGCATTATAACTTACAGTATATATTTACTACTGAAAACCTATATATTCCATGCATCAACTCAGCAGAAATGGTATGCTATAGTTGTGTTACACTATATAGGGAATTAATTGTATGCTAATATATACTAAATATGGTTCAGAAACACTACCGTTTATTTGGTTCTTCAACTGAGGCCTTGCACAAAGGATTTAGTTCTCTGAGTTTTCCGTCCCACGGTTATGCCGGTTAGGCTAAAGGAGAAGGTGATGATGAGTAATAAATGAAATGGTGGAATGAAGAAAGTGGGAAGAAACGGGAGAGCCCCGAGAAAACCCACGCACACGGTATTTGTCCAACACAAAGCTCACTTGGCGGGGGCTGGGATCGAACCCGGGACCCCAAGCACCAGAGGTGAACGCTCTACAACTGAGCCACCGCGTGGAATAGGATTTAGTTCTGTATGTGTGGATAGTTCATTCCAACAGTTATCTCTCTTGCTATCTTTGTGCTTGCATCTCGCGGCATACAATATTCCACGTGTATACATGAAATGCAAAGAGATTTTTATGAAGTGTCTCTTATCTTTCATGGTAGGATCAATGAATGTTTAGAAGTTGAAAAATCTTTGCTTAGCAACATATTCTCCACCTCCTTGTTACTTAAGGCGTAAGTTGATGCAGTGACAAATATCATAATCGTCCTTTTCTGTGTCTAAACTGGCAGCTTATGAGACATTAAATCAATGGCGAATGCAGAATTTCATCAACGGGGGAAGGATGGGCTCAAGAACTCAAGTCCATATAGTTCCAAAACACGAGCGATTTTTGTGTTCATATTTTAATACGGTAAATGTTATTTTTTCCACAATATATTGTTGCTAAAGAGGAGACAAATGAGCAACTCCTTCCTTTGCGTAGGCCACTGCATTATAGTCATTCGCCAACACTTCGTTTTGACGTAAAATTTATGCGTTTTAACCGTAGACAGTGTATGTAGGCTCTATAAGACCCCAGCAAAGATTTATTACAGACGACATATTCGCTCTCGTGGAGATAAGACTATGTACTAACAACAAGTCACGACTCCATAACGTCTTCGTATTTCACGGAAAAGCAAGCACCGTCTGTATAAATCTCTGCTGGGGTTTTATAAACCCCACGTATAATCCCTACGTTATTATCGTCTATCAACTGTAGTATTTTTCTGCTCCTCCTCACATCTATCTCACATTTTTATTAATGATTAATGATATACCTTCGTTATTACTTGCTCAACCAGTGTTCTATGCTGATCATACAACCTTTTATACCAATACTGATTTTGGTGTACTATGACTGAAGATACACTCGCTTAAACTGTGATTTGGTTTAAGGCTAATGGGTATTTACCTAATAAGAATAAAAATATGATTTTAGTTTAACAGAAATGTCTGTTGAAAATAGCTCAACTTGTGTAAAGTTTTTGGGTACTTATATTGACAATAGGTTACCATGTGAACTGCACATTAATAATTGGGACTCGGATTCCTATGATCTAAAAAACTTTTAAAATATACATGCATTTGTCCTAATAATGGCAAAATACGACTTGAAATATAACCTTAAAATCAAAAGCGTCTTTGAGGCTGCAGGAGTGGAGACAAATGCGCTCCTCCCACTATAATAATAGAGAATGATTTCCGAAAATAAGGAAGACGGTGATGAGATGGATGACGTTGGAATGATGAAAGGGGAAGGAAATGGGAGAACCCAAGAAAAGCCATGCACATGGTGTTTGTCCACCACAAAGACCACTTGGCGAAAGCGTGACCGAACCAGAGAACCCATGCGCCAGATATCAGCGGTCTACCATTGAGGAATGAAAAATGTGCAACTGTTTCAGGCTAGTGCTAAGAACCATGGATTTTCACACTACTCGAACATTTGTTGCCAGGTTCTATGAGAAAAATTGCTCCAAAGTTTCTGAATATGGCTCGTACTGGCAAAATATTCGTATATTCGACGTAAAGGAAACAAAAGGACATGTCTTATCATTAGTATACCAGTGATTTCAGGATGGCTTGGAGTAAAATTCTCCCGGGGTCAGATCTCGATTATGCCCAATGTGTTCTGCCAGTATTTTTGCAGTAGTACAAATACTTCCATTTCCCGTGTATTCAAAGTCCCGGATGTTGATAGAAATATTTTCCATTAATGTTACAAGCTCAAGTGGTGATTTCTCTTTTCACAGTGATCGATGCTACACCAGTTCATTACTTTTGTCTCCCTCACACTGATTTCTTTAAATTTATTACACAAGGCCAAGTATTTATAAAAACAAAGGTTCAAAATAACCTCATTGTCAATACTGGCAAATATATTATTGCGCAATATGAGAAATTCGCCTAAAGTATGATCGAAAATGTATTTTTATGCCACTTCGGATCCGAATATGATCTAAAGCTAAAATATGATTCAAATATGCATTTATATGAACAATAAAACCATATTTTCATGTTCACGACGGTCAGAAATGTATTTATATTTAGTTAAGACACAAAAAGATGCGAAAATAAAAACATGGCATGCCATAGAAATATAAGGCTTATATACTTTTAAGGGATGCAACTGGAAAAATCACTTTCTTGACAACTGTGCCAGATCAGCTGATTTTGATTTTTCTCAGAACTTAATTTTATATGGTATATTTTTGGGGGATAACTATTAATTTGTAAGCAACATGCTGCTAGTACAGAAATAAGTAATCATATAAGGGTAAGTCAATAAGTAACTGTGGTATTTTTCTATTTCTTTTCAGGTTGGCTCTACGGTATTCTGTGCTCATCAGACGCTAGATATCACCGTTGGCTTTCCCGTTGGTAGGTTGAAGCGTTATCATATCAGTTCTCTTTGCGCTGTTGCGAAGTAACAATGGCCGTGCCACTCTGAGTGTACCAAAGAAGAACAGCGTTCTGTCATCCGCTTTTAGTGGTCTGAAAGTGACCCGAAGCGGAAATTTATAATTTTCAGCACAATAGAGGGACTATTTACCAGTGGATTGAAAAGTCAAAATGTGGTCGTATGAGCGTGAAGGATGACGAAAGAGCAGAGCGTCCAGCTACAGAAACAACTGATGACATTATTGCACGAGTTTGTACCTTGATTATGAATAACAGACGAGAAACTGTTGATGAAGTGGCAATTCATATGCAGATTAGTCATGGTGCTACATATGACACCTTGCATAACAGTCTCAACTTTCAAAAACTGTGCGAGATGGGTCCCGAAAACACTCGATGAAGAGCACAAGCGAAACCGTGAGAAAATCTGTCTGCAATTACTGGACCGTTATGCTACCGAAGGCGAAGCGTTTCTCACACGAATCATCATTGAAGATGAAACATGGATTCATCACTTTGAACCAGATAGCAAACGCTAGAGCACTGAATGGAAGCATCCCAGATCTCCCGTCAAGAAGAAATTCATGAGTCAAGCTTCTGCAGGGAAAGTGATGCTCACTGTGTTTTAGGATTCATAAGGGCCAATCCTGGAACATTACCTGAAAAAAGATCAACAATAAACACTAAAAGGTAGGGTGATATGCTGGGGCAAGCAAGTTGAAGCCTACAATTCGTAATAAACACAGAGGTCTATTGTAGGAAGACATTCTTGTGTTGCATGGCGATGCGCGTCCACATACCGACGCCCACACCGCTCAAACTCTTCAGACGCTGCGTTTCGAGGTGTTGGAGCATTCTGTATACAGTACCGATTTCGCCCATTAAGACTACCATCTTGTTTGGTGCACTCGCAGATACCGTTGATTGAGCTCCGATCGAAAGGTGAACGAAGCAGTGCATTCGTGGCTTTCTGCGCAACCAAAAGCCTTTTATGCAGAGATTATCAGAAAGCTTGTGCAATGGTGGACCCAGGTGCATTGAAAATCAGGATGGATTATGTTGTATAATGATATGAATAAAAGCATTATATTCTTGTGGAAATAAATAATAAAAATTGACTGCAGATACTTATTGACTTCCCTTATAATAATTTCATATCCACACAGATTAGCTCACTCCAGACTTTTGTTTATTAATCTTAAGACAATAATCAACTTATGCATTTATACCAACGGTAATTTCTCCATGCAACAGATAGAACAGCCTTCTCATGCGAATCTTGAAGTAAGATTTATATAATTTTAAACGTTGCATTTTCTAGGGAAAAAGTCCCTTCGCTGCCTTACTGCATACAAATCCCATATCGTCTCCTGTGCAGCAAGGAGTCTACGCCGCTCATCATTCGGTTGTTGTCGGTGTTGCGCGGAATGTCTTCTTACGAATAAATCCGAGCAGACCCGAATATAGCGAGGAACGGAGGAAGTAGAGGAAGCTGTGCGTTTGATCTGTTCTATCGACTGTATTGAGCACAGTGGAATTTAGCGCTTCATACAACTCTTGTTTATGTAATTTTAACTTCCTAAAGAATAAAGTGATTTGTTCATCCTTTAGTATAATTACTTGCCTGGAAAAAAATCATGAAGGTTTAGGTTTCATACTCCTAAACCTTCATCTATAGTTATATCCTATAGTTAAATCTGTGCTAACAATATGACTAAGGAACAGGTAAGTAATAACGGTTTCAGGTTTACGAATTCGGAAATTCTCCTGCGCAAATATGAACCAGCAAGTTTACGATCGGTCAAGCGAAAGTGATACACTGAAGTTTATGATAATGTCAAAGTTATTATAAATGGCTGACTATCACTCAATTTACGAAGCTTGAAACGAAAACAAAATCTTAGTAGTAGGCATTCCTAAAGTGGTCACCATAATTCTACGAATGGGTTATTTAGGTGTTCATTAAGTGATAATGTGCCGATATTAATCGTGTTTATTTTCTTAATGAAAAACAATTTGCAATACTCAGAATTTAGTTATATTAATAATTTTTATGTAAATACTGAGCATCAAGAATAGTCCCAAGACTATCTCCACCCAACTACTGCGTTAAAGATATTCGATTACTTGAGTAAATTAGCAACATCAATATGACATAGTTAAACGTAATGACAAAGTAAAAACGAAGAGAAAAGGAGGTGGTCTGATTAGTGCCAAAGGTTTTCTTGAACAAAACAGGAATTGGAACTTCGAAGACACGAAGAGAATAGCGAGTCAATGAGCAAAAGCCACTACAAAAGCAAAACCAAGAAACTTAGAAACTTGCAAACCCTTTAATGAACGCAACTACGTTTGCTAAAACTTCCATCTGAATTCAGGACCAAAGCAGCTCTGTAGCAGAGGAAATATCTAATGAAGTGACATGAAATATTCGGTTCTCCCTTTGTCGCAATATTACTTGAGAAAATAACAAGCGTTGCAACTTTCAATATTGTTACAGATGGGGCATCGATTTTCTTATAAAATTTTGGAGGGAAAGAGGGTTAAGGTATTTGTGTGTCTCCTTGTCACATATCCAAGCAAAGACCCAAACAAATATATTCAGATTCAGAGGAGCACGTTCCCTTGCCCCCTCAAGATTAGGTCCATAGTGACAAGGTGGAAAAATGATTTCCATGGTTAACAGACATTACTGGAAAACGATCAGCTGCAGTATTGGTAGATTACATGTAAAAATAAAATGAAATGACGTTCCATGATTGTCATTTGATTAAAGAGGAACGTGGAATTATAATGTGGGAGGAAACGGGAGAAAATCTTTGTCATGGAGATAATGATGTACATGTTACTACTGTGTGCAAGGGGACACAGTGGCAGAGCGCTTACTCTGGTGTGTGGGGTCCTTGATTCAACCCTTGTTTGATGTTTTCCATTTGTAGTATGTATACGGGCGAAAATAATAATACATTTAGTTTTCGTACTTAAAAATTTCTATGTTGTTCAACAATATGTACGGTATACATGAAAAATTTTAAAAATATATTGTATTGCAACAGTAGTTCATCAACACTTTACATGTGTAGGGAAAATGTGAAGCATTGATGATTATCCATTTGTAACGCCTATTGATTGATTGATTAATGATCAGTAGTACATGAGACATGGACTTACAGCTTAATGTGGGATCCGAACACATGAGCTCCCACCGAGTATCAAATCTGGTCACGCATCAAGAAGTGTATGCTACCAAATATGCATGAAGAAGTTTGTAATGCCCATTGAGAATAACAAACCGAAATGATAATGAGAAACCGCATAGATACTCAACAGAGACAGTGTAAACAGTGTAAGGAGTTTGAGTGACCTCAGATCAACGCGTTTTTCTGCAGATCCTGGAGAAATACATGTAGCTTGGTTAACATGTGGCACCTCAGCCACTATAGTCATAGGATATAGCACCTTTTAATCATAGTCTATTTTGCCTCTAAATTGGAAAGTCTTCATTGCTTCAAAGCCCGTGAAAACCACCACCAACGTTCATCTCCTGGCAAGATTCCAACATCTGAAGAAACGAAGTCTTGCAGCTGCTGTACAGATGGCAACACATTATAGAACACAATAATGGCATGTGTGATTCAATAAATTTATGTACAGATATATTAGCATTGTCCTTCAATTTTCGATACGAATTTCTCTTAGAAACCCAGTAATTATTATCCAGCAACAAGCCAATAATATTGGCTTGCATTTAAAAAGCTAAGAAGACTGAATATATCAAACAATGAAACTTCCCAAAACTCCAAATAATTTTATTATTATTAATCTCCTTTTCCATGGATACAGAGGATACATTAAACAAATAAAACTGCCTGTATGGTTAGATAAATCAGCAATATATGTAATCTCATAAAATTATCTTTTTATCTGTTATTTTACACCTAAATAAAAAAGACAGGTCAATTTACCAGAACGTAATAGTTTGGTTATTTGCCATGCTGTATTTTGCCCGTCTCACAGAAAAGTAATTGTGTATTGTTGTTAAATTAACGTGGAACGCTGTTGGCTTTCAAGTACAACTCAACACGCCATTCATTGCAGCGCATCGAATAATGTTCAGAGAGATGCCGAAACATCTTTGTAATATCTGTAAAGTTATTACTACACCTGAATTAACGCTAATGATGCAGATTACTAAAATATCAAAGGAGTTCCGGGATACGCAATAATTATCTCAAATTTTTCTGCAATCTCTGCAGCATAGTGAGAAATTTTACTGTACTGAGATAAGCTCTTCGTCTCCACTTACTAGTTACCCATTTTCATGCAGTTTCATCATTTCTAGACCTTCATCCTCCTCCCTGTTTTTCCTTCCAGCAGTTCTATCATGTATCTCTAGAACGCAACTGCTTTTCAACTAAAGCAGGACAGTTCCGGTTTCTTCTCTTGAGACCTTTTCGCACTGGGATCCCAGTCCGGGTTGATCCGAGTGAGCAGTACTAAAGCACCCGAGTTGAGTCGTGTGAATCATACCAACGCGTGTTGGAATTATCACAAGAGAGTTTCCAGCAGATCTGTAAGCGATTGCGAAGTCAAATGTGAACTACATACAAACTGTTCTCTCTGAATCCGAAAATTTCCGAATCTAAATTATATTACGAGATTCAACGTAAAATTTTATACTTGAAAAATCATATTTAAAACTTTTGAGAGAATTGAGTTTAAATTTTTGAGTTTTAACTAAAAAAAAATTAATTTCTGTGTAAGTTTACAACAGGTTGCCAAATAATAATAATAATAACTTTCCTTGCTTCTTGGTAAGTTTATCTGCAGTGCTATTTTTCCGGCGCATGTCCAACTAATTGTGTAAGATCGATAATACGGAGGAATCATGAGCGGCGATTAGGGGGGGCAAAGGGGGACAGTTGCCCCCCCCCCACTTTTTTGAAGTAACCCATTAAGGTATATAGTTTCATTTGGAAATGTAAAGTTTTTGTATGTATTACTGGTTCATGGAAAAAATGGTGCCATATAATATTTACCGTTGCGTGAGTACGTATTAGTTGTCTTCCCATGGAAGTGAGAAAGCTATACAGGAATTGGATTTTAATTGCCACCGAAAATAACCCCAAAATTAACCTATTGGAGCACAACAATTCCAGCATACTTTCACTTCTTCTTACAAAGGCTCGATATGTTAGTCAGTCTCTTTGAAACTAATTGAGAGAACATTTCGCAAAAAAAGAAATTTTTTGCAAGTTATTCTTTAATTACACAAAAATTGGCAGTTCCTAAATGTCCTTTCTTCTTTCTAATAATAAGGAATATTGATTAAAAAGCGAGTAATATGAAACAACTTCTACATTTTATATTGTTTTGCAGTGTAATATACGAGTGAAGTGGTGTGTTTAAGGGTGTACGAGTGTACGTATATATACAATTAATTTAGTGAATTCAACATAATTCTAGGTTTTAGGATTATTTTGTATAATTGGAGTGTGGAGTGATTCTAAGTATTGTGCTTTGATATGTTCCCAAAAAGTGAAAACTGCTACTAATGGCAATGAACATGTTTCGGGAATCTGCAAAAGTAAATATTTCTTTAAATGTAGCATATGCTTGTAGTATTCACTGTCTTTCATTTTCTAAAAGTAATAACACACATTTAATAGCATGTGTGGACTTAAAAATTAAGTTGTTCATTAATCCCAGTTTCAATGTAACTTCTACACAACAAGCCTCATTCTTCATTACTATGATTAATATTATCCTTTCTATTTATTTGTTTTGCAAATTTGTTATTTAATAATTTGATCACACAATTTTCTAGACAGTTTTAAGATGTCCATGAGCAAGGAATCAAATTTCTTCTTACACTTCGTTGTTTGAGTACGAAGACCTAACACCTACTTCTGTTGCTCTCCCTTAAAATGATAAGGTGGGTCCATTGGACTCATCTCGGAAAACAAATCAATTTCAGTAGTTTACTATAAAGCATTATAGATGCCGCCTTCAATATATGATCCCTTTGTTTACTATCATCGACGAATAACCAAGCAGCCCTGATGCATGTGGAAGGTTTATTAGGTATAAATATGCCTAAAATTCAAAATAGTGAAGAAAAACAAATTGAGTCCAAAGGACTCACTTCATCATTTTGTGTTACAAAAAAGGCTTATCATTTTCAGGGTTAATAAAACATGAAGTACAATATACAGTATTTGAACTGAAAAAGATAGTATCCTATTAGTTATGCAACATTTCGTCAAGCAAATTGTTAGAAACAACCAGGAAAACTAAGATTGATACACAAATATTCAGATCATATCTTGCCCCCCCCCACTTTTAACGTCCAATCGCCGCCACTGGGTGGAATATATGTATAAAGATTACTTATGCCAAAAACATACATCAATCTGTGCTTGTCTCCCTTGAAACGATTCCCTAACTATTAAGGCATTATACTTATTCTTCGTGTGCGAAGCAGCGGACCTATACGTCAAAACCGTTGTTCAAGCAAAAAACACGCATCAGCCTGAGTACGTTGCCACAAGATGCAACAATTCTATCTATCTCGTCAGGACAGTGAGAAACTGGTGGGCCCGTGTGAAGATAGATCTGTAGGAAGCAGATACGAAACAAGATCAATGTACGTAAAAGAAATCTGATTCTTTCGAAATCAGTGTTTTCTATAGGTACTTTACGCGCTAAAAATTGCACATCGCTTCGATTCCAGACGACATCTATTCGTATGAGTTCGGACGAACAATCCAACAATATTTTTGTTGCTCTTCACAACAGGATTCAATGGAGACGTCTCCAACGCGAAAGTCGATGATTTCTCCGCTTTCTGGTGGGCATTTATTGAAATGAAATCTCTACACCGCTTTACATCGCCTATCTCACGACAAGCGGCATTCCAGTGCGGCTAGGGCGTTGGTTATACGACGAAAACTACCCCTTAAAGTCACATCCGTACTACTGGTTTTTCTCGGGAATAAATATCACCTACCGGATATCGAACTCGGGACGACGTAAACTCAAAGTACTCGCGTTAGCTGTTTGGTCACTGAAGGGCACTTGAGAAGACTCTACTGCTCTTCATATGCCCAGAGCTTAACCCACTAGGCAGAACAGCTTTTCTAAGCTCTAAGACTACTTAAGACATGAGCTTAGTATACTGTATCTAAACTTGTGAATCTAGCTCTCCGAGTTAACATAATAAATAAACGTGAGCTCTGTAAGTGAATAAAGAACCAGAGTCCGAGTCCCAGCTAGCGCGAGCCCCAATGAAGCTAGTAAGCTCGAATACATGCAATTGTGATATTGAGGGTATTGAAAAAAAAAAGAAATCTTTCAGTTTTACGTCCCACGCTTATGCCGGTTAGGCTAAAGGAGACGGTGATTATGACAAATGAATGAAATAGTGGAATGAAGAAAGTGGGAGGAAACGGGAGAACCGCGAGAAAACCCACGAGCACGGTGTTTGTCCACCACAAAGTCCACACGGTGTGAGCTGGGATCGAACCAGGGACCCCAAGCACTGAAGATGAACGCTCTACCACTGAGCCACCGCGCTCTCCATTGAGGGTATTGAGTCCAAGCCCTTAGTTAGCGCGACTGCAATGAGGTTAATGAGCGCTGGATCGAGATAACGCGAGTCTCATTAAGGACAGCGAGTCCGAGCTCGATTGAGTGCGAGTTCGAGCTACTGTGAGCCTCGAGTGCGAGTTCGAGCTATCGTAAGCCCCACTGAAGTTAAAGAGCCTGCGCGAGCACGATTTCAAAATGTTATCTCTGGATCAACTTACAGCTTAACGTGGGATTTAAATCTTAAGTACTTTATCAAAATCGAAGTCATTAAACGACGAGAGTTTAAATAAAACGTGAAATACTAGTTTTCATGTAGAATTTAACGACCGCATAGAAGTCAATGTTTGCACACAAGAGCACATATAGAAGAACTGGAAACAAAGACTGGAGTGTTTCTTTGATGAACAGCCACCATTATGTAGAGATCCTTATGGAATTCACATTTCTAAAAGCTAAGAGCGAGGGAACAAATGGTACAGTTACACGAGAAGTGGCGGATAAATACGCACCACTGTGTTCTCAGAGATTCCTGGTCTTCAGCACCCTTTATAACACCATTAAGACTAAACCCTCATCTCTGGATCCAATTAACAGAGCAACCAGCAAAGAACTTAGAATTCCACACTTGAGCTCTGTTGGGTAGATAGAGAACATATGCGCTTCATCCAGCACACTTCACAGCATCAACGGACTTCATATAAAGAACAATGTAAAGAAAGTGTCGCTGTGTTTTTGCTATTTACTTACAACTTAAATGAAAGACACAGAAAGCATAATTCTGAGTGAGAAGTTGACTAATCCCTCAACTAAAATAATAATTTAACTGAGTTAAATACCTGCACCATATTTGATATTAAGTTTATTGATTTACACAACAGAATGTTTTCTCTTTCTTTAAAATTAACTGAAATTTTATTATTTTTATTTTTAAATGATTTTTTCTTTGGATTTGTTTAAATGTTCTTACTTATTAATAAAATAAAACTGAGCGAAACATTAAATATGTATTATTAACGCTTGTGTAACAGTTTTGGGATTGTAAAATCGCCTTCATCGCATGTCCGATGAAGCTGATGCTACTTTGGCGGAACTGTTACACAAGCGTTATTAATATATATTTAGTGTTTTGGTCAGTTGTCTCACATTTCCAAAGCTGTAATAAATATAAAAAGTTCTTACTTAGCGAAAATTACATTTTGTCATTATTTAATAAGCTAGTAGTAAATGTCTAAGAAATCGAACTTAGAAAGATGTAAGGATTATAGAACTATTAGTCTCTATTGCATGCAGGAAAAAATCTTGCTTCGAACAGAAGATTATATAGAACAAATGAAAAAGTTAAGGAGAAACAGTTTGGGTTCAGGAGAGGTAAGGGCACAAAAGATGCAACTAAATTATTAAGGGTGATCAGAGAAATGTTTGTAGAAAAAGGAAAAAAGGTGTATGTGGTATTTATTAACCTAGAAAAGGCTTTTAACTACATGGAAAGATCGAAGACTCATAAGAAACTTATATATGAAACAACAAGTAAGTGTTAGGATAGGGGAGGAACTGACAGAGGGGAGTGCAATTGGAAGGGGAGTCCGACAGGGATGCTGTCTCTCGCCTACATTATTCAACATCTATCTAGGAGAACCCACTATCTGAAGACACATTTCGGTAGGAGGTAAAATGATTAGGTGTATACGGTTTGCAGATATGGCGCTGGTTGCGGAATCTGAAAACAAAATCAGTAAGATCTTAGAAAACTTGGGGAAGAGCTGTGAACAATATGAGATGAAAATAAATGTTAGAAACACAAAAGCCATGGTGATTGGAACGAAGCGATCGGTGTCACATATAAAAGTAAGAGGGGAGAAAATAGAACAGGTGGCTAGTTTTCGATACCTGGGTAGTATTATTAGTGATGATATGAAATATGAACGTGAAATAAAAGCAAGGATAGGGATGGCAAAAGAAGCCTTTAGGAGGAAGAAAAGCCTATTTTGTGGGACCTTGAACAAAGAGTTGAGAAAAAGACTTATACAATGCTTCTTCGTGTGGACTATTGTACTGTATGTACCAGAGGCATGGATATTACGCAAAATGATGAAAAACGACTGGAAGCTTTCGAAACGTGGGTGTGGAATGGAGACTGGAGAGAGTGGGCTGGGTCGAGCGGAAAACGAATGAGAGGGTGTTAGAAATGTTGAGGAAGAAAAGAACAATTTTAGGTATTTTAAGAAGAGGAAGAGGAAATGGTTGGGACATTGGCTACGAAGGAACTGTATAATTACGGACGTGCTAGAGGGTACGGTGGCAGGAAAAAGAGGGACGGGCCGAAGGAGACTACAATGGACGATATCAAAACAGATAAATCGTACTTGAAGACGACGAGATTAGCGTAAGACCGTAAAGCATGGAAACTTTTCAGTTACAGCAAGTGACCTGCCAATAATGGTAGAATGCCTGATGATGATAATGAAATTCATATTATATATTTAATAATCAAGTATAATTTAAGCCGCTTAAATCTGTATTATATAAAGAAATTTAATTTGGAAACGTAAAGGACAGTCAACAGAATTTGAAGAAGGAATCGGTAAAATCACATAATTAAACTCCCACTTCAAGTAAAGAGAGAGAATTTGCTATATATAAATCAAGGTGCTAAAAAAAATTAAGTGCTGAACATCTATAACATATAGTTAAACTTACAAGAGCATCCAATGAATCAGGATTCAGGAGAAAATTTTGAACTTAATGGTTACTACCAGTTATCCAATAATTCACGGAAGTCATCGTGGATCATTGGTAAAGCTCTCGCCTCTGATTTGATTCTAGATCATGTGAGTTTGTGAATAAAAACATAGTGACCATGGGTTATCTTGTTTCACTCTACATTATCATCCCACCAATTCCTTCATGGTCATTTACTTCCCCTAATCATTTATTTGCTTTCGCCTAAAGGGTATAACAACGGAATGTTAAAGATTTTTTTTTTCAATTCATACTGTAAAATGAAATTAAACGAACCCTCAGTTTAAATTAACTCAATTATGTAATGTAGATTTAAGATATGTTCAATAAGTTCCGGGAATATCTCAAAATAATATACTTAATGATGTCAGACAAATTTATTACCACGTTAATTTTCTACATGCATCCCTTCCTGGCCATACACACGCGGGATCGAAAGTAGAAAGTCTGGGACGCCAAAGGAAAGTCATGCACTGGAATAGTGTTCAGCACAGCCGCCATACTCCCTTGAATCGATGTTACCTAGGTATATTCTCCCCTGAGGATAGATTTGAACCTAGGAAGGAGTAGGAAGTCTTCTGAGATCAAATCAGGCAAATATAGGGAGGATGTTCAAGGACTGTGATCCTTCTTTTGGCTAAAAACAGATCATTTGAACACTTTGCCTCGAATAGTAAAGTGAAATCTTTCAGTTTACCACCCCAGGATTCTGTCCTTTAGACTAAGGGAGACGGATGATTAAGGTAAGTGAATGATAATGAACGAATTGGTGGAATGAGACTGTGGGAGGAAACGGGAGTACCCCAAGAAATCCCACGGATACGTCTGGAAGTCAGATAGATATCCTATAATTAAGTTACTTATGCATAACATAGTTTAGAGTAATATACACAATAATGATAAAAGATATAAAACATGAAAAGTCGCAACCTCGCTGTGTGGGAATTCTGATTAAACAGAAGTCTGAGCAAAATTCAACACTTGGGTAAACATAATTATTATTAAACAGTTTCAGTGCGAATGATACAATTGCCACATTATACCAATTCCTCCATCAGGTATAATTAATTAAGTGCCTGATAAAGAAGTTTTTATGAGACGGTAATAAAACAGAAAAAAAACTAACTAATGAAACAGAAAAACACATTCACCATAAATTAGCATAACGCGGAGAAAGTAAAAAAAAATATCAGTAATACTAAAAAAGATGGACTGTCAATATCGGATTTTTTTCTTAAATAGACTACCCTTTAAAGAGTTTTCCGACAAAATGTGTTAACAGTAAATAATTGTACAACAAACAACGTCTGCAGGATGGATTTGAAAGTGAAGATGATGCAGCACAAAATTTTCACTTCAGCTACTACGATAAGTAAAAAAGAAAAAAAAAAAAGGAAAACATAAAACAGAATGACTTATTGTTTATGAAACATTTGTTTCTTAAATTTACGCCTACTAAAGAACATTGCGATTTACCATAACAATTGCTGTTTCAATGCAGTTATTAGCAAAGGGAACTACGAAAATATATAATTATATGCAAGCGAGATAAGAAATATCTGTGCACCAAATGACAAGAGTTATCTGGTTTAAATTAAAGGTCGTTTAGTAATTAAAGAAACTGAACACAAAGTGAAGTTTCGCACCATTAGCTTCATGAAATGAGTCTTACATACAATGAAATTACTAAGAATTCTTTTCTGGCAAATAGCTGTTTCAACTGTAAACAACCTTTCTTAATTTCCAGAGTTAATGTGCATTGAGTAATGATGCAATAGGTTTGCAATAATAATTCCTCTGTCAAAATTTTAAAAAATGGAAAAGTACTGCACATAAATTCAGTTATTTATCTTAAATGTAACAATCGGAAATAAAACTTGTCTCAATGGATTCCCATCTACAACAGTCACGTAATAATGAGAAGCTCCCTTGCAAATTTTGTAGATATTTGACTCCCCGTATGTATAATTTTAGAGGCCCATATGAGTAATTTGCATATTTATGAGCCTTCATATACCTGGAATTCAATCATACACTACTATAGCGCTCGGTCACAGAATTGCTTTTAGTTTCTTTAGATGTAACTGAACATGAATGTGGGTATATGCAAAACAAATTGGATCAAGTACTGCTTCTCTGACACTTGTCATCTACACCGGCCGCCATCTTGGATCCGCCATGTTGGATTCAACTTTCAGTTTTTCAAATGGGAATAGGTGCATGTGATACATCAAATTCATATAAAATTTTCTCGGAAATTAATTTGTGTAGTGAGTTTTACGGTAGCGTGTACCATTTGCAAGATAATACATGTTAAATCCGTCTAGGCACTTCGCGAATAGACATTGCAGAGTAATATCAGTTACGCTTACGTTTTTGATGTTGACAAATCAAAACAATTTCTAACTGGAAAAGAACTGTAGGTACGGTATAAACAAACTCTCTACAACATTGGTGTCATAATCTTACAACATTTCTGTGAGTGATTGTTATTACTTCCATGTTATACTATAAGAAGGAAGTATTGTATTACGATTAAAATGACTAATGTAAATCTAGATACGACCAGATTTTGGTGAAAATCTACCATATCCTATTTACGTCTGTATGTTTGTATGTATGTACGTTCAGAAAACATTTAGTCAACAATAAATCACGTAAAAGATCACATATACATACGGGGCACTGCACAACTTTTTTTTTAATGGTTGAATTTGTGAAGTGCCTGACATTTAACATTCAATATCTTGCAAATGGTACAAGCTACCGTAAAACTCACTACACCAACGAATTTTGGAGAAAATTTTGTATGAATTTGATGTATCACATGCACCTATTCCCATTTGAAAAAACGAAAGTTGAATCCAATATGGCGGATCCAAGATGGCGGCTGGTGTGAATAACACGTGTCAGAGAAGCAGTACTTGATCCAATTTGTTTTGCATATGCCCACATTCATGTTCAGTTACATCTAAAGAAACTAAAAACAATTTTGTGACCAAGCGTTTTAGTAGTGTAGGAATTCCGGATATATGAAGGCCCATAAATATACAAATTACCCGTATGGGCCGCTAAAATTAGTACAATACACTTTGAGCCGCGGAGAACTTGGCATTTAAATCAATTTTAGATGAATCCCGAGGGGACACTTCGCGAATGTACCTTGTCAGATTCGAAAGCCGTAAAAGGGAATAATGTTGTTGTTTTTTTTTTTTTTTTTTTTTAATTCTCTTCAGGTCTTCAGGCTAACTAAGAGAATCATGTGATGGTACCTTTAACATATACACCCTGGCTAACTTCACTGCAGAACTCTTTCCATCACTAATTATTGATGTTTCCAATGGGAAATGGTTTTGCACCAATGGATACTCAAAGATGTGAGTAAGTAAATAATCCCATCACAATGAAAATTCTTCCGGGAGATTATAATTTCTTCTTATAAACGTTAGGCCTAATTTTAATATAAATTACACCAAATGAAGTAAAAGTTCTCCCATTTTCTGAATCACTGTGTTTTAAGGAGTAAGTATATTCCTTGCTCATAGATATCTAATTTGTAGCTAGTGTTACTTTTACTTTCTCCGCGTTATGCTAATTTATGGTGAATGTGTTTTTCTGTTTCATTAGTTAGTTTTTTTTCTGTTTTATTACCGTCTCATAAAAACTTCTTTATCAGGCACTTAATTATACCTGATGGAGGAATTGGTATAATGTGGCAATTGTATCATTCGCACTGAAACTGTTTAATAATAATTATGTTTACCCAAGTGTAGAATTTTGCTCAGACTTCTGTTTAATCAGAATTCCCACACAGCGAGGTTGCGACTTTTCATGTTTTATATCTTTTATCATTATTGTGTATATTACTCTAAACTATGCTATGCATAAGTAACTTAATTATAGGATATCTATCTGACTTCCAGACGTCCAGTGGGATTTCTTGGGGTACTCCCGTTTCCTCCCATAGTCTCATTCCGCCAATTCGTTCATTATCATTCACTTACCTTAATCATCCGTCTCCCGTAGTCTAAAGGACATAATCCTGGGATGATAAACTGAAAGATTTCATTTTACTATTCGAGGCAAAGTGTTCAAATGGTCTGTTTTTAGCCAAAAGAAGGATCACAGTCCTTGAACATCCTCCCTATATTTGCCTGATTTGATCTTAGAAGACTTCCTACTCTTTCTTAAGTTCAAATTTGTCCTCAGGGGAGAATATACGTAGGTAACATCGATTCAAGGGAGTATGGCGGCTGTGCTGAACACTATTCCAGTGCATGACTTTCCTTTGGCGTCCAAGACTTTCTACTTTCGATTCCGCATGTGTATGGCCAGGAAGGGATGCATGTAGAAAATTAACGTGGTAATAAATTTGTCTGACATCATTAAGTATATTATTTTGAGATATTCCCGGAACTTATTGAACATATCTTAAATCTACATTACATAATTGAGTTAATTTAAACTGAGGGTTCGTTTAATTTCATTTTACAGTATGAATTGAAAAAAAAAATCTTTAACATTCCGTTGTTATACCCTTTAGGCGAAAGCAAATAAATGATTAGGGGAAGTAAATGACCATGAAGGAATTGGTGGGATGATAATGTAGAGTGAAACAAGATAACCCATGGTCACTATGTTTTTATTCACAAACTCACATGATCTAGAATCAAATCAGAGGCGAGAGCTTTACCAATGATCCACGATGACTTCCGTGAATTATTGGATAACTGGTAGTAACCATTAAGTTCAAAATTTTCTCCTGAATCCTGATTCATTGGATGCTCTTGTAAGTTTAACTATATGTTATAGATGTTCAGTACTTAATTTTTTTTAGCACCTTGATTTATATATAGCAAATTCTCTCTCTTTACTTGAAGTGGGAGTTTAATTATGTGATTTTACCGATTCCTTCTTCAAATTCTGTTGACTGTCCTTTACGTTTCCAAATTAAATTTCTTTATATAATACAGATTTAAGCGGCTTAAATTATACTTGATTATTAAATATATAATATGAATTTCATTATCATCATCAGGCATTCTACCATTATTGGCAGGTCACTTGCTGTAACTGAAAAGTTTCCATGCTTTACGGTCTTACGCTAATCTCGTCGTCTTCAACTACGATTTATCTGTTTTGATATCGTCCATTGTAGTCTCCTTCGGCCCGTCCCTCTTTTTCCTGCCACCGTACCCTCTAGCACGTCCGTAATTATACAGTTCCTTCGTAGCCAATGTCCCAACCATTTCCTCTTCCTCTTCTTAAAATTGGACAGGTGTATGGGGAGAACTAAATTTAAAAGCAACATATAAGGAAGTGGTATCGTGCCTTTAAAGAAAGACGGACTAATATTGTTAATGAGAATCCTGGACAAAACGGTAGACCCAGTACTTCAACCACTGACGTTACACTTGGAACTAGATCACTCCTTTTACAGCCCTGACCTAGCCGTAGTGACTTTCATCTTTTCCTTGTTCTAAAGCAAAAAATGCCTGGCCACCATTATCTGTCATGTAATTATGTCAAAACTGCTCCCTGAGTTTCTGTTCAACCGCCGCGAGAGCGTGAAGCGGATTTCTATGGAAATGGTACAGAAAGCTTTATCTGCCGTTGTGATAAGCGGTTGAACAAAAACTGTGATTACATATAGGACTAGTGTTAAGTGCCCTCTATCATCGGGTGTGTTGATCTACCAGCCGTCTCATACATAATCCATAGTAGGATCTAGATTTTGTAACTTTTTTCTAAAATTATCTCTCGTGCGTGGAGCTCCTTCGTGGTTATCGATTGTCCGTGTTCTATGCCTCATATAGCCTTGGTGCTGAACGGAGACGTTAAGCTCTACATCAAACATATATAATATATAGGGTACAGAATATACACCCTTTCAGATTAGAGGGATAATCAAAACAGCTAGAATAATATACTGAATGTTTAAGCGTAGTGCATTTATTAGTATTGGAAAAATCTGAGAAGTCATTTACGCTCATTGGTCTCCGTGCGACAACCTACGCTCCGTAAATGTTTCTGACGTTTCGATCGTCTTGTGGTCATTGTAATAATTTTTCCTTACAAATCCACGTTCTAAAACTGTTGTTACTTTCAACATATTAAAAGAGCATGGAAAACGATAACATTTAAAAAAAAAAAGAAAATGGAGAAAATTAGCTGCTCTTCTGTTAAATTCAGTGACATTTTCTCCAAGGAAGTCAAAACAATAAAAACCAAGAACAAAACCAGTGAAAATCGGCTTCGAAGCTCATCTCAACGTTTCTTCACTTATGTCATACTGCTCTCTTAAGCAATGTTAATTGGAGGAAAGCAGCCTCTGTTCTTCAACGTAGGGTTTCACTAAATATCAATAATAATATTGTGACTTCACACATTGCTGGAGGAAAAGTTCAATATTAGTTAACTTATGCACCGAAGACGATCTCAAAACTCATTAGCACAAGCTACTAAAGAAAGCAATTACGCTGAACTGCCTCTGCACTTCTCTCTGCACAGTGGAACTAATTTGTGGATGTTCACTTTTCTCCGCACCATTCTTACACATATTAAACAAATACAGCATTGGAAGTGTTATAATGTATGTTCTAGAGAGTTACGTATGTTTTCTATTTTATTTTATTCTAATATTCTAGTATAATCTCTGCTACACATATTATTTTCAAACAGCTCCAAAGTAAACATGCTAACACTACGCGAAAAACTCTGGTCCACCAGTTCCTAATACAATTAGACGTGTTATATCATCGTTCGCTGCTCTACTGAAATGATTCTGTAACTGCCTCTCAAAGATCGAAAATTGTCCATCCTCAAGAAATCGAGTCCTGAAACAAGCATATAAACAATTGAACTACTTGGGAAGAGCAATATGAGGCTATATCAAGCAACTTTGTTTTAAAGTGATTTTAAATTGGGATACCCAAGATATTTCGCAGAGGAATCTAGACGTCTTCAGGTCAGGGTACAGATATGTGAAATTCATTTCCAAACTACTTTTACCTCTTGTTCCATGGCTTTCTACTGACTTGTACTGCAGAGAAGACTATGTAGCTATCAAAATCAAAACAGAATCACGTGAACTAAATTATATCAATTCATTTACCAAAGCATATGCAAAACTACTATTCTTGCAACTGACAAGACGGAGTAAATCGGTGAGCACACTACAAAGTTGAGTACTGAGCGTCATTCATCACAAATGGATTATCAGAAAAGCGTCTTATATTTTAACCTTTTGCCGTAACTTTCTAGTACACAATTGGAAACTTATGAGCACAAGAACAGAGGAAACGTGGAATGGATTATGCTTTACGCACTTGCATTACAACGATGCTAAGAAGAACTAGATCTATTATTTTAATCTTGATTATTACCCTAGTAGATTCCGCATATGTCTTTGTTTATTTCTAGTTCGTTCGCTCTCTCTCTCTCTGTATCTGGGAAGATAGACGCACTGCAGCAGTCTGAAAATTCAGAAGTGCATTACACGATAAGCAGTGAGTGAGGTCCATTGGGACGAATCTGAATTTTATCTAAAGCAGTTGCAAATGTTCATAAAAAGGAAGCCCGCACGGAAAGGCCACGAAACAAAGTGCGTCACTGAAATTTTAAAGGAGTGCAGAGAAAAAATCAATTGAAACATTTATATGAGTTAGCAACCAAAAGAAGTCGTGTAAAAAAAAAAAAGGACTGTGTAACTCACTTAAGAAAATCAAGGTTTAGCATTCCTTTTCAGCACGGAGGGTACATCAGATGTGGACCTACAGCTTAAAGTGGAGTCCGAACCACGTAATGCGTTTATTCATCGCGATCCCATGCACCAAAAGCGTACCCCATTAGCTACTAGAACACCACGAAGGATTACAAGAAAATAAAAAAACTGAAACCTTGCAGTTTTTACGTCCCACTATGTTCTGTAGGTTAAAGGAGCCGGACGATTAATGAATCGAATGATTGTGAACAAATTAGTAGAGTGAGAATATGAGAGGACCCGGAAGCATCTCCAGAAAACCCACGGGCTTCATCCTGACCATTATGGCGCGTGGACCCGAGTTCGAATATTATGTTGATCCAGTGCTCTGAGGTGACTGGGAGATATTTGAACTACGAAGTAGCGAAATATGGCCTAAAATGTGAGAAAATAGCGATGGTACCGCATGTGCTAACCAAACACCACACACATAAAAGCATTCTGGCCGCCCATAGCAAATTGTAGGTTGTAACGTCTTACTTTAGTGTGGTGCACATTCGTAGCTTAATTTGCTGCACCACTGTTATATTTACTAGGTATCACACCATCGTTCACTTTCACGAAAAAAAAAAAAATGGAATGATGATACGAATGGATGAATCTCCATTCAACCTTGAATGGATTGTCGTGTTTATTCCCACGCGTTTGCATGTGTAGTTGAGCATCTCTCGCAATCACGAGATAATCACTGCTACTGATTGATGGCGATGACGTGACCAACCTTCCCTAGTCCTCCAATTAATGGTCATCTCTTGTCTTGTCCCACCTAATATATCGACAGTATCTGCAAGTGCATAAAAAAAATGTTTCTCGTGACCTGCAAATTATACGTAATTTATATTATCTCAAGGTCACTCAAAAAAGGCCGAGGACTCTTTTCTTTTTTAAAAATAATACTGGTAAAATTATCCATTAACCATTACGCATAAAGGTAATCAAATCTGTGGAATTCGTTGAAAAAAAAAATGACCTTCCCCTTTATCATAATCAATTTGTACTACTTCTGAATTTATGTTCTAACTTCAAAACTTTGGAATCTATCCCCATAAACATTCTTGACCTAATATTAAGAAAAACATTCAACGTTTACTGGAATCCATACAGTGCTGGGAACAGCCAACAGTCTAAAAAAACAAATCTCAAGTTCAAGAATAATTGCAACGTCTAGTTATAGATGTCATGTTCGTGTGTCAAAGCAAAAAGTTCACAGGGGCACAGGAACACAAAGTTCACAGGTACATTGTACTTTCCTAAATTTTGATAAATGTGTGCTGTAGTGTTCTTGGAGCTCAATTAATTTAATTTCATCTTTAACTAGGTAACTCTAGGCATATGGAATCCGGAGGTTCAATGCCGTGTTCACAAGAGCTCTGCATTGGCTTCAGCCAACTGGATTTCTACTTTGTGCTCGTATTTCTGTGAGATCCATCTTAATATTGTCCTCCCATCTGCACTTAGGTCTTCTTCAGGGTCGTTTCCACTTAAACCTTCGAAAGTGTTCTTACATTCTGGCTACCATATGACTAGGTAGGCCTGACACAAGACTGTAATAAAGTTACAGAAAGTTACAAATAAAATAATAAAAATTCTAAAATAACGTTGGCATGAACCACAAAATAAATGTAACAGACCATGATGGTGAGCAGTAGAGCAGTTCGAAGTGGAAAAAAAAAAGACTATGTTTTATTATGATTTTAACTCGACTTACCGGCTATCTAAAAGTTGAAATACAGTGAGGGTATGTTGCCTAAAAGACTGAATTTCTATTTACACAATCACTGAAAAATATTGGAGAGCTTCCCTTTATTTACGGGAGGGGGGATGACATGGAGAGACTTTGATCCCCCACCGACTACTTTCTGAAAAGAAAATAAATATCGCCTTATGTTTTATTATAGAGAATCATACACAAAATGCTCAAAAACCAAGTTTTTATATTAACAATTTCTTGAGGGAAAATTCTCGGATCCGTCGATTAAGGGGGTAATCCAAACCCCCGGAAGATCCGACCCCCACAACAGACAATCCCTAAATCCGCCCATGATCAAAACACAACATTTACATGCATTAAGGCAAGAGGAAAAGATGATGCTGACTACATTTACAATTTTAAAAAACGAATATTCAACAAAGTTTGGTTCACATTAATTTAAAAAACATGGATATGTGCACCTACAAACTTCTGCAGGTTGGCGTCTTTTACATCTGAAAAATAATAGTTACAGCTAATCTAATCTAGTCTAATCTTCTTCTTCTAATACAAATAAGATAAAGAGTTTGTTTGTGTGTTTGTCTGTTTGTCTGTGTGCGGCCTGGGAACCAAACGAGTGGACCGAGAGTTACTAAATTTTGGTCGGGGGTACCTTGGCCTAGGCCCCAGATCAAGACGAAGCGTTTTTTTTTTTTTTTAATTTCGAACCAGGGGGTCTCAGGGGGGCGTTTACCGGTACATGTAAAGGTGGTAGAAAATGGCTCATATTACTGTCGAATTCATAGTTTTCGCGGTCGCTGAAATCAATGGTGAAACTCTGATCGCATCAACTTACAAATTCACCCTATTCGGGCCGGGGGTCACCGGAGGAGGCAGATACCGAGACATCCAAAATGACCGATATTAGTGTCAAATCCATAGTTTTCGCGGTCGCTGAGACCAATAGTGACACTTCCATTAGTGATGATTTGCAAATTCGGCAACAATTGCATGCGGGCCGGAAGTCAGCGGGAGGGGGGATACTGAGACAGGTAAAACTAATCCAAAATGACCGATATTAGTGTCAAATCCATAGTTTTCGCGGTCGGTGAGATCAATGGTGACGCTTGGGGGGATACCGAGAAGGTTAATAGGTCAATTTTCCATACCTCCCCCCAAGGTTTTTAAGACATTTCTAAAAGTTTATGCAGGCAAGTTGGTCAGTGTTTTTTTTTTTTTTTTAATTTCCCCCTTCTCTATATATAGAGAAAGAACCCACATGTGTAAGCCATTAATCACAGTGTAATGGGGACCAAAGCTATGGCAACGTCGTTGAACGTAAGTTAAGTTACAATGTCACTAGTAAGATGATATGATTGTTCGGACAGTTCCGATTACCACACACTAAGGTTTTTAAGACTCTGCCAATTCTATAACCTAAAACATTTACTCATATGAACAACAAATGTTCAGTGCACTCCATCCACTATTTCAGTGTTGCAATATTATCAGCCACCTGTGTTAAACTTGCAGAACTAGGAGATGGACATAAACAAAGTCACTTAGCCTTCTCCCTCCATAGGAGCTAAGAGTGTGATGAGAAAACAAATATGTAACAATTACAAGTGGAAGAAAAACAAAGACAATTGGCCTTTCAAGGTCACTGTCTTAGGTTTACTCTCCTCTCGTCTAGCCTTAGATTAAACATCATTTCATGTGTAGTACGGTCTTCAACTATCTCATGATTTAATTTTCTAGTAACGATACACCGGGTGTATCAAGGCGAGGGGCTACAGGCTACTTCATTATGAGTTAAGATACGAAAAAATGAAAAAAGAAGGAAATTTGTTGGAAATAGGGGTTCCCAATATAAAATGGATTTTTTTTAATACATCAGCCGTTCGGCCCCACACAGATTAGGCGTTCTATGTCAAAAGAGTTGTTTCCAGTTCAGCAGCCTATTCGAACGGAACGTAAGAGTAATTAAAAATGACACGTAGTTATGTCAGGGATCCCAGAACACCTCCAAACCGTTTCCCACTAATGCTGTATTGTTGGTATGGTGACGGTCCAAGGAAACACGTTGCTAAACTGATAACGATGCTTTTTCATTTATCAAATGCGCCTTACCAGTGTGAGACCCAAATGGCTCGTGCGATAGGAAAAAATCCGCCAGTTTAGAATGAAAATCGCTTATTTTCAAGAACTTTTTTTTTATCCACTCATACAGCGTTCGCTTATAGACCTGGACTTTTGATGAACCCGATCACATACCTCAAGATCGTCCCTCGCATTCTACAAGGATATAGAGGAGGCAAGTGGTATACAGGTGATACCTTTCAATGAGGCACCTGTTAAATCTCCAGATGCAAGTCCTATGGACTATTGTGAATTTGGATTGCTGTAGCGGGCTTTGGGAAAACGGCGTGTGACAACTGTGGAAGGACTTTGGAAAGCTGTGCAAAGGGAATGGGACAAGATTCCCCTCCCAGTTCTTCAGAGAAGCCTATTAGAGTGGAAATTACGCTATTGGGGGGCTATTGTTAGGAACCAAGGGAAACACATCGAGCAATTACGGACCTGGCGCCATGGATTCTTCTAAATTTTTAGGTAAGTGGAAATTGGCCAAATGTAGACTGAACAACCTCTGTACACCTGTCTTAACGTGACCCCATGGCAAATCGATAGACCGGGGTGCCATGAGGTGGGGCCTCTGCGCCCAATCCACATGCCAAGCAGCTCACGGTCAAGGTAGACGCTGACGACTTGTGCAAGTTGTGGAGGGAAGGGAGTACTCAAACTCCAAGCCACTAGCCTCCAACACGATGTTCTAATCTCCCTGTGACATCTTCCAGAGTAGCCACAGGAACCGCTTGAGAATTTTGAAAGACAATGCAGTTTGTACTTTCCCTGGATTCAAACGATCCAGGTGCAGTTCCGCAGCCCATTAATTTCTTCAGCTAGAAAGAACAAATTATTTGCAAACAGAACTCTTTTGTATCAACGGATTATGGATCAACGATTACTTTTTTTTTTTAATAATAATAATCACCGTAACTGGGAGAATCATAGCTGTGGTTTCTCCATACAAACAATATGATTAGAGGCATTCAAAAAAATTTTTTTCAAGACAGAGATGAACTGATTCGCCATAGTGTATTTGTTCCTAATGGACTCACAAACGCTATGAAGAACATGTACCAAACAAGTTTCATGCTTTAACTTTGGGAACAATTGTTTTGATTGGTTAACTGCCGAAACTATGTACGAAGGGCCTGGTCCCACCACCATAACAACCAAAAACACTTTTATGAACTTTGTACTGTACTGGCACTGGTTTTCTCCAATTCATATAGTATATCTGAATAAAATGGGCTTCACTTCCTCGTCTGAGATGGTGAACATAAAAACGGGTGCAATATATATGTCCATTTGTTTCTAGACTATGGTTTCCTCTAGTATGGTTCCTACATTGCAATCCGAAACTTTCAGCAATTTTCTTCCTCTTTGTACTGTATTTCAGTAGATTGGTCAAATACAGTTTTCTTTCTTGAAGTATCATCGGGTACTGACATTCATGTGAATTTTTCGGTGAATTCTTTGAAGGTTGGATGGTTCATCTTAGTCCCTGGAATTCCGTCTGCGTTTAAGATGCACATAATTCAATATTAAATTATTATGAATTTTGTCTTCAAAGAAGACTGTGTTCAATGGCATTTCATAAGATTTATGTTGTTGAAATTAAATGAAATTTCTAGCTTTACTTTCCATACTATTTAGGCTAAAGGAGCAGGTTGTTGTTCTTACTGCTGCTGGAAGATGTTTCGAGCTGAAAAAAGTATTGTTGCACACATCTCACTAATGTTTTCTGTCCAAAGTGATTTCTGAATCGTGTTACAATTCCATCAGTTTCGATTAATTCCTACATAAATCTCTGCGCAAGGGCGAAATACTGGGATTTATTCACTTTTAGCATGAATAATGCTTTCTTAAATTGTGAAGCTGCAAAATTTATACGCACTGACAGTAATGTTTACAGAGCCAAATACAATTTGAAAGTGCAAATAATAATATCTGTAAAGCTTGCTGCTTCTATTATTGTCTTGTACGGCTACGATAACACTAAATAAATTGAAGGAGTTAAGAGGATAAGCTCTGATGGTGGATGAAAGTGTTAAAATTAATTCTCGCTACACAACACCTCATTTACGTGATTCCACGTCTGGATGAAGAGACTCAGAAACGATAAAGGAGGTATGTTACACAGGAAAACTTTTGACCTGAATTACCTTAAAATGTAAAATTTGTTACATACCACCTTTATGCTCTAATCCCTTCAATTACTTAAGTGAAATACTTTTGATTATCATCACTGAAATTTACCAAACATTCTTGAGGTCATTAAATCTTAGATGGGCATGTCATACAGCCAGAATGGAAAAAGTAGGAACGCTTTCAAAGTCTTAACTGGAAATCCAATCGGAAAACGATCATTAGGAAGACCTAGGCGCACATGGGAGGACAATGGATCTCGCAGAAATCGGAATCCAAAGTAGACACTGAATTCAGTTGGCAAAAAATAGAAGTCAGTGAAGAGCTTTTGTGAAGGCGGCATTGGACCTTCGGGTTCCATAGGACACAGAGTTACTTAGTTGTTTATGATCAATGAAATAAAATTTTAGAAAGTATTAGTAAAAAGAGAAAGAGAAAGAAAAAGGGATTAAGTGAAGGTTAAGTGGATTCAGATAACCAAAAAGGGCCCGTCTGGAGGTAACACTTGACATATTAAGTACTTTCTCGGAACCCTTTCTTGCTCTAAAGAAAAGAATGTTCACTTAAAAATCCAAACCTTAGTTTTTATCACATTAATTTAGATGTACCAACTTCTACCTCGAGGCTGATTTTACCCCCTTATTCTGGATGCATTTGCATCTCAAGCACCAGCCTTATTTCCTAGATTCAAAGAAAACACATCAAGTTCTATTGAAATCACAGAAATTTTACAAAAAGAATACCGTGGTACAGATTAGACAACCAGACAAATCATCTCCTCCCTACGTCTTGTACAAGGAAAAGAAAGTATTTGACAGTTGACAAATTTTCTTTTGCCAATAACTCGGGAACAAATGAATTAATTTGAATCTTTTTGTTGTTAGTCATAGGATAGTTACAATTTGATAACTTGCCAAAGTCGGTACTGTAATAGGTTAACTTATTATTGAGTTATTAAGAAAAGAATTTTGTCAACTGAAGAATACTTTCTTTCATGACTGTACCTTCCACCCCTATTTTCGAGGCTAATTTGTACTGCTGAAACATGGAGCAGCTGGCTCTGGAATAAAGCGTATCTGAGGAAGATACCAAGGATGTATTGATAATGGCGATAAAGAAATAAGATCTCCGTGGTAGAGTGTTCCTCGCTAGTGCAAAGAGTCTCTGGCTCAATTACAGGCTAAGAGGGTTCGTGGTGGACAACATAGTGTTATGAGTTTTCTCGGGATTCTCCCGTTCATTCGCATTCCACGAACTCTTTCATAATCACTTAGCTTCATTAACCATCCGTGTCTTACAGCCTAAAGAGCATAACCATGAGACAAATAACTGAAAGATTTAATTTTTTTAACTATAAAAGGCTAGACTGGCCAATCCAGCCGTTAGTTTGTTTCCTCCCTCCTCTCTCAATTCTCGAGACTCATATGTAATGTTCGCATATGCAGTGACAGCTCTGGAATGAAAGACTACTTCAGGAAGATTCCAAGGATGTGTTGATAATGGTGATGGAAAATGCTCTTAAATCATAATAAATTTTCTCCGTGTGTATGATCAGTTGGTTGCGGCGTGAAGTTTTTCGATCTTTTCAGCACCAAGGTTGTATGAGACGCAGTCCTACAACGGGATCCAAACCATGCAAGCTGCCACTGGGAACCAAAATTGGGTCTCCTGCGTCAAAAGAGCGTACGCTACAATATAGCCACGAAGAAGCTCTACGTGTATAGGGTGGCATATAATTATGCATATGATCTTTGACTGAATGTAGTATTTTTCATTCTGGACAATAAGTTTCGATATGGCAACACTGTGTAGTCTGAGAGTACGGAAAACGGTATGATGGAGCACCGCCACACTATGCCATACCAGTGCGAGAACGGTTGAACGAGACATTCCCGAACCGCTGGATCGGTTGACGTGGATCTGTAGAGTGGTCAGCTCGATCTCCCGATTTCACACTACCTGACACTTTCTTATAGGGTGTTTTAAAGCACAAAGTGTATCAATATTACATACGCAATTTGGTCGAACTACGGGAAGCTAGAAGAGTTCCACAGGATACCAGTGCGGCTCTGTCAAGCTGATAGTGACAATGTTGCTCTTCGTCTCCAGGAATGTATTGATTTAGATGGTGCATTGGTACACCATACCATAGAGAACAAGGATAAAAATTCTTATAAGGAAAGTTATGAGAATAATGTATTTATGTTCAATTTTATGTTCAAGTTATGTTGTTAGTTTCTTTACCCCAGTCTTTGAAACATCACATCAGGGTGTCTACTAAATGTTCGTTTTCAAATTCCAGGTTTTATCAAGGTTTTCAAGGTTTATTTTTCCTTTTTTTCCAGACCTATTCAGTAGAGTGACATTTATTGTAACATGTATAAGTTAATGCAATTTTATATAGTTCTTAACAAAAACTGGTTATAATTAGAGAATGCATATGGCAAATGATAGTTTCTTTAAGTGACAAGATGAAAAGAAAAAACTGACTGAAATGTAGATTCTCAAAACATTTTACACAAAAAAAATGTTTAATTAAAATATCCCCTACCAGAAGGCCAGTTGAGAAAAATGTGCAGTAGCTTTAAATATCCTAATGTAGGAATACTATACAGGGGTGAACCTTAATTAAACCGACTAACTTCGAGAAATGATTCTCGGCACCCAAACAAGAAAAAAAAAATCCTCTAACTCTTCTCCAAGGCGCATAGTTTCCGAGCTAAAAGGTGCCGAAAGTGTGGAAAATGAACTTCCGACGCCTATATTTCCAAAATTATCCAAAGTAGAGAATGCTGCTTAAAATCTCGCAAAGGAAATCATATGTTCAGAACAGATAAGACTTCCTTAAAGAGCTATTAATATTAAGCTGCACTCTCTACATCTACATTCCTACTTTCCAAAAACATTCACCGCCTGCACCCTGCTTACGTCTGTCTTTCTCAACTACGTCTCCACTGAATAAATTAATATTGGCTTTTAACTTATGCTGTAGTATATAACTTGCTTGCATTTTACAAAAATATACTTATTCCATACCAATCCCAAAAACATTATTTTAAAAACAATTTTAAAACTTCCAGGTTCCTCATCCAATTCCAGGCTATTTCCAGGTTTTTCAGGTCCGAAAGTAAATTCCAGGCTAATTCCAGGTTTTCAAGGTTTTCCAGGTCAGTAGACACCCTGCACATACATAATTACGGGCCACCCTGTTGTATACTTCTAAAATATCTCATATTAATAATTGAGAGTACAGACGATTAACTGAATATTCCTCTTTCAATGATACAAAATATTGAGTTTGATAAAGAAGCTATCGTTCTAAAATAAATCACGACATACGTTGAGAATCGCTGTATTAGAAGAAAAATCACAGAGAAAAAACGACGGAGTTTATGCTTTCAGCTGAGCATCTGCGTAAGTCTCTCAAATACCAATTTGTTCACAAAACTAACAATATTTCATATTGACAAGCAAATGTATGTAACTGACAAGGACGTTTGAACACATTCGCCATTCACAGCTCGTCAGGCATATTCATCATGTTGGATGCACGTGGCCTTCCCTCTCTCGCATTTGCATGTTTCCGAGGTGCTAATCGCCTCCCTCTGGTTTTCTCCGGACATTATACGTTCACGCAATTAGCATTTCATTACTTCAGATGCGACTTTTCGCTTTTTCTTTCTTCTTCCATCATGAATGTTTCAATTCATCATTTATCTTTCGCTAAGGGAAAGTCAGGCACATGCAATGCACTGTCTCTGGAGTTGGCAGTACTAAGAACTTTAAAATGTAAGTGGTTGGTAAATATTGCATTCCCAACTGCATATACTGTATTTAACTAATGTAACTTGCAAATTGATGCATATACGTACTAACATAAAAAGGAAGATCGACAAATTCTATGTTAAAACTACTTAAAACTTAATATATACTTTGCAGAGTTGGTAAAAACCATGACAAATTTAGTTTATTGATTTAGATTACGTATGGATAAAACTAATGGGTGTTTGGCCTTAAAGGCGGATTTTCATGCCCGCGTTAGAACGGAAGCATCACATGTAGCGTATTCACCGTAAATTATTTTCGTTTTCATACATCCGTGCGTGTATTGCGCCAAATTACTACTCCCTAGCTAATGCGCATGCGTAAAATAGAAATTTTGCGACTTCCGCCATGTTAGTGAATACAATAGTGTACGCGCGCTACTTCCGTCAGAATTGAACAAATTTCTACTCTGACGCGAGTGTAGCGCGCCATCTCCGATGCGTGATTTCATTGGCTGTTTAGCACAATCGCTCGCAACTCACGGAGGTAAAGGACACATGAAAATCCGCCTTAATGCCCATATGTAACAACAAGGTTATGAAGGACGAAACCTATAGCTTAAATAGTGTTGCCAGATCTTACGTTTTTCCAGTAAGTTTTACTTTTTCTGGCACGTTTTACGTTATGCGTTTTTTACTTTTCCCGTAAAACGATTTCTCCGGTTTTTTTTAAATAAATAAAAGAAATCGTGGTCCTGAAAACTTTGTAAAATATTTGAATATATATATATATATATATATATATATATATATATATATATATATATATAGAAAAAATAGAGGAACTGTTTACTCATTCACTGTTAACAATGCCGTTTTTACCTCCTATCTAGCCTGCACTCCAATCTTATGATAATTTGAATTTAACATTATAGCCTTCGTCTGTTAATATCACATATCTTCCGTCGTTTTCTCAAAAAAATCACAAGATCTTTCTTTCTCTCTGAAAAATTGTCCTTCATCTGGACCTAAACGCGGGACCCCTTGATTACAAAGGCGACAAATCTATTAACTTACCTACGGAGGGTACCTAATAGAAATACGTTCTACTGAACTGATTTTGCATACTTGTGATTCTTAATATTTTTAATTGATTGATTGAAGGAGTTTGACTGAGTGTTTTGCATCCTTCTGCGACATTACACGTAAGAAATACAAAGGAATAAAAGTATATTAACTCAGGAAAAATATAAATTAAAAGCGCAGTCTATAGCATAATAAAAGGTGTCAGTTCACTTAGAAGTTAAAATGTCATAATATTTAAGAAATGTGCAAACTCAAGACACAAACACAAGGACTGGTCAATACACAAAGACATGTTAATGTTAATCTTCTCTGCCAGGACAGCTCGGCAATAGGTAAACACATGTGGGGCAGCCCACAATTAGTACTGGATATGACTCTGCAGAAAAGAAAATAAGAGGAAAGAAATGTTATAACAAGCCTAAAACCACCATGAGAACACAGGCAAATATTAGATAAAATGAGAAATAAATTAATTAAAAGAAAGGTAAGAAACGCACTCACAAAGCAGTCAAGGACTTAATTATGTTGTGGAAAAGAGAAAACTTTGAGGATCATCTGGGCAGCGTCTCCAAGTAAAATAGGCATATCAGCTGGTGGCCCAAGGCGGGCTCGCTGAGGAGCAAGAGGAAGACATTCAACAAGAAGGTGGCGGATGGTGAGTAATGCACCACAAAGGGATTCTACCAACGCAACAGATATGCAATGGGTCAGATGGCTATGCCCAATATGCAAGTGTGCTAATCGTTGTTATTCTAGCCGTGAAGGACGAGAACTCGTGGCACAAACACCGAGGCTTGACAGCATGTAGTTTATTATGTAGGTGTTCGTCCCAGTCTGTCTGCCAGCGCTGAAGGAGATGACAGTCGACAACAGCACGAAGATCTGAGCTGGGGATCGGTAACTGATAGTCAGGTCATGTAAGGGCAGTTTCTTTGGCAGCACGGTCAACACGCTCGTTCCCTGGGATACCAGCATGACCAGGTATCCAATAAAATTGTACATCACATTCTGCCATACGTAAGGAATGGCAGGAAAGTAAAATCTGCTGAACAAGTGGGTGTAAAAGTCCAGATGTCAGTAAGGCTACATAAAGCACTGCTGAAATCAGAGCAGAGGAGAACATGTCGAAGATGGCGTCCACGAATATAATACATGCAGTCTGCAAAATAGCTACTAATTCAGCCGTAAATACTGTAGAGTTCCGATGAAGTTTGAAACCAGCGCTATGATCAGCCGTGACGAAGGCACAACCAACAGAGTCCGCATGCTTCGAACCATCCGTGTAGAAGACAGTGTAGGTGCGATACTGATCCAGAAAAGAAGATAATTCCTGACAAAATTCTTGACTATTGGTGACAGACTTCTTAAACTGCGCTAGATGAAAGTTGATGAATGGTGGAAGAACAGTTCACGGAGGAATGGGCAGGAAGCGCAGGGAATCCAGTCCAAGAGAAGCCGCACGCAAGGTCTATAGCACGAATGCCAAAGGGCCGAGCATGGTAGCAGTAGGTCGTGCTTGATATCGGTCATAGCGAGCACCAGCCTCAAGGGCGAAGGCCGAAGGATGGTCAGGTAGGACATGGACATGAATGTAGTAGCGTAGGAGCAGGAGGTTCCGTCGGTGTGAAAGAGATATTTCATAAGCCTCGACAAAAAAACTAGGAATAGGGCTGGAACGGAAAGTTCCAAGCGCCAAACGAAGGCCAAGATGATAAATAGTATCCAGGTGATGTAGGATGGTGAATATTTCTTAAGTCACTTCAGAAGCATAAAACGATACACAACTGCACAAGTGAAATCACTGAACAAATTCATATACATTATTAACATAATTGGACGATTTCAAAAGACTACAAGAGTACAGAAGATCAAATTTAATGCAAGTTAATTCATTGAATCAGAAATACAGATACTTAATTCAATTTGCGTACCAATAAAACAAATGAGTAAGGATACGAAACGATTTAAGTTCACTCTGGCGCTACACTACTCATACATGCATGTACAAAAAATATTTTTGAATTTCAATAAATCACTTACCTTCATATTTCCTGTGTAATGTATAAGAAAAGATCTAAATGGTTTGGGATATAAGCAAATTCCACATTAAATTCAAACTATTTGTATATTTGTTTTTGTGTTCCATCTTGTACTAACGCGTAGTCTGATTGCCTATGGAAACTGCGTACTGTCAGTCCGTATGAGCAATTAAACTGGTGTTAGCCTTCTTGTCTTTTCCATGTTTATAATATTCATAAATCACCTTAGACTTGTGGGACTCTGTAAAATACATATTGTATTATTAAAAGTCCTCGCTACACTTACTAGAATCCTAGTGCGGCCGTTACTAAGGTTGATATCACTGTTAGGCAACCAGGAGAAGAGCTACGTATAGCGGGTTGACAGACATTTTAGGCGTTTTGCTTTAATCTGAATGACAAAACCTGCAGTATGTGAGTCCTTCTGTCTTATTTGTGTCTGTAAAGGGACAAGTACAGATGTAGAAACGAAGTAGGAAGGAGATTCTGCTCATATTAACATGAAGTGCTGTGTACACAGCACAAGTTCAGCTACTTATTATATTAATTGATGCGAGTCTGTGAAATTTCTACTATTCGACTCGACTGGGTCTGTATGGGTGTCTGTCCTTCCTGTTCCACGATCACTCCCGTAAAACTTATCTGATTCTGACTAAACTTTGTATGTGCCTTCCTCCCACTTGCAGAAATAACCTTATTGTTTGGGTTTGAATCCATGAAGCAAATCGGAAAATGGGGAGTAAAATTAACCACATGTTGCAAGTTTACATATGTATATGCAAGACAATTCCCCCCCCCCCCAATGTAAAAAGCTTTCAATTATGACAGAAAAACTTAGTGTGTACCTAAAATTAAAAAAAAAAAAAAACTCATTAGTCCTAGAACTTGCTAACAGGTAGAATTAATAATAATAATTTCCATATGGCATTAGTAATATCCCCACAGTATAAGATTAAAATGAACCAAGAATGAATCCTCCGAACCTCCCAAAATTTACTAATTCAACATATATTGTTTAACATAAATCAACAACATACAATCTAATTTGAAACATCTATTTTTATCAGTACAGAAGCATAAATTTTAAAGTTCAACAAATATTATTTATAGTATTTTTGACGATGTATTTATTCTGAGACTAAAAATATTTGGTATTAATTTGACAAGGAATTATTGCTTAATCCGATGCTATTTTATCATTTTTTCCTTGTCTCTGTAGATAAGTTGAGTTGATTTTGAGTTTAACGTCCTTTTCAACAGCGAGGTTATATGAGATATGGATCTACTGATTAACGTGGAATCCGATCTACATGAGCTCCCGCCGGGATTTGAACCCGAGTCTCCCACGCCAGAGGCGCGCACACTAATTACTTAGCCACGAAGGAGATCGAGTAGGTAGGTTACATTGTATGCAATATGTGTTTATATTTGTCTGATAAGGTGCTGTATGTTTGCCATTAGGCTGTTCATGGCACAGAAATAATAATAATAATAATAATAATAATAATAATAATAATAATAATAATAATAATAATAATAATAATAATAATAATAATAATAAGTAGTAGTAGTAGTAGTAGTAGTAGTAGTAGTAGTAGTAGTAGTAGTAGTAGTAGTAGTAGTAGTAGTAGTAGTAGTAGTAGTACACTTTCTTAATAAAACTGTACTTGAGTAACGGAAAGGATTGTTGTAGCATGAAATTTTGATCTTACACTTCATCTGTACCTCCTTCTCTTATAAAAAACAATCTAGTTTTATGTTTGTTTTTTTTTCTGAAAATATAGGTGGAAGTATTTTACAATTACTTATCGTCTTTTCGGGTGCAGAATAATACCGTTCAATACAACGTAGTGGAGTATTGGACCCTCCCCCCCAAAAAAAAAACTTGGAACCCTCCAACAAAAATTTCTGGGTGCACACCTGGGAAACGATTATTAATTTAATAATAGAGGTTTGTTTCAGGAAAAGGAATGAAGACGTACTAAAGGAAGCTAATGAAGGACGACAGATCATGAAGATAATAGGAAAAAAGAAGAAATAGCATGATTGGTTATGTTATTCGGCACTCCGATTAGATCACCGTTCTAATAGAGGGGAAGACAGAAAGAAAATCAAGAAGAGGAAGACCAACGATAGAATATCTAGATGCAGTTACGAAGAAGAGATCTTATCAATGTATAAAACAGCTCTACCAACGGAGAGAATAGTTTTAAAATTTCCATGTTGCCCACTAACCTGTGGTTCAGGTGAACAAGAAGAAGAGTAGAGTTTTGTAGATATTACTTGCCTCACTTTCTATATCTTTTGTGTTCTTCATTGTCAGTTATATTCTAAGAATTTGAAAAACCTTAAGCAGAAACCAAACACTGCATATCCCTATTTAAAATAAATCCGACAAAATAGAGCTTAACCTATAATTTTAAATGAACGCAGAAATCTGCAGTTTAGCTAATTTAGATGTTTGCAAGGAAACATCATATGGAGTTGGTTAGCTATTGCAAGCTTTCTGATTTTTTATCTTTCCAGTTCCCTTATGATCTACTACTCATGTATGCCAATGGGAGTCTTGAGAGAGCGATATATCAAAACGGCTTCACACTAAAACGTTTTTACCTCCTGAAACCAATTGCTCTAAATACTTCCGCGTCGGAAAAAGATTTTAACTGCCGATATTCCAAGAAGCCTCTTTCATGGATATTAATCCATCAAACGTTTCTTACTAATTCACGCCTGATAAAAGTGTTCTGCTACATTTGCTATCCAATCTTTCAATTCACGTTCTTTTAATTTAACAACTACTACGTAAATCAATCACTCACTTCTCCAAATACAATTAAGTGTTAAAATTTATAGATCGTATTTTCGATAGAAATGCCATCACAATCCAGTCCATGTGGCATTAATCACAAAGGATAATATAGAACAGCTTTAACAAGGATTGCATATTAACAGAATCATTTAAGCAGTATGCTGCTGAGAATTTCTTAATATATTTCCTATTTTAATTATAGGCAACGCTGAATTTTACACTACAGGTAAAACTAAAGTAAAATGAGAAAAATTCATATATATATGAAATAAATCGCCAAAAAATATTCTGTATCCATTGTACAAAAAGGGTCTTCATTCTAAGTATTTAATGTTCCCCAGTTATGCTTCTTCGAGAGTGAGGGAGATGGTGCTGATGAAATCAATGAAATAATGGAATGAAGAAAATTGAAACAAAAGGGAGTACTCCACGAAAATCCAAGAACACGGTATTGGTCTACACTTGCCAAGAGATGAGAGAATCATTCCTGATGCTGGAGTTACTACTTGGAACCCTTATTCGCATCACCTAAGTCAGTCATTTTCAAATGGTTTGCTTCGACGGCACCACTAGTTTGCAGAGATAAAGGGGTCGTCCACATATTACGTAACGCCGAAGGGTGCAGGGAGGGGTTTGGTCATGCGTTACGAAGTATGACAAGAGGGGGCTTTACTCCTTCATTACATAACGCATGTTTTTGTTGTATTTTTTTATTTTCCGGTTTATATGCAATCTTTTAAACAAATAATTTTATTCAGTTCTTTTCCTTTTTATAAAGAAATATTTATATTGTTTGGAAAATTGCGAACATGCAGTCTATATAAAATGAATCGTGCAAAAGGAATTATGCTACTAGACACTAGCATGACTAGTTACATATGCATTACGATATAATAAAACTCTGTTTTGTGGCTATTGCAGCATTGAATTTACGGCACACGAAGCTTTTTTTGGAGTTAGTTGTTAGCGATCGTAACAATCGCTTACAAATGCCCTCGCGGTTCACTCGTATCGCTATTTCTGAGAAAATAATTCAGACCTTTTGTTTTGAATCATTACCCACTCTATTCTTCTACGGAGTTTATGTAAAACAGAAGAAACTCTTTTTCGTGAAAAAATATTTTTTTCGCGACGGAACGATCCACGATTTGCAGAGCAAAATACGATATTAAAACCAAATTCTTCAGACATTCATCTCGTACTAAATTTTTGGCTCTTTGGATTTGAGTTTTCCTGGAGAAATAGAGTTTATTTGCATTCTGAAACTGATTTAGGACAAGAATAATTTGAAGTCCAAGGTCCAAAGATGCTCGAAAGCTTGTTCACAAACGAGATGTCCCTGCTCCTCGATGTGTGCAGCCACGTCGAATCTATAGTCGACGAGAAAGAGAACTTCTTTGCATCGTTGATACTGGCGAACACCAAATATAGGATGCATCCTCGATCCCGGAAGAAGAGGTCTATCTCGTTTTTTTAAATCTCGCTTCACCTGCATATTCCGGCAGTAGTTCCTCTTTGCCAATCAGGTGATCGTAAAAAATGGGTGCGAATTTCGAAGAATTAAGACTGGTTAAATAAAAAAAACTTTATAGGGTTAAGATATTATTACAGTGCTGCCATTTTCTAATATTTTGATTTGATGGCGAAAATAAAATATAACTAACTAACTCTATAGCCTATGGAACCCGGGGGTTCAATGCCGCGTTCACAAAAACTCTCCACTGACTTCTATCTTTAGCCAACTGAGTCTAGTTTTTACTTTGTATTCCTATTTCTGTAAGATCCATCTTAATATTGTTCTCATATCTGCGCCTAGGTCTTCCTAATGGTCGTTTTCCGATAGGTCTTCCAGTCAAGACTGAAAGCTTTCTTTTTTCCATCCTAGCTACATAACCTGCCCACCTAAGCCTCCTAGACTTGATGACCCTAACAATGTTTGGGAAACCGTATAAATTATGTAGTTCCCCGTTATGAAGTTTCCGCCATTCCCCATTCCCGTTCCTCTTGGGTCCGAATATTCGCCTCAGGATCTTGTTCACAAATTTATTCAAAAAGAAAATACAAATTTATTTAAAATACAAGTATTCTGTAATAAAAAGTTGTGCCATTAAAATTACTTTTTATTGTAATAACCGTCAAAATAAGCAAAATTGATGATGAAAACAAAATCAAAAAGCGCTACGTGACAAAGTGGGGAGTAGCATGTGCCTGCGTTACGAGGTGTTACGAAGGAAAGGAAGGGGTTAAAATTGGTCAAAAATTGCTTTATGTAATAGCTATATGAGAGCCCGGTAGAGACCTGCACGGACCGAATGTTTCGGCCCGAGCCCAATCCAGCCCGAACGCAGCTAGGCCCGGCCCGATAAGTTTTTTTAAAATTCTTGGCCCAAGCCCGGCCTGGGCCCGATAAATTTTAAAAGTTTTTGGCCCGACCCCGGCCCGATCAATTTTTTTTTTAAATTAGCTCGAGCCCCAATCTTTCTCAAAATTTAGTACTAAATTTGACCTAACCCTCAGAAACATTTTCTAAACTCTGGTTCACAACTTGACGCTTGCCTCCCGAATGGGTACCACTACCTCCTAGAACTTTGCCTGTCATCGAGAGAACAAAAACTCCATTCCCTGTAACAAAAATCTAACTTTATTGATTTTTAGCATCAAGTGAAGATGGCAATATTGCTTAGCGACAGGCAAAACATTCCCACCCCTTATTGTTATATTTTGAGTTCAGTGAAGGTCAAGGTCAGAGCTCAATTTACCGGATAATGCCTGCAATCCTCTATAGTGAAAGTGGAGCCGCTAAGCAACACAAACTGTGAATAGCTATTGCATTCTTTGTAACATTTTTCACTGACACACTTCTTCAACGTTTGGCTTTGTTCCAATTATCGTTTAACGAAAGTCAATAATTATTAAAGAATTGCAATTGATCAGCCCCAGCCCGGCCCGACCTGAAGAGAAATCAATGTCGGCCAGCCCAAGCCCGGCCCGGCCCAAAGAAATAGCAGAGTCGGCCCGCGAGTCGGGCCGGGCCCGGCCCGTGCAGGTCTCTAAAGCCCGGAAAGTACAAAAGTATTATGTGTAGAACAGAATAGAATGCTGAGGTTCTACCACGCTTTATAGGAGACTAGCAGGAACGCTCCTTATTCACACGTCAAAATACGAAATGGAAAATATTTGAAGCCATCCCCTTTAGGACACGCATTTCAATGAAAGCGTAATTACAAAAATCTGTAATAGCACTCCCTGTTAACCTCTGGAAGGGGTGGACTTGCACTTAAATGTCATCTGAAGTACCACTATTCATGTCAGCGTCACCGAAAAATAATGAATTGGACACTTGTATCGGTCCTTTTCGAGTATTTCATTTCACGTAAGACGCTTACTGCACCAGAGATAAGGTTATGGATTGGCGTAGCCAAAGAACCATTCAATAAGAGAAAATCACTAAGATCACTTATAGCTAACACGTTCATATATATGCATGCAGTATTGGATTGCATGGTTCAGGGACTTGGACATTACGGAAGTTAGAGACGAAATACTTAAATAGCTTTGAAATGTGGTGTTGGAGGAAAATGAACATAGAGAGTAGCACACTAAGATATTTTAAAACAGACAGGAGAGAAGAGGACGTTTTTAGCCCTTGTAAAAGGCCATCTCAATGAACACATCTTACGTAGAAAAGGTGGAAGGAAAAACAGGAGTAGGAAGAACACAACTCACCGATAATTTGAAAAATAGGAGAAAATACTGCTAGTTAAAAGAGTGGAGAACTGTCTTATTACTCCCAAGACTTGCCGACAGCCCTTGTTAAATGCTGCTGGGAATGGACCTAAAGGCAAGGAGAAATTTATGTAAAACCATCTCAGCTGAAGGTACGCACCCACCCATATTAATTTGCAGCAGTGCCAATCTTCAATTTGCTCTCCTCAAAAGCTGATGATTTTAAGCAGTGTCACTTTCCTATTAACGTAATGTACGTAAATTATGGCCGCTGACAACTAAACATTGCAAGCAAATGAAATTGATATTTACGAACAGGTAGCAGCGTAGCATGTACACTACGTGAAGGAGTTTGGTTTACATTGTGTGATATTTTCATAATTAATATTGAAACTGGAAGTGATAGCAGATTTCTGCAACTTCCGGTTTTAGTAGAGAGATTAGAGTGAAGACAATACTGTACATTGTTGGGACGCTTAAAATTGATTGCAGAAAACCGCTTGTCGCTATCTTTTACCACTGTTATAGTACAGGGATCAATGTTAAAATAGGAAGTGATTGATTTCTTGCACTTCCGGCTTGAATAGAGAGTTAAGCGAGACGATAGTACCTATTTTTACGCAAAAGCCAATTCCAAGAAATCAACTTCTCACTATCTCTTATTATTTTTAGTTTTAAGTAGATCAACATTGAAACCCGAAGTTGTAGTGAATTTCTATGACTTCCGGTTCCAGTAGGACAGCTACGGAAAAAAATGAAATGTATTCTTGATATGTTTTGATTGCAGATAAATGCTTCTCGCTCTCTACTACTATGGTTTCTGTTCCATAGTGATCGACGATAAAGCCGGTCCGGCTTGAATATCAGATTCATCAATCAAGTTGGTTTCTAAATTTTGGCTTTCTACGACCTAGCTAAAGCTGATGACGATCCATCACGTAGATCTTAAAATACTTTGCTTTCCGGACAAGGGGCAAAGTAAATATAGCAAGAAGTTTTGGTAAACCACCCACATAGCACAAGTACGTCCACTGGATGTCCCAGACTGAGCCCGCAATGGACGACGGGACATTCCGGGATTATCCGAATGTGCTCCCGGGACATCCACAGGATTTCCGCGGAAGATCCAGATGTCCGCTAATACCCCGGGATACGGGATATTCAACGGGACCACGAAGGAATGTCTACTGGTTTTCCCTCGGACCACCTGCCCCATCTGGGATGTCCCGTGGACATCCTACATGGGAATCCTTCAGAACGTCCCATGCAGGATGTCCATGGGATGTCTTCTCATTGTCCCGATAATCCCGGGAACCGAATGGGATGATTGGGATCAAAATGGGACATCCCAGGGACGTAGTGTGCTATGTGGGCAAACTCCTTAAAAGTAAATGGAAACGACACATGGTAAAGAGATCAAACAATTATAACAAGGCTAAAATTATATCATCCTTAGAACAAAAAACAAGAACACGTATCTACAATGGTTCAGACAAGTTTTCCACACAAGAGATGATACACCCCCCCCCCCCCCGCTTTTTAAAAAGTATCGCAAAGACCAGAACAAAGATGATGTGGGCAATGAAAAACTTGACCTATGATACACTGACCCACCACCTACCACGACCTACCAACACCCATCGTCATCAACTCTGACCAATGATTCACGCCTTCCTGTCCACCGACAAAAGCGTTTACACTTGTAATAAAACAAGGTTGTGACTAATCGGAGTTCGAATTTCTACGGTCACTTGCACAAGCACCGCTCTCTTACTATAACGGTAGATCTGGATAATCATTTCCTTGCTGAATTACAGACACTTTTCAGTGGGAAATAGGATGAAACTTGAAAGTCTGAAATCAAGATAAAGTAAGCCAAAGCAAAGGGGAAAAAAGTGTAAAATTTGACTGTGTCTTGAAAGCCAAGTAGTAAGTCCTATTACTATTATTACAATTACAAAGATCAATATCCAAAAGTGCCTGAAATTCTTGCTTCACTTACATAGGTACTCATCTCAGATAAGTGAACAGACACAAATGAAAAAGGGAGAAAAATGGAGGCCCTGAAAGTAAAATGTACACAAATTCACCAATGTTCAAAAGATGCTCTCTATAATGCACTGAGCAGAGTGGGACGGTGAATTGTAGTGGGACTTGGGTCACAGTGGTTCACGTTTTGTTGACCCAAGACCTACGCACATATCTTGATCCCTTGACTCACGACCAATTTCATCTCTGGACCAAAAAGGAGATCCAGAAGAACATGGAAAGAACTGACACGTAAAACTGAACAAAACAGGAATTAGCATATACGAAGCAAAATTACTGGTCAACGATCACACCTAAGCAAAAAGATAACAAGTTATCTACTTTACCTATCAATGTCATTATTATTATTTTTTACAGGTGTATTCCATGTCCTGCTATTCCAGGTCAAACAAACATGTTCGGTGGAAGAGGTCTGCTAGCATAGCAATTAGCCGATAACACCATATCGCGATTGTGAGGACATGCATGGACAAATACACAACTGTTATCGAAATTTATATTGTTTACAATTGATAACAGAACTTTCTTCCGTTTATTTACCTGTCGCAGAACATCAGCATTCACTACTACCTGTTTTTAAACAATGAAACTGCTCTTAAAAGATAGGAAACAATTTATCTTTGCACAGTGAGACACCTGATATAGTTTATCTTTTATAGCATAAGAGAATAACCTGTTTATTGGCAGTGTGAAATCAGGGTAAATATAGGCAACAGTCCAAGTTTTTTTTAAAAGAATAAAAAAACTGTTAATTTTTAAAAAAAATCCTTCCGGCTGGGTTTCGTTTATACTCTTAACCAGTTGTGTGCCCAAGGGGGATTACTCTTCTGAAAGATATTATGGGAATCAGTGCCGTGCCATGCGAGGGAGGAGGAGCGGGGCGTGCGCAGAAGTAAGGGGGCACAAAATTCGGGAGGGAAAAAGAAATATATATATTAAGGAAAAGGAGGGTTTATTTTTCAAAATTGTCTTACGCTTCGCGCCTGGTCTGTCGACCTCACTCGTATGTACGGACGCGACGTCGTATACTGTAGCCCCGGGCGCTGATTTTTCAAGGTATGGCACTGATGGAAATCTATCACAGTAAGATGTTATTAAAAAGTCAAACACGTCTTAAAGCAATCTGATTGGATGTTTGAACTCCTCCTGCACCCTTGATTTGTACGCCACTAGTCTTATCTTTACAAAAGATATCGGAATACCCACATATGAAGATCTGAAATTGGCACAGACTAAAAGCGCCTCTGACTACCTAAATTTCTCATGGCACTATGGCTCAGTACTACAGCCCTAATTTATAATGAGAATTATTCCCAGTTCGTTTTCACAGCATGTGCGATAATGATGGACAAAACTGTCCATGTGGTGTCTAGTTTTCTCTACTGTTTCCACTCTAGCAGCTCTTTTCACCTTCTTCAATACTGCATTTGTCATCCCTCTGTTCTAGTCTACAGGTGTTAACGCAAGACGTTAGACTAAAGATAGTTTCAATTTTAAGTAAGGAAAGAATTTTATACAATGATTTTTTTTTTTTTTTTTTTTTTTTTTTTTAATCAAGACTGTAATTTCTGTTACTGAGGAGATCGAAAGCGTGCAAGCTTTGAACTCTTCCCTTCTGTTGAATTTCTTTACCTATTCAAAGTTCTGAAATTGAGTTCCCTCGTGGGTACATGTTTAGCGTCTGAGGTTCATTTCAGGTGGGAGATCATACGGTTCGGAGCGCGCGTTAAGCTGTAGGTCAACGTCTGATATAGCTGCTTTGCTAAAACGGGCGCTCAACTGCAATCCAACTTACCACTTGCAACTAGTCAGATTTATGACGTCAGAGCACATGCTTTTACGCTTGGAGAAACGACAACAAGCGTCGGACAGAGTAAGGGAACAGAAGAAACTAGGCAGGAAAATGAACTAGAAAAGGATAGGAATAAATTTCAATCCAACCAATCACTCGCAGTTTTTATTTAAACAAGATAACTAGCCTAGTAATGTCCTACTGACGCTGGGATATAGCTTCCAGTAAGCTCAGCCAAGTCAAGTTCACCAAATGGTGTTGGCATTGCAGTATTCTCGCAGCGTCGTGAGGACAACTGAGGATTCCAAACTCAAACTAGAAAGCCTGGATAGTGGTAAGGATTAGGGATGGCCTGGTGGAACCGGTTTTCGGCTCTGAACGGATCCGGTTTTCAGATCTAGGTCTGGAACCGGTTCAACCGGAACTTTGTGGCCATCCCTAGTAAGGATAGTGAATGTACTGACCACACATTATCTTAAAGCCATGAATGCCACATGGTGGCTTGTAGGCCTTGGCCCACTAAGAGCTGTTACACCAGGAGTGCAACCTACAATTTAATTCAAACTCTTTCGCTAACAGAATTTCAAGAAACACAGCAGTATTGAAAATCTATATCATAGTGACTCTTTTATGTTTTTACGGAGACAATAAAGCGCTAACGGTGTGTGTATAAAATCAGAAGTTGTAATCATTGTAAAATTAGGACGTGAGTGCATTAGATTTTCATCCCATCACTTACTAATATAAAACCGCTAAAATCTAATTTCATTAGAACCTAATATGAATAAGGCATTTCAAAAAGTGAAAACTACAATTGCCTAAAAACCTGAATCACCAACTTTTTCTTACGTATTAGGATAGCTTTAACTTTAACAGATAAAACTATCGAAATCCAGTTAACAGCCTGGGTTGCTATCAATGTCTATATCAGAATAACAATCAACCATTGGTATACACTGTAACCAGTATAACTTCTACACGCTTCCAATTTACATTCTCAATTCCACATTTTAAATTAGGCATCTACTCAGTTTCTAACAAGTTCTTCACAAACTCAACCCAACCACAGAATAATCAAATCCACACGATCCAACAACTAACTTAAATGCTTCTATTTCTCGCTTAAAAAAAAAAAAAAAAAAAAAAAAACCGACGAAGGATCGGAAACTAAGGTTACAAAGCTGACATTTCCGGAGTTTCGTCTGTTACAGAGAAACGAAGAGCGTGTGGTAATTTTGATACATAAGGTTGGTAATTTTGCTGAACTTCAGTCATTTTCTTCCAGCTACGGCCCTAGTTGGACCGCGACAGAAATGGCGACTTGTTTGGAAAACTCGTGAAGGAGTCTGCTCAGTTCTTCGATTTCTGTGGGCAAAACCGTGACTGAATTCACCGGCAGCTGATAGAGGTTTACGGAGACTGTAATGTCTCGTCAGGATGTTGCAGCAGAATAGTGTCGAAAGTTCCGACTTCAGCAATTTCACCTGTCCTCGCACTTGAAGGAGCACCTAGGAGGCCGTCGCTTCGCTAAAGATGAGACACTTCGTGACAACGCGGCTGAACACGAACGTACAGAATTTTTACCAGGATGGAATCTTCACACTCATACGATGCGACAAGTGCCTCAACTAATATGGAGACTATGTCAAAAAATAAATAAATAAATAAATAAACTAATGTATTTACTATCTGTTGGCTGTATTGGTTGAATGAAATAACATATACATGTTTCACTACAGGCTTTGTAACCTTACTTTCTGATCACTCCTCGTAATGATAATATTCAATCAAACTTCAGTGATTTTCCCCACCTGGCGATGTGCGTCATTTCAGATTTTGCCAGAGAGGAGAGGGGCAAAACTGCCCAACGACTACTCCATGTTTTTATTATTATTATTATTATTATTATTAGTAGTAGTAGTAGTAGTAGTAGTAGTAGTAGTAGTAGTAGTAGTAGTAGTAGTAGTATAATAATAATAATAATATTCGTATACAATTTATTAAAAAGCGTAAGCCTATGCTTCTCAAACTCAGGGACGCAATTGCCGCTTGCTCTTCCGAAATGACGCCCCTACATCCATAAATTATTGAACTATTTTGTATTGGCCATTTACAAATTTACATCGTGTCCATACATCCATCAATATCACTAAACGCCACCGCAACACACCTAAATTCGTTATCTTTTACTCTGCACGACTGAAGTAAATGATACACAATTTTCAATGATTAATTGGAACATTTGTTGTAACTGAAAATTTTGAACGCCAAGCCATTTCTTGGTGCTAAATTAAAATTAAATAAATCATCTTGACCATTTGTAACGAGTTTAATTCGTTGACTCTCTTTCGCTGTACTTTATGAAATGATTTTCTTTTTACTTTAGTGTCCTATAGTTATGCCCTTTAGGATAAAGGAGAGGAGTAATGAAAATGAATGTTTGTAAAATTAAACTTTTGTGCTCTTTCACAGTTTCGAACCAGGGACCACTTGCACCAAAGGCACGCTACTACCAGAAAGAGTTCTGTGCTTTGTAATTTCCTTACAGATGAATTCTGTATCTATTTTTCAATTCTTCTATTGAGAAGAATAGGAGTAAAAAAGAAGTATCGTACTGTTACCAAGAATGATTTCTATTATTATTATTATTATTATTATTATTATTATTATTATTATCATTATTATTATTATTATTATTATTATTATTATTATTATTAACTAGCAGATTACCCGTTCTTGTGCAATACGTTGTGACGTAACTATATATATATGCAGTTTAGGGAGGAGGAGATATATATATAAATAATCGAAAATGACGATATTACTATCGAACCCATAGTTTTCGTTGTCACTGAGATAAACAGTGACACGTCCAATGACGTTTAAATCCAAATTCAGCCTCCATTGCCCTTTATGTTCAAAATAAAACGTATTGCCAGCAACGCAACTACGCTACTTGTCACCCGCGGCAAGAACTCGCTTCAGCGCCCCCTGACCAACCAAACCAAAATGCTCTCCCAAATATTTGTCCAATTTTGCGCCCTCCCAATCCGGCGCCCGGGGCACAAGCCCGTTTGCTCCTCCTAGTTACGTCACAGCGTATTGCACAAGAACGGGCAATCTGCTAGTTAATATAGAAAGGCAAATAGGCACTAAAAATTTTTAAAAAAATAGGCAGTTAAATAGGCACTAAAATGTAACTCGGAATAATGAAGATAAATACTCAATATAATTAAAAAATAGATTCAAGTCATAGATAATGTTCAAAGGGTATAGAAACATATTTCTTTGTTAATATCTTCTTTTATTGTATATATAAAAACGAATCTTGTTATGCATTCCATATATACTAGGAGAACCTGAAAGATGTGCACATACGTCAAGAGTGATTCATGACATCAAAAGAAGACAAAAAGTCCTTTTGCATGTTGTCGAATTCCACGTCGTGTAGGAGTGACAGGAGGGCGAAATTTGAATCCAAAATCAAATCCTGACAATTGGAACGAGACATAAAGGTGTGCACATACTTCGGGAGGTGATTCGTGACATTCAAGAGGACTTTTTTTTTTTTCTTTTCATGCCACGAATCACCTCTCGAAGTATGCGCACATCTTTCGGTTTCATTCCAATTTTCAGGATTCGATTTTCGATTCCAAGTTGGCACTCTGACACTCGTACATGACACGAAATTAGACAAAATACACGAGGACTGTTTGTCTTCTTTTGATATCACTAATCACTTTCCGAAGCATGTGCACATCTTTGAAGTTCACTCTGTATATCTATATATATTGCAATGTACCAGGTGCTTGTGTTCACAAACACCTGATATACACACATGTGTGTGTGTTATTTATGTTATATAAATTACATTTTTCCCAATGAAGGCTTAATTTGAAGAAAATGCATAGAATAGGCAACATTAGGCACTAAACCAATTATTTGGGCAGTAAAGGTCGAAACAGCCAAAATACGCAAAATAAAATTGCCTCAAATCGAAACTATAACCCCCCATATAAACTTTAAAACGTTATTTTTGATCATATCTTTAATATTAAAGAATAGGCATTTTGCCTAACACCCGGTCTATAATAATAATAATAATAATAATAATAATAATAATAATAATAATAATAATAATAATAATAATATCCCCTCCCCCCTAAGCTGCATCTTCAAAGTGAAATGATAAAAAGCTTCCCAGCCCGAACTTCATCTAAGTTGAAAATTTGATCGAGATCGGTCCGGTGTTCAACAGTTATGCATAATCACTTTCAATTTTATATATTAGATGATAATAATATGTGATGCACATACATAACAAGAAACTGTCATTATAGGGAAGTAAAAAATGCACTATCGTTAACTGCCGCAAAAACTAACCTTCTATGTATATAATTAACCTAATTTTTTCTACGCTGGCAGCATTTGATACATAAAAAAAAAGAAAAGAAAAGAAAGAAATTAGAACTGAAAAAGTGCATGAGGAATAAAGCGAGCGCATTACCTTCAACAGGATATGAGGAAGGTCAGATTCAAAAAATGTTACATATATTACGAATCTTTTCGAGGAAGTAATTTTGTTGTGATCGGTTTTCATTTTCCTTTTAAACTCTAGTTGTTAGTAGTATTCCTCATGAAACAATATAAGAAATAAGGTTTCTCGTCTCACTTCGTAAATTTTTGTGGACCTCGTCTCGTCACTTCTCTAGTTTTTCCTTGTCTAGTTTGGCAATTCCATACCTTATTTTATTTTCTCAATTTCTTCTAGAAGTTATCAGAATTCTTCTCTCTCATAAGGGTCTGCGGATTATGTGACATAACATTTAAACTATATCTACAGGGCGTTACAAAAATTGTCACAATATTTTGAGCATAGATTCCTGGCATACATTACATACACAATTAATTATAATGTCACTAATACATGGTGTTCATTGAGCAAAACACTTCAAACAATAAGGATTCATCTTAGACTGGAGAAATGGTTATCCTTAGTTTTTCATTACAAAATTTTCAAATATTTGGTCTAGGAATTAATTCGTGCGGTTGGTACGCACACATTGAAGCTGTAGTACAAACACAAAATACATAAATACCTTAAGAAAAATATTGTCCATCGCTAGCCACCACTTTCGCCCATCTGTCAGGCAATGTACGGATTCCGTGGCGAAAGAAGTCCTCATCCTTGGAAGCGATCCAGTCAGAGACCCATGTTTCGATATCTTCTGAAGAAGTAAACCGCTGTCCAATCAAATCGTTGTTCATGCAATCGAACAAGTAGTAGTCCGAAGGAGCAACGTCTGGTGAATACGGCGGGTGGGGTAAAACTTCCCATCCGACATTTTCTAAATAGGTTTTGACCGGTTTTGCGACATGTGGGCGAGCGTTATCATGTTGAACAATAAGTTTATCATGTCTGTTCTCCCATTCTGGTCGTGTTCTGGCCAGAGCTTGCTTCAAACGCATTAATTGTCGTCGATAACGTTCTCCATTCATAGTTTCACCCGGTTGCAGCAGCTCATAGTACACCACACCTTTCATATCCCACCATATGCACAGCATAACCTTTGCACAGTGAATATCTCGTTTTGGTTGTGATGGACCTGGTTCACCTGGTTTCACCCAGCCCTTTTTTCGTTTAGGGTTCTCGTAATGGATCCACTTCTCATCACCCGTAATAATTCGATGCAGAAACCCCTTTCTGCTCTGTCGTTGAAGCAGCAATTCGCAAATGGTTTTTCGTCTTTCAACGTCTCTGTCTTTCAATTCATGTGGAACCCAATGTGACATCTTTTGAATCATTCCCATGGCTTTCAAGCGTTTGGAGACTGTTGTTTGATCAACGCCTAATGCTGCTGCAAGTTGTTCCTGCGTTTGACACGAATCCTGCTCGAGCAATACTGTCAATTCTTCGTCTTGAAATTTTTTTGGCTGTCCAGCTTGCTCTTGGTCTGCCAAGCCGAAATCACCACTTCTAAACCGTGCAAACCACTTCTGACACGTTCGCTCAGCTAGAGCATGGTCACCATACACTTCCACCAAAATACGATGACTTTCAGTCGCACTTTTCTGCATGTTAAAGTAATGCAGCAGGATAGGGATGCGCTCGAGTCGAGACATGTCTCGAATCTCGACTCGAATTTTCGAGTCGAGACACGAGTCGAGTCGAGACGTCTCTTAAAAATCTCGACTCGACTCGAATGTCTCGAAAATCTTTCTATAATTTTTAATATTATTTTGAAGAAAGTATTCACTCAGAAACAGCCTTGAAACCAATTCCAGCTTTTATTCCTTTAGAAAGGTACAGAACGCATAAAATTAATAGTTAATCTTAAAGATCAAGATTTAATTTTCAGCTCAATTCAGTTAATTAGAGCTAATAGTTAATGTCGTTGTATTTGGTTGTACTGTAAATATAATGATAATAATAATAATAATTGATTATCTAGTTTGTATAAAACTATTATCCGTAGTCTAAATCTAGTTTGTATAAAACTATTGCGATAAAGTGAACTTCATAAATTCTCTGAATGAGCAGTTGGTAGTCTATAGTAATTTAGCATAGTTATAATTATTGTGTTTTCGTTCCCATGAACGCAATAGGGTTACGTAACTTCTGGATTATTCGCTTGCCCAACTATTCTGAGGCTTTAATATGTTGCAGCATATCACGAGCTACGGATAATATATAATGTAACATTTGTTGTACAGCGGGGGACACTTCTAAATGGTACACCTTAGCCGTAAATCACCATATGGCTGTACCATTTAGAAGTGTCCCCCGCTGTACATCACATATTATGATACGAGACTATTTTACATAGTATATCTTATCTAATATAAATAAAATAAAGAGTTTGTTTGTGTGTTTGTCTGTCTGTCTGTGCGACCTGGGGATCAGACGAGTGAACCGAGAGTTCCCAAAATTTGGTCACGGGTACCTTAGTCCAGGCCCCAGATCAAGACGAAGCGTTTTTTTTTAATTTCGAACCAGGGGGGTCTCGGGGGGGACGTTTACTGGGTCCGACCTGGGGACCAGACAAGTTGACCGAGAGTTACCAATTTTGGTCACGGATACCTTGGTCCAGGTCCCAGTCTAAGGCGAAGCGTTTGTGTCAAAATTGGAACCAGGGGGTCTCAGGGGGGCGTTTAGCGAGACATGTAATAAAAGTAATCCAAATTGATCGACATTAGTGTCAAATCCATAGTTTTCACGGTCGCTGAGATCAATGGTGACACTTCCATCAGCGATGACTTGCAAATTCAGCTACTACTGTATGCGGGCCGGGTGTCAGCGGGTGAGGAATACCGAGACATGTATAAATAGCCCATATTGATTGATACTAGTGTCAAATCCTTAGTTTTCGCGGCCACTGAAATGAATGGTGATACTTCCACAGGTGTTGACTTCCAAATACAGCCCCCATGCGAAGAATGGGTATATTAAGCTAGTATTACAATAAATGGACTGCTTGGATGCCAAGAACTAGTACAGATAAGTACCATCCACTTCTATGAATAGGTATTTTTTAAGAGGATTTTTGTAAACACTAAGTTATAAAACAATGAACTACATACAGTAGTTATGGTTTTGGTTCCCAACATAAAAGAAATATGGATTGTTCATGAGATATTGAACTTCAACTTTTACTCCTGGAAAATTTCAATTTTGGAGTTAGGCCACTTGGCATGAAAGCAGTTCACTGTAAGATAAATACATTCCGCACATTAGTAACATAGTTGTTCAAGGGCCTTCGATTTCCATCCTCTCAAATGAAAGCTGAATGATTGCTTGATACATGCTGACTATATAGGAGAAATAGTGTATTAAGTTTTCGAGCTTTGGTGCGTATCCGTATTTACACTCTGATATAACTTTAAGTTCACACTCAAATCGAGCTAATTGTTTAATGCATTTCGAAAGCTTTTGTTTTTATGCAGCTCATTAAGGAATATCTATTTCATAATCGTAACATTTATGTACTAAGAAACTATGAACGTAAAGTGGACTCGACCTAGCCCCGTGGCCGCTGTAACTCAGTGGCACAGCTCTCACCCTTGGTGTGTGAGGACTCTGATTCTGTGTGTGTGTGTGAACTCCGCGGCTAGTGTATGCGTACAGAGTCGGAAGCGGTATGTATTGTTTATACTACTTACAACGTTACCCCCCACATAAAATATAAATTCACCCTTTCTCCCTTCTCTTTTTCGAATACAATGAACCGACTCTTTTGCTGAAGAACGATGCTAAAAGAAAATTGAAACATCTGTGTCTAAACTTTCTTTGAAGCGCAGTCTTTTGTATTTGTAAGGTTTTGCGAGTGTTTTCGAGATAGCCAAATTTTTACCATGGACTCCTGCTGCGAACTGACCGTGAGTTAACACCCGATCTCGCTGTGCTCAATTTCTCTCGCACACGTGAAATGGGTTTGTTGTTTCCAAAACAAATAGGAAGTTACCTTGTGCTTTTGCATTTCTGCACGCACACAGGTACCATTGTTGTTTTAATGATCAGAAGAAATATCAAAACCATCCGATATATATGATACAAAACAGCTAACAGAGGGAGGCAAAGATAAAAGTAAGCCTATACCAAGTTTTCCGCGTGGTACCATTATGGAGAATAAATATTTGATAAAGTCACGTAGATGCGCTTAAACCTATTCCATCTGGTCTCATCAATTTCTCAGGAGAATACGTACAACATATGTCCAAATTCCATATATACTCTTTCTAAACTAATGAGTAAACTCATTAAGAACACCAACTGATATCAATAAACAGGAAAGAAAACAATACTTTATACTTCTATCATTTGGTACACATCTCTATGAAGCACAGCTTGTTTCTTTTTGAAATAGCTCCTTCGTGTCACAGCTGTGGTTAGTTTTGTTTTGTGTTAGGATGAAAGAGAGAAATGCAACATTTGCTTCGAGGTGAAGTTATATATATTATTAAGATGAGCGGTGATAAGCGAGGTTTAACAAAGAGTGCCTTTCGGATGCACAATTTAACGGGTAGTTGCAGTCCGTGTTGAGAATCGAACCAAAGCTATGTAAGACATGTTAATATTGAGCTCTTTTGTGGTAAAAGTGAACTTCAGAAACACACAAAAGACTTGAAACATCAAGCTAATGTAAAGCAATTGAAAAATAGCCTACCTATCGCTGCATTTTTTCTGTGGCTAGAAACATGCAGTGTGTAGCAACAAGAATCGTGTTAAGGACTTTTTTTTCGAACATAACATTCCCTTCCACACCATAAAAGACAATATAATGTTTGTTAAAAGAAAGTGCACATAATATTTTTAAATTTTGTTTGTGATCCTATCATGCACAATTATAAATAACGCCTTTCATACTACGAGAATGAGTTCAACTATACGTCATGGCCCCTCTAAAGCGGGGCCGCGGTAGCTCAGTGGTAGATCGTTCACCTCTGGTGCTTGGGGACCCTGGTTCGATCCCAGCTCGTACCAAGTGAACTTTGTGGTGGACAAACACCGTGTGCGTGGGTTTCCTCGGGGTTCTTCCGTTCCTCCCACTTTCTTCATTCCACGATTTCACTAATTTCTCATCATCACCCCTCTCCTTTAGCCTAACCGGCATAACCGTGGGACGTAAAACTCAAAGATTTCACTTCATTTTTTCCCTCGAAAGCGATATCTTTCAAAATTATTTATTGTTAGATATTGTAAATTTACGGTATCTATTTTAGTGGACGGGAAATTTTGCATCTAATCGGATAATTTCATGGCTTCTAACAGGAATTCGCAGTTACGAAATTTGCATCACTGTCTTTTGAAAGGATGCCTAGAAAAAATACTACTAGAAAATAACTGAAAACACAAAATGGATTTGATAGCCAAATTCACGTCATCTTGGTGCGTCATCATTTTTCTTTAAATATTTGTATTTAGTATTAGATTAGAGTTTAGTGTCCCTTTCAGCATCAAGGCTATATGAGACGTGAACTTACAAATTAACGTGGGTTCAGAACCACAGGAGTTCCCATCGGAAATCGAACCTAGGTCTCCCGCACCAAAGACGCGTACGCTAATCATTTGGACAAGGGTGTTCGATATTTAGTAATGTGTACATAAAGTTGTGAGTTGAGTTGATTTTGAGTTTAACGTCCCGTTCAGCAGCGAGGCTATATGAGACGTGGACCTACTGATTAACGTGGAATCCGAACCACATGAGCTCCCACCGGGAATCGAACCCGGGACTCCCACGCCAAAGGCGCGTACGCTAACCGCTTAGCCACGGAGGAGCTCCATAAAGTTGTGAAATTGCGCTTGTATAATGGAATGCAATTCCTTCTACTGACATAAACCTTCACAATACTTAGCTGGACAAAGTATCTTTAAAAAGAAAATGTCACTCTTTATGTTTCAGTTCCTGGTTCGACTGAAGGATGGAACAAATTGCAATGAGCGTTTTTGGATCCTATTTTGTGTAGCTGATTCATCATAAACTTGGTATTTGATACGGATATGAACTATTACACTTATTTGGTGTTTATTTCTAAATAATAAGTCCTAATACAATTTCATAAAGTTGTAATTCTTCTTTAGTTTGTATCACTTTACACAATGACAAATCCAAAAGGTGTGTTGTATCGGTGCAGTACCAGTTTTTCACGTTTTTCAAAATGTTCCAAAACCCAAAGAATAATCTTTAATTTCTGATATTTTAGTCGTCACAAATTACAATTTTATAATGTAGTCAATGTTTATAATTACTGGGCAGTTGGGCGTTTAAACTAATGACATCATAATAAAGTCAAAACCCTAATTTTGAGTTGAATTGATTCTGATTTTAACGTCCCGTTCAGCAGCGAGGCTATGCGAGCGTGCGAGACGTGGACCTACTGATTAACGTGGAATCCGAACCTCATGAACTCCCACCGGGAATCAAGCCCAGGTTTCCCACGCCAAAGGCAAGTATGCTAACCGTTAGCCACGAAGGAGCTCCGCCATAATTTTAGTAGGCGATAAGAAATATCTCGCCAGTGCTTTTACAATAAATAAAATTTTATAAGTATTAAAGAATAGTGGTAAGAGATTTTATAATAGCTCTTTTATTTATGAGATATGAGTATTTTGAAAAAAACAACAACTAAAGAATAGGTTGGCGGAACCACAAAAGACTCGTAAAATAAACTTTCTTATAAATACATACGCACCTTACTCACCTTTTATAATTGCTATGCTTACGTTCTCCATAAAAACAGAAATTCTCTTTTAGTGATATTTTACACAAGATCATGAAGTGGGTTCAAATTTAATTAAAGGCAAAATACAATACAATAATCCACAAATATTGCCTCAAGTGAATTTAAAGATTTCTAAACACTAGTGCGAAACCGGGCTCTGCCGTTGCGATCGATTTACAGGTCTTGAGACGAAAGTAAGAAGGGTCTTACGCACACAGTAAGTAAAAACAATTAATATGCCGGTAGCTTTCCCCCAAATGGGTGTATCTTAAAACTAATCTCACCATTATTTTTCTAATTAAATTCTAGCCCGAAATTATGTATCATATTACCCTATTCCCATTTTGAAAACTTGACCTTAATTCAAAATGGTGGATTTCAAGATGGCTGCCATCAAGGTCATATCTACCATACGACTTCCCCCCAGGACTTATATGTATCCACATGGTTTTTCTTCACTTTTCTTCATTAACGCTCCGTTTACAAAGGGTAGTAAGGGACTTCTGTAGTAATCTCTAATAACCACATCACAACTCTTAAAAGTTAATTTAAAAAAAAAATAGAAAACATGCACCATGGCAAAAATTTGTCATCACAAGTAATGATGCATACATGCCTTCTATCAGCAAAATAAGTTTCATTGAAATTGGAGCCGGACATTTGAGTGATGTCCCTTGTGGGATGTGATTGAACGTGACGTCAGAACACATCGCCCCCCTTTCCGGAATTTACGGGAATTAGGTGACTGAGTGAGCACATGTGGTGCCAGCTCTCTCCAGCGACCTATCAAGGATCATTGCGTGTATGCCAAGACGTGTCGCCGTTTTTATCCATGCCAAAAGTCGACATACTGACAATTAGGTAGGTAGTCATGATGGTCTGGCTGATGTGTGCGTATATTTTAACTCGTACATTTTGTCTCGACTCGAATTTCGAGACGTCTCGACTCGAATTCGAGTCGAGTCGAGACAGAGACTGTCGAGTCGAGACAACATTTTCTCGAGACGAGTCGAGACAGGCTTAAATCTCGACTAGACTCGACTCGAATGCATCCCTACAGCAGGACACCCCGCAAAAACACTTTATCAGGCACAAATTGCGCCATGTTCACTTAACTACAAACTGGTGTTGTTGACGCTTTAATCCACTGCCCTATACTACGAACGATACGCGATAACAGGGGTTTGCAACACATGTGTGGATACACGGAACTGTGGGACGCTCCGTTCGTTGCGCCATCTCTTGTCCACCCGCACGAATTAATTCCTAGACCAAATATATCAGAATAAACACCGGGACTGGTGGCAGAGTCCTGCTACAAGCTCTCTTGGAGATAGTGATAAGGAGTGTGTCTTATACTGTGAGAACTGATCTTCATGATTATCTGTGCATCCACCAAATGCACCGGATTTAAGCCCTGGCCGTGGTCTGGATATAGAAAAAGTTCATACGCACCTGTGGTCGGAAGTGCATAGTTCCGTAGTTATAGGCTGCCAAAAACGTGAAAAAATTAACTTTAAAGGTCCATAGTCCCATTACTATAGGACCTATCGTAGTTGGGTCAAGACATCATTGAGGAACTAGTATGTGAACTATCCAAATATCCATCTTTCAGAACCGTCGGTCCTTACACAATCATTCTTAGAAAGGCTGTTTGCAAGTACGAGATCACTCTCCACATACCTCTCAAAAAGTTGATGTGCAAGCACTGGAGCATTCTTAAACACGAATATTTGGATAGTTCACATACCAGTTATTCAATGATGTCTTAGGTCGATAGGTCTCATAGTAGTGGAGCTATGAACTTTTAAAGTTCATTTGTTTCACATTTTCGGCACCATATGACTAAGAAAATATCAACTTTTGAAGACAGGTCTATATGAACTCTTTTTTCTTATTTTCATGTGAGGAATCTGTTCCCAAAATATTGTGATACACTTTTATAACACCCTGTATTATTAGACTATATCATGTAACAACTTCCGTATCCTTAAATGTTGATGGATCTTCTTCATTATGTTTGTCGAATCACTTTATCAAATAACAGCTTTTCTAGTAAACAACGTAACACTAAAGTTGTAGGCCCATTTGAGAACTAAGACTTGGATGAACTTGTGATGCCCACAAGACTCGAAAAATGTCTTTCGTTCCGTTGCTTATCTCGCCTCGAATTTAAAAATGTACTTCTCGTCTCATTTTCCAGACGAAACATTTCTTGTTTGGTAGGCAACACTAGTTGTTGGTGCGGAGCAGAGATATCTAAAGTCGCGAGAACTTCCTCATAGTTAGGGTAGTGAGAGTTGGAAATTAAAAAGTACATTCGCGGCTTTGAAACTCTTGTTCCTCAGTGCTCAAATTCTATGATTGACTGCGAGGTTCAATGAGCCTCACTGAGGTCTGCAAGCGGGATATCCATGCAAAACTAATCCCTCTTGTCTGTTGCATTGGACACCATGTTTCAATAGTCGAGCAGTCGTCTGTGGTGCAAGGGGTTCCTGGTTCGACCACAGACCGTGAGTTCGTGATGGGCAACATCATGTTCGTGGGATCTCCAGTTACCTCCCGCATTCTCATTTCACCAATGACTTCAGAATCATTCACATTCATAGATAATTCTTCTTCTTTAATTTAAAGGGCATAACCGTAAACGTAAAACATTTCTATTTGTTCCAATTCTATCTAATTTTAAATAATATTTAATGTGCCTTCTTTGTGACTAGAGAAATAACCACAGTCATTCGACTAAAATCCGTGAAAAATTAGAAGTCGATTTCGATGCTATACGGAGTAGTGATTTTGATGCTATAGTGCTTTCCAACTATCTTCAGTTGAAATCGATCAAGAAAATGCAATGGAGCTCGCAGTAGTATCCATTCTCTTCAAATTCACCACTCTTCCTTTCCAAAAAATGGTGTCCAGATTCCCCCCCCCCCAAAAAAAAGATGGAATTACTATACTGATATGCAGGGCGGATCTAACACGGGGCCGGAGGCATAGGCTCCCCAGTTTTTTGAGTGTCAAAAATAACTGAAGCTATATTTATATATTTTTGAAAGTTTATAGTAAACTCAGATATACCAATCATAGTCTGAATTCCGGTTTCCCCCCCCCCCCTCCCAGTTTTTATCTTCTAGATCCGCCGTAAGAGGATAGATTTGGTAGCCTGTGTCCCCTTCTTTTTAAACGGAAAAATTCCAGATCCGTTTACGCCTCTTTCCACAATTTTGTCCTTTGAGTGAAAACAGAGTGCATTCTTTGCTTTAGACAATTAAATATGTTAAAACTTAATTCATGCTAAGTTCTGTTTCCGTCAGTATGACTTATTAAAGTTCACTTAGCTTTAGAGGACGGCACCTACTATTGACAGCTCATGAACAGCTCATTCTATAACCACACCACGGCCAGGGCTTAAATCCGGTGCATTTGGTGGATGCACAGATAATCATGAAGATCAGTTCTCACAGTATAAGACACACTCCTTATCACTATCTCCAAGAGAGCTTGGAGCAGGACTCTGCGACCAGCCCCGGTGTTTATTCCTGATATATTAGAAAATTTTGTAATGAAAAACTAAGGACAACCATTTCTCCAGTCTAGGATGAATCTTTATTGTTCGAAGTGTTTTGCTCAATGAACACCATATATCACTGACATTATAATTAATTATGTATGTAATGTATTTCTTTATTGCATACTGAATGCAAGAAAAAAGAAAACACTGATCATACATGAATTAGAAACTCCAAGGCCGGAAGTAGGCTCAATCTTGCAAATGGTGCAAGATTTTGAAAAAAATAATCGAGAAAATCTCCCCTTTAATGGTATTCCTTGCCGATTTTCATGAAGACGTCTTTCACTTATGTCTGTACAGGGATATGTACAGATGTTTTGAGGAATGACAAGGAGATTCATGCTCATATGTGAATGGTGCGCGGAGTAGAGAGCGCAGGTTCGGCTAATCTATATATTAAAATGCTAGGTTTATATGTTTGTCCCCAATCTTTTCGACAATGAGATCTCGAAAACCACACGTGCTAGAAACGTGCCGTTTTCACTGGTCGATTCCAAGTTTTGTGTAGATTGTTCAGTTCTCATTCAAATTTTCAAAAACTGCGTTGTTATTGTTTTACTCAACATTTATGGGCCGTTTTGAAATCTTTGAGTTTTACGTCCCAAGATTATGCCGGTTAGGCTAAAGGAGACGGTGATGATGAGAGATGAGTGAAATGGTGGAATGAAGAAAGTGAGAGGAAACGGGAGAACCCCGAGAAAACCCACGAGCACGGTATTTGTCCACCACAAAGTTCACTTGGCGGGGGCTGGGAAGGGCCGTCTTGAGCACATAAAATTAACATTGTTGCAGGCCGAAACTACGGTGTTAGGTAACCAGTACGAGAAATTACGTATGGCGGGTTAACGGACATTGCAGGCGCTTTGCTTAATCTGATGGCAAAACGTATTGCATGCTGGCAACTTGAAAGCTTCAAGAGACGCAATGAGGCGTACTTGGACGGATATGGATTTATTAGAAAAAATATTTCCACTTGATATCTTGTTACTTCTACAAATTTGCTACAAACTCACCCCAACATCTATACATAGCGATTCACTTCCTTGTGAGTCTCCTATGCTTTATTTGTATGAGTAAGGAGACATGCACAGTGGGAAGGAGACGCATGGTCATAACAGAACGATGCGCTGAGTAGACAGTGCAGGTTCAGCTAGTTATTTTGTTATAAAAAAATCCAAGAACCAAAATCAGAAACGAGACAGTCAAAAATCACGTGAAAATTTGTTTTAAGAAGAGAAGCTACGTCATGAGCTTATTCAGATCACCGAGAGAAAATAATGACAAACGCCGTGGTGGTACTTACAAATGGAGGGTTACAAAAGGACAACAGTATAATGCTACCGCTTTGTAGTATGCAGGGTTGGCAAAAACCATGGATTTTATTTAAAAAAAAAAAAAAAGGTTCTTTTTGTTTAAACCCGTTTTTTTTGGTTTAAATAACTTGCTCCATGTATTTATATTACATTTGGACAGAAATGAGTTTGTTTCGCCTTGGTGTTATCATGCAACAACAGGGTTTGCTGGAAGGGGTCACATAAGCGTAAAAAGGAATCCAAACCGCTTCTCGGTTTACATCCGAGAGAAATTGTTCTCCATTTGGACTCGAAACCGGGACTAATAGGCCACAAATGCGATGAGTGTGCCGACTTACTCACGGACTCCTGATAAAAATAGGTTGTACTGATCTTGACATACTCGTTAATATAATCGTTAAGAGTAATCTCAGAAGGACAAAAGATAAACAATTGCACAAGTGAAACCATTATACAGAATTATATATAAATCGGGAAATTACTGCCTTAGCCATTAGGAAAATCCTGTTATTACTTTAAATGCAAAGCAATAGCGGAAAAATTCCGTTATTGCTTGGCATGTAAAATTTTATGATCAACGTATCAGTACGCTAAAAGTGAGGAATTAAATTAGGAATTTGGTATGTAGATATCATTCAATTAAATTAAAACTGAAAGCCAAATCCAAGCTAATGTTGGAAGCTACATAGGCAGTAGATAAATTTTGCCAATTTCTATCAATACATTTAAGCAACCGTGGCTTTTTTTTTTTTTTTTTTTTTTTTTTAATAAGATAACAAGCACTCAGGCATACAATTTGGTTTCGTTTTGTATGTATAGGCTTAACATTCTTATATTATACCGAGGTTATCAGGGAGAAGACTCGCTTAAAGTGACATCCGAACCGCTACTTGGTTCACACTTGAAAGAAGGGTTATAGTTCGACCGAGAATCGAACATGGGACGCCTGATTAAAAGGTGAAAAGGAGATAAAACTAATGTAGATGGTATGATATGTGGAAACGTCACCATGAAGTTCATACGATTTAAAGCATTTTTCGTTCTTTTTTTCTTTTGGTTTAAACTAGTTTTTTTTTGTGTGTGTGTGTGTGTGAAAAAACCAGCTGGTTTAAACCACCTCTGGTTTAAATCAACCAACCCTGATAGCATGTGTTTATAATTGCTGGTAACAGTGATGTCAATTTGTGGGGATAATCCCATTTTGTAGGATTTTCTGACACTAGTTACTCGAAAAGAAATAAGAGAATTTTCGCCGGAATTGAAAGCAAATATGGGGTTTTTCATCGACAAGAACAAAATTCTCTATGGGTGAAAAGTAGTCCAATGATTCCACAATAATCTTCAATCAGTGCTAAATGTCAAATTTTGTTACCTGAAAATGCATGTCAATGCAGAAGTAACTCGTGATTCTCTAGAAAGAAGCTGGAGTAAGTATAAATTGTGCTGTGGTATTTTTAAATACAAAGAATATAATTAACGGGAAAAAAAAATAAAGTGCAAAATGAGAAAGGGTACTAGAACTTTAATCGGTAGTCGTTTTTGTGTAGAACGCTTTCGAACCAACTTCGAAAGCGTTCTACACAAAACGATTCCCGAATAAAGTTCTAGTACCCTTACGCTCATCACAACATGATGACACAATGGAATCACGTAAATACTAAATATAACGATAAAATATATTTGTTTTCGCCAGCATTTTCGACTGTCTCTTTCAATTAAGAAAGAAAAAAGTTATCAACCACTTGATAAACGTACAAGATCAAAATTTACGAGCAGATTACTCAAACATTGAAGAAAATATCTGACATACAATAGTTTCATTTTTCTTTTTGTTTATTTCTTAATTTTGTAATTACTATAGCGTGGAAAATTCAAGAGCAAAATGGGAATTTCTGCCTCTCGAGATGGGATTTTATGACGTTTCCGGCTGGCATAACTGGATGGTAAAGCACAGTACAAGCCTCTGTGGAATACTTGTGATGGGAAGGTTCTAGAACACAGGTCCCTCTATACAGATTAGTAGCTAAGTTGGTTCCGTTCTGTACCAAAATTTAATATTTAATTTTCATAGTATTGCCGAGCGAGCCTTAACGAGTGAAGGTGGGTTAAAGCCCCGCAGGGCAAGTGCTTTTTGTCTTTATTACAGATAAATGAGAAGGGAGGCCTGTGTTCTAGAACAACACAACATGCGTGCTTCCCAATGTCAATTCTTTTCCTGTTTTGATCCCAGCATAGTAACGTATTGCCTTCTCGACAAAGTGATGCCATGTTGTGAAAAATCTTATAGTATAATAATAGTAAATTATGTTTGTTTTAGTACGATTAAAATGATTATATTATAGACTGATATTGTGTATTAAAGGGTTATTGTAAGATCTAAAAAAAAACTAACAAAATCTTAAAATTTCTAAAAATTACAAATACACATTGAACATACGCCGGTTTTTACGCTATCGCAATTTTCGACATTCCTGTGTTCCTCATACAAGAAATTACCCACATTTTCTGCAGCTAACACCTAGGCCCCTATACATGAAGCAAAATTAGAAACGAACTGACACATCAAAACTACCGATACATGGAAATTTGTGTTGAAAAGATTTGTAACGCCACGGGCTAATTAAGATTGCTGACGCTTGCTTATACACCCAAAGGGAAAATCCCTGTTTATTTTTTAACTTGATGATTTGTTCTTACGGTTGACTTTTGTGTTATTTGTCCCGTCTGCCTACGAATATCAACTACGATGCTTAAAAAAAAAAAAAAAAAAAATCCAAATTTCTATCTGTCGGTCTATTCTCAATCTGCACTATTTTTTTTAAACCGAAAAAAGTACAGCTCAACTTACTGCGGTAAATGCATTAGCATCATAACTAGAACCCATGTTCTTGATTACACCTGAGATATGACATACTCAATATTAAATTTGAAAATTGAATTTCTCTCTGCTAACATTACAAATTGTAATGTCTTATTATCTTTCTACATGTTTTTAAAAATCCAATAATGACAAATTTAATTTCTCACAATGAGAATTTCACTCGATTTGTATGACATATAAAATAAATACCATTGACACGTATGTAGGAATTTATTTCGGCGGGGGGGGGGGAAGGGATTCAAAGCTTTTGGAGATCCAAATTCAATATGAAAATAAATTATATTAAAATATGTAAAATCGGCTAAATTTACAGAAAAGTCGTACTTCGGGGGGCCCAGATTCAGTAGCGTCATTTCAGATTTGGCTTGGAGGGGGCAAGACCCCTTGATAAAAGTAAAATTTCGCGTTTTCACTTACTACTATTCTATTGATAAAATCTATATAAATCTCAAACTCATGGGGAGTAAATTCCCCTCCCTGCCCCCCCTAATGACGCCCCTGTACGGACTCTCATGAGCCACCCCTGCGTATGTCCCTGCCTGGAAACGTTAAATGGTTTGACCTCACACAGAAAATATGGGTTGGGTCTAAAGCTAAAAGGATCTGTAGGCCAATATCACGTCTCGGTGTTTGAAACGCCCGGTATAATAAGTGTGATTCCTACCATCTTCCAACTATGAAGACAAAATAGTAGGTTACTTTTCGCCATACCTTATGCTCGTTTCTTGGAGAGACAAACAAAAAAAGACTATTTAACAAATAGATGATATTGATCTTCATACATATTCTTTCCATATTTTATTATATTTGATAATGTTTCAATTTGTAGTTTGTTTTCCTTCCGTGCAGGCATTCATATATCATGTAAAACGATAAATACTGTCTCAAGGTGTGAATAACTGAATGAACATTATCTTATAATTGAGTGTGTAATATTAATTTTTAATAACAAATTGAATTCACACAATAATAACAAAATTCCTCTATAAATGTATCATCACACATATATACATGCTTGACTGTCAGATTTGTAAACATCTTTCCCTACATACTGATAATATCGATTTTACAATGAACCGTAATTGCTCATGCAGATAAAAGCACTAAAATTGTAAAGTGGATTTATTATACATACCAATGTCAAATTTAAAGTAATAAATCACTTGAATCCTCACTTGCACGACCCAGGCACTGGCACACTACAAACAAATGCGCTGCGCTCTCTTCTGTTCAAACTTCCAAGCCAGTGTTGCCAACAAGTTAATACAAAAAGACGCTAAATTGGAGATGAAATGACTCCAATTTTGGGTGAAAAGTCGCTAAAAAATTGCGTGGAATTTTGCCTCTTTCATATATATATATATATATATATATATATATATATATATATATATATATATATGTGTGTGTGTGTGTGTGTGTGTGTATGTGTAAGATACGTAATCAATTCAAGCCATAGTACTATCTACGCTACAAGAACGTATATGAAAGATTCAAAGACATATATAACTAACAGTAATTTCACTTTTATATATTTTAACTTTATGATCTATTTTGCTTCAACAAAATCAAAAATGAATTTAGAAAAACGAGCAAAATTAAAGGTCTTAAAAAATCTTGGTCTAAAAGGTCTACTCACGCTTCTACAGATAATCTGTTTGCTATTGGTAATGTATTATTTGTGCCTCTAAACAGAAGCTCGTAAACTAAAGGATATTAAAAGCTGGAGTTCGTCCCCGTTAGAAGGTAAGAGATAACAATCAAAGCGGGAATATAGAGATAAATATTACGTACTTTCCCAGCTCGTCAACGTCTGCACTGATTCAAATAAGCAAAAGATCTCTATATCTGAACTGATTCAAGTTAATAGTACTTATTTTAGGACAAGTTGTTCGCAGCGCAAAAGTCGCTAGATTTGTATGTAAGTCGCCAAATCGTCGTTCCAAAATCACCAAAAAAGTCGCTAATCGGAAAAATTATTTTTTGTCGCTATCCTGGAAGGCGAATCCCCTAGATTTAGCGACTTTTACCCCAAATTGGCAACACTGTTCCAAGCGATAGTGCATTTAATTTTCACCACCAGATGGCAATATACATCAGACTTTGGAAATAAACAGCTGGAAACAGCAACAACTCTACTCCCGCTAGTTCAATTTTCCTTCCAATTACAAATAATAAAATAAAATAAAATAAAATAAGAAACAAAAAATCAAATTCAAGTGCACTTGTGCAGGCACGTAGCCAAGGGGGATCCGGGGGGTCCGGACCCCCCCTTCGAGACCAGAAATGAAAAAAATTAAGGAAGGATAAAACAAAATGAAATGACAAAAAGAAGGATCAGCGTTAAAAATTAAAAAGAAAACTACAGGAAGCTTTTGTTTACTTTTTCTTATGAGGAGATTTGTATTACTTGCAATATGGTGGTGAGGTATTTTGGAAGAGTCAGGGAATTTTAAATTTCAAGAAAAGTTATGGAATTCTCAGAATTCCTGCTATTAGTCAGGGAGATTTTAAGCTTTCGAAAGCATAAGTGCCGTTGTGTAACAGCGTGGGCATTTTTAATCATAACTTTTCGTCATCGCATCCTTGCAGTATCAAACATGTTATTTCAAGGACAATTTTCTGTTGCTCCTTTAACCTGTCATTTGGAACCGACAGTAGTTGACGGAATAATAAAAACAAAAAAAAATCATGTTGAAAGAAAGTTCTGTTAGCATTTGATTCAACAGAGAAAGGAACGCATATATTGTAAAACTAGTTGAATATACATATGCTTCGCACAGGGGCTGTATTTGGAAGTCAACGCCTGTGGGAGTATCACCATTGATCTCAGCGACCGCGAAAACTATGGATTTGATTCTAATATCGGTCATTTTGGGATATTTTTTATATGCCTCGGTATCGACACCCCGCTGGCTCCCGGCCCGTATACTTGCAAGTCATCGCTAATTGAAGTGTCACCATTGATTTCAGCGACCGCGAAAACTATGGATTTGACACTAATATTGGTCATTTTGGATTAGTTTTATGTCTTAGTATCTCACCCCCTTCCGGTGACCCCCGGCCCGGAGGCGAATAGCGTGAATTTGGAAGTTAATGCGACTGGAGTTTCACCATTGATTACAGCGACCGCGAAAATATGAATTCGGCACTAATAGCTCAAGTGGTAGAGCGTTGGCTTCGCATTTGGGAGGTCGTGGTTTCGAATCCCGCTGCCTATCATTCTGACTGAGGTTTTCCTGGGTTTCCCTCAGTCCTACCAGGCAAATGCCGGGATAGCACCTACTAAACAGGCCCTGGCCGATACCTTCCCAAATCCTTTCCATTGTTAATGTTGTTGGATATCCAGTGTAAAATGGCCTCTGAGCTGTATCTGGTGATTGTTAAATAAATAAATAAATATTGATCATTTTCTACTACTTTTACATGTCCCGGTAAACGCCCCCTGAGACCCCCCTGGTTCGAATTTCGACAGAAACGTTTAACTCTGGTCTGGAGCCTGGACCAAGGTATTCGTGACTAAAATTTGGTAACTCTAGGTCAATTTGTCTGGTTCCCAAGCCGGTTCCGGTAAACGCCCCCCTGAGACCCCACTGTTTCAAAATTAAAAAAACGCTTCGTCTTGATCTGGGGACTGGGCCAACCCCTGACCAAAATTTGGTAACTCCCGGTCCACTCGTCTGGTCCCCAGGCAGCACACAGACAGACAGACAGACAAACACACAAACAAGCTCTTCATTTTATTTATATTAAAGGATAGTTTACAAGACAGTATTCAGTATGTACTTTTTATAATAATTGAGGTCATAACGAAAGGAAAATTGTTATATTTGAATAAACAGGAGAAGAACGTAAATATTGCAAAATCTTTTTCAATACTTTTTTTTATTATTTTGCTCGAAATTTCTTCATAGTTTGTTATTAAAATACTTGCCAACATATCCTCATTTTATTGTCCTAACAAACCAATATATGTTGATAGTAAAGTAGTTTAGATTGATCGAGCGCCTGGGCCTTCAGAATTTCATGTTCATCCCCCCCCCCCCGCCGTTACGAAATCCTGGCTAAACGAACCAATATATGTTCCAGTAAAATAGTTTAGAGTGATCGAACACCTTTTGTGATGATCACAGTATTTCATGTCACGGACCCCCCCCCCCTTCACGAAATCCTGGCTACGTGCCTGACTTGTGATTTCGGAAATCATATTGTATACTGATGATTTTTAAAAGAAATTGGAATTCCAGTTCTGACTTTTACAGTCGTAAAACATGATATTTGAGAAAAGTAAATAAACATAAATAAATGATAATGATATAATTGAAAAAAATGAGATGGCAAATTTTAAATTTCCCAATCAACTTTGAGATACTTTAACACGCATAGAGACAAAAAAACAGCAAAATTAATTAACGACTTTAATTTTGTGCATATTGACGACTACTAACGTTATTTAGTGAACTTTATGTTCGAACTTTTTAGGCTTTCATGAGAGAGTTTCGTTTTAATTTAGTCAACTGTATGTGAAAAATGCCCTTTTTACAGTATTACGAGAAAAATAAATTTGTATTATGATGTAATTAATGAGTTACTTTTGTGAAATTGAAGATATTCGCTTTAGTGCTGTGGCATAGTGTGCAAATCAGAGCTTGTAGACCTGAAGGCTGGATCACAGTAACTTGCTCAGCATACTACTTTAGAAAAAAAAAGTAAGGAGACGTGATAAATACAGTGGCGAGACTTGAGGGGAGACAGGGTAAACAGCGTCTACCCTTTAGAATTTTATATATATTAAGCGCCATTAAGTTTAAATTACTAACTTAAAATTTTGTACACCGTGTGCGTGGGTTTCTTCGGGGTTCTCCCGTTTCCTCCCACTTTCTTCATTCCATCATTTTCATTCATTACTCATCATCGCCGTTCCCTTTAGCCTAATCGACATAACTGTGGAACGTAAAACTCAAAGATTTCATTTTATTTTTTAAAAAAATTGTAATTTAAAGTTTCTGAACTTAAAATTTCATATAATTTATTCTGAGCTTTTCTTCTTTTAAATGCTTCTATATGAAAGACAGGAAGCAAAGTGTCTCGCGAAACCTTGAATATTATTCCTCTGCTGCATCCATTTAACTTGCATCAACCTATAGAAGCGTAGGAGAAAAGCTACGTGAGAAGTTAAAGTTCAAAGACTCGCGCTGTGTAGTAGTACCTGCGAAAAGTCATTTGCTGTTCTGTCTACGTTTAGAGGGCTGTCTGTTTTATTTATTTTAAGCTGGATTTGTAAGTGACAGAAACAGACCGCTATTTTTTCTTATTTGTTTTTATTTTAAACCATATTTCGAGCTCCCTCTATAAAATGTTAAATTGTTATAACATACCCTTGAAGAAAATTAGTATATATATATGTCCCTATATGTCTCCAACGTCAGAATAAAAAAAGACCCCCCTAACGAAAAGTTGAGATGTATTGGCAATTCTATCACTTTTATATTTTTCGCGAGTGACAAGTACTTTTACATGTCCCGGTAAACGACCTCCCCCCCGCTGAGATCCCTAGTTCGAATTTTAAAAAACGCTTCGTCTTATTCTGGTGACTAGACCAAGGTACCCGTGACCAAATTTTGGTAACTCGGTCCACTCGTCTGATCCCCAGGCCGCACGCATACACAAAGACAAACAAACACACAAACAAACTCTATTTTATTTATAATAATTAGATTCTTCGCTCAATAATTGTGCAGATGAAATATTTGAAAAATACAAAAATCTGGCCATTGTAGAACTAATAAATTATAGAAAATTTAGTATATATCAACAAATTCTTCGATACAGCAAACTGAATGACTTGATATCCACCTTTCCTAATACTTTTTGATCAGATCAGCTTAAGAATGAACTTATCAACTTATGTTCCGATAGTAACGAACACATTTCTCTTCCCAAATACTTGAAATATATTCTCAGTAATGAACTTCAAAGCGTATATCAGGGAGACAACAAAGCTGCTAAATATGGTATTGATCATCTATCAACTTCAGATTTTTGAAAACATTCATTGAGTGACCTGAAAAGAGTGAAAACTTACTTAATGAACAGCATGACAAATTACGAACACTTTCTGAATTACGGACACTCTCTGAATTACGGACACACAATAAAGAACTTGGTGTGGAAGCTTTGTAAGATACCTGAATCCAAAGAAAGAGCTATTAATATTTTCGCCGAAATGAACAACAAGGTATGGAGCTCATTTACAAGACTGTAATGTATTAGATAAGGTAGGCCAGGCCCTATTTGGTAATAGGTTAGATGTTGTAAGCTGTTTTACTTCTATCGTTTTTATTATTATTATTATTTTTTTTTTTTACTTTACACCTCATTTCTAAGTTATTTAGGAATAACTATCCCTAAAGAGGGTATGGGGAACTAATGTCCCATTTCTAACAAATGTGGTACCATTCAGAAATCTATACTTCGGAAAAAGAAATACTATACACAAAATTTCATTAATTATAAAATTTTGTACTTAAAGGAACAGACTAAACATTTATTGCAAAGAATATTGAAAACTCAAACATTAATACTATATTTATGAATTATCAGGGGCCATCTTACTTGGAATAGGGATTAGTGTATATCAGCATCCTTTATCCAGTAGAAATATCGGAACTAAAATAGAAATAAAAACCAAATACCCTACACACACACGGTATTTGTCCACCACAAAATTCACTTGGCGGGAGCAAGGTTTGAACTCGGGACCCCATGCACCAGAGGTGAACGCTCTACCACTGAGCCACCGCAGCCCCGCATGTTGTATTGTAATGTAAATTAAGTCCAATAAAACTCATGTTGATGCACGGTGACTCAGTGGTAGAGCGCTTACTTCTGGTGCATGGGTTCCATGGTTCGATCCCCGACCAAGTAAGTTTGTGGTGGATAACATCATGTCCGTGAGGTTTTCTCGGGGTACTCCCGTTTCCTCCAACAACTTCATTCCATAAATTCTTCCATCATCATTCACTTACCGTAATCATTTTCTCCCTTAGCCTAAAGAGCCTAAAGGGCATAATCGAGGGACGTTAAACTGAAAGATTGCGTTTCATTTTCAAAACTAATATTTTAGATAGAGAAATAGCTGTTTCCCCCACCCACCCACTATATATATATCTGCCACTCTCCCCACTGCTCCCCACCCCTTAGAAATAAAAGCTAGAATCGTTACTTTCCGTTTCACTATTCATTACAGAAAAAGAAAGAAGAGACACATTAATGGATAGCGAGAAATTGTTTATGATATGGATTCAAAATACGTACAGTAGGTTCCATCTCTGTCCTCTTTAACACACTTCATTCGCCTATTTAGCGTTGTCAGACGTCCTGTATACGAGTTGCGTTGTAGAAAGAATTGCTTAATAAAGCAATTCAACAAAGGATTGACGTAATGAAATAAAATACAGTATTACGTTTTTGAAGAACGTAATAGTTCAGAGCAGTATTTTCCAATATTTCTGATGTTCCTGGCCTTCTGTAGCGACCCCGCATGAAATCAAACATTACTTTATATTTTACATATCATAAAAATACATTGATAAATTGAAATTTTACACTTAAACGTGTTATTTACGACAATACAATACTGTTGTAAATAGATAAATTCGGAAAAATACGAGGGGGTATCAACAAATTTGTGCAATCACCTAGAAGGTGGCAAACTACAAACTCTCTCGGACATGCATTTTATAGTTAAATCCTTTTGTGTTAAGCATGCAAATTCTAGACTCGTTAGAACAACTTTAGCTTTCTTTTTACAGGCAAACCACTGAAGGTGCGATTATTGACAAGCTTCAGGCACGGAGCGTCTTTAAGTTCCTCCATCTTCAGAAGAAATCAGAAAAGCAGATCCACGAAGAGATGAAAGAAGTCTATGGGAATGAAAGCCCATCCAGTGAGATGGATCCAAGTGGAAACGTCAATTCCAAACTAGATACATGACCACTGGGGACGAATCTAGATCTGGAAGACCATCTTTCACTGATGATGGCGCCTTGACGGAAAAGGTTGAGATCATAATACACGGAAGGAGAATAACCGTTGAAAGTGTTACGTGTGAAATAGATATGAGTTATGAATCTACCTGGAATACCATCCACTACCAACTGCATCTTCAGAAAGTGTCACCACGGTGGGTGCCATCACTGCTCACAGCACGGACGCGAAGACGTTGCAAGACAACTGTTGCATCGCTGTGAGGTGAATGAAAAGGATTTTTCGGCAGACTACTGACAATTGACGAAAGTTGGATTTATCTTTATGATCCAGAAACAAAGGAAAGACCAAACAATGGAAACACCCCTTCTCACCCTCCTAAAAGGGCATGAGTGCAGAAGTCTGCCGTCGAGGTGATGCTTTCTGTTTTCTGGGACTGTTAAGAGGTCATAGTAACAGATTACCTACCACAGGGGCAAACTGTTATTAGTACCTGTTACTTCCATCTGGCTAAGTTACATGAGGAACTGAAGAAGAAAAGTCTCGTGAGTTGGTCACAAAATAGGTGCTGCTGTTGGCAGACAATGAACCAGCTCATTCCGTCCATGCATCCATAGTGAGGACAGTAGAATTAGAATATTAAATATTGCCCCACCCTTATGCTCACCGAACCTAGCACAAATTTCTATCTCTTATCAGAAATGAAGCGTCCAGCCAGAGGACGCCATTTCTGAGCTTGAACTGTAAATTCATAGTCAAACTGCGAACTTTTACAAAACGGGCTTACGAAAAGTGAAGAACTGCTGTCTAAAATGTGTCGCTAAACACGGTGACTACACAGAAAAGGACTAATACCATCATGGTTCAGTTCCCCAGAATGCATTTCTTCTAGGCAGTGGCGGAGCCAAGGGAGGGCCTGGGGGCAGGCCCCCTTACTTAAAATCTTGGCCCCCCAGTGCTCCCCACACAGAGTGATATTGTTACAGGTCGACACACGGTGAGTTGATAGTGGGCACAACTGAAACTATTACCGAAACATCTCTCGACAACAGAGTTACGAACTCCAAAATACTGTATGTTGCAATAGTCTGTGTTCCGAGTAAAAAGCTTCAGGCTCGTTTTTGTTTGTAGTACAGCAAGATCTAATTCATCGAAATCTGTAAGGTGCATGCACTGACAGTACCATCTGAACGTTCCTTTTAACCTCTGTCCGTTATCTGTTTATCTTCTTTGTTTTCGACAAAGAACCAGAAAAAGAGCAAAATCAGTCGGCATTCTCATTCGCTTCGATGTTGAAAGTCATACTAAAGTAAGAGATGCTTACTTGCAAATAGCATGCACAGGGGTGGACTGGCCATAATCAAGTACCGGCCCGATGGCCGCTGCGCCCTCCTCACATCAGTGCCTTTGCGCCCTCCGCGGGAGGGGCTAAGACTCGTCTTAGCCTCAGGAAGGCGCACAGTTTCCTCTCTGAATACAATTTTTAAAAAAACAAAGCTACATAAGTATTTTATAAATTTGCTAGCCTTTAGCCAGCCAGGGCTCCACTCCAGAGTCCAGTATTTGCTCGGCCTGCGGTCTCGCTCTTTCTCTTTCTGGGAATGCTATTAATGATATTAGATTTACCCCTAAATATATAGATTTGACTCTAATATCGGTCATTTTGGATGCTTTTATATATCAACCCTCCCACCCCCACTGCTCCGCCCCAGTTCCCGTCTTTACTCGGCCTACGGCCTTGCCCTTTGGGCGAGTTCGGGTGTTTGTATATCTTTCTTTGGGCTTCTCCAGGAAATTTAGATATTTTTGGAGGAATCCCAGAAACGACTTGAGGTGTACTTGGAACAAAACCCAAGCATCCGTTTTGAAGCTATTAGGATAACTCGATGGAGAAGTAAAAACAACGCTGCTGTAAAAATATTTGGACACTTTCATTACTGGGCACCCGACCAAGGATGCCACACCAAGAAAATCAAAACCAGTATATGAACCAGTAAACTCGTAGCAGCTTTAAGTGTGATTGGCAACTCGCAAGAATTCAATTTCAAAGTCAGACATGATGCAATGTCTCTCATTCAAAATTTGTGCTCCTTTGAGACTATTATTGTGGCTATTATGTTTTTATTGATTTTTCAGCATACCACACCTTTATCAGACTACTTTCAAACAAAAAACTTAGACTATGTCCAAGCATGGCGCCTGATATATTTCCACAACTCAAAATAGGTTGAAAGAAGCTAGGGATCAGTTTGACAAAGTCTACAAAGCAGCAGAATACTTTGCAACAGAAATGTCAAATAGTATTAAAGGACTCATTACAGATGTTCCTAGTCTAGAACAAGTTATTATAGAAACAGAATTGCCTGAGGTAAGATGTAGAAAAAGAAAGAAAATGGCAGGGGAATCAGCTTCTGATGAAGTAATTGAAGACTGTAAATACAGATTTGAAGTAACCGTTTTCAACTGTGTTCTAGACCAAATTTCTAACAGCATGCAGGAACGATTTGCTGAAAATCAAAGCTTATACTTAGATTTAGAGTATTTTGATCCTAAGAAGTTCAAGAGTTTAAGTCTGGCTTTTCTTGTCACTGAAAAGAATCACAGAATTAATTCCTGATTGTGAAGAGGGAAAACTTAAAGAAGAGCTTTCGTTTTCATCAATGTGGGAAGAGTTTTCAAAATCACCTTATGAGAACAAAGAAAAGAATCAAGAAGCTGTTGAGGTTCGTACGATTGAAGGACAAGTTTTCTGAAGATTTCATGGAGGATGAGGAGGAATATTTGGGGCCGACTGACGATATTGTGGATTTAAGGTCTATAAAATGTGATGGAGTGAAGTACAATTCTTGCTTTAAGTGCGCCTTCGATGTGATTCTGCAGTACAATATGTACTCAAGACTCTACACAGAATTATTCAAAGTTTATAAGTATCTCCTTACATTACTGACAACATAAGTGTCCTGTGAGCGAGCATTTTCAAAGCTCAGATACACAAAAACAAGATTCCGTTCAAGGCTTACAGATGAACATGTGGAATCATTGTTCTTGATGAACTCAGAAAGAAACATTCTGACCAAAATAGACAACAATCTTATTATTGACAAAATATATGAGAAAAGCAAGGAGATGCGAAGGCTCCTTCAAGCATAAAGCAGTGACTTTACTTTCATTTTCCAGTTTTGTTTTTGAATTTCTTTTTTTGCTAGGTAGGTATATAATTCTAAATTTACTTTTGTTAATTTCTAATAAATGTTTCATGTATGAGTTTTATCAATGATTTTAAAAATAGATGAAAAATAAGTTAATGTTATGATGAACATAGCTTTAAAAGGACAGAAGTATGAAAATAGATAACTCAAATATTTGGGGCAAATAGCATAGCCCCAAACATAACTCAAATCTTCAGTTATAATTAGGCTGTTAACAAATGTAGCCGAAGAATTTAAACAACTGGTGTGATTTTTGTAGTCTCAGTTAAAGTGTGCAGATTTATATAGACCTAATATATTTAGTACTCAAAGTCTCTGTGTTTGTTTATGAAAATATTGAATTTGTATAATTCTATCGTGATTAACTGCAAAGCTACGTAATCTTTTGTTGTTTTTTGTGTACTAATTTTCCGGGGGAAGCCCCCCGGCACTTCCTTTTATTAGGAGGGGGTATTCCATACAAGCGAAAGCCTCGGATGGACGGCGCCCTCCCAGAATATGTGACCGCGCCCTTTTTACAGAGCCAGTCCACCCCTGAGCATGCACTGCAGTAAAACATTACACTCGTGTTGGACGAAAGAAGTCTTCGTACACTAAGTAATTAATTTCCATCGATTATGGCAACATAGAACAAATTCATAGCATCCATTAAATAATTTTGTATTATCATCAAATAATATCGAGTCTGCCATTCTCTCTGCTGTTCGTATTCCAATCGTTCGAGAAAATTAAGATACTGAATACTACCAACACCTAATATTTGCTACTGATACTGGTTCTCCTTCTCGATTACCTTCTGGTCTTGTCTCTAGTATGTCTAGTCTCCTAACGCTCTTGGCCATGGCAACTAAATAGAAACCTTTTGCTGCGATGTTAATAAGCGATACTAGCGATCTCCAAGGAAAACGGAGTCAGCGCTTGGTGGACCTATACTACTAACTAAAGCCTGCAGAAATGAGGCTAACAAAAATCAGTGATTCTTTATAAATAAATCGTTCAGAATTATTTTCTTTTAAACGATTTTAACTGTAGCTTAATTCGAAAACTGCTACTACTACAGAAATTCCAAAAATTTACCACAAAGCCAGTGTTACAATATCCTGATTACTAACCATCAGATAAGATACGGAGATGCGCGGCAGTAATGCTATTTTGTGTAAAAGTGGTAGTTACTCCCATGACCAGGTTGTATAATCCTGTTATCTGATGTTTAGTAATCATATATATATTACTGATATTCCATTCAGTAAGTTCAGTCACTGAATACCCATTTTTATCACAGATTTATACAGAGTGTTTCAAAACAACACCGAAAATGTTTGGGAGGTGATTCCTGACACCAAGATAAGACAAAAAGTATAGACCAACCTGGGTGCACAAATGCTTCCTTTCGGAGTTATAGGCTGCCATGAAAAAAAAAAAAAAAAAAAAAAAGAAAAGAAATGTAAAGGTCCATAGCTCCAAAATTATGAGACCTACCGCAGTCGGGTCAACACTTCACTTAGGAACTAGTATGTGCCCTATCCAAATATACAAGTTTCAGAGTCCTGCGGTACTTCCCGAACAATTTTTATAGAGTAGTTGGTGAGTACTTCAGGTTACATGCCCGTAGCGAAATTAAGATTGTTGCATGAGTATCTTAGGATTCTGATGTATTTTTTGATAGCGCACATATTAGTTCTTAAGTGAAGTGTTGACCCGACTACAGTAGGTCCCATAGTTTTGGAGCTATGGCCCTTTAAATTTCATTTTTTCATATTTTCGGTGGCCCATAACTCCAAAAGGAAGCATTTATGCACCCAGCTTGGTCTATACTTTTTGTTTTATCTTGGTGTCAGGAATCACCTCCGAAACGTTGTCGGTGTTGTTTTGAAATACCCTGTATGTTCTACGTCAAAATATGCATTTCTGAGAAAATTACATTGTAGGAATTATGGAGAACAGTAAATCAGTGGTGACATGAATTTTCAACAGGATATACTAATTAATGCCCTTCCTTCAAATCTAATCTCAAAACTAACAATATTAATTTAGCATTGACTACAGTAGATTAGCGTTATTTCAGCTACATTTGAATTTATTTTAAGGGTTTGAAACATCCGAGACTCAGAAGATAGAAATAAGGGAAATGAATCAATAGGACCATAAAATGTCCCTAGTGACAACGAGGAAAAATCTTGGTAATCCCCTCAGTCGAAATATTTATCCACGAGGAATCGATCACACCATCTTCCGAATCTTAAGCTGATGTTCTACCGCTGAACTTTGGCCATTCGGTGTGGATGTGAATTGTTTGTGTATTTGAATTCACGTCAAATTCTAAAAACTAGGGAAGGTAAACAAACGGAAGAAAGAAAAAGGCCACGTATACTTCTTTTGCCGTAAGAAGTCTCGATTGAAATGTCTGTTCCAACACTGTTTAATATTAGGGAAAGAAAAACACATTTCCTCTTTTTGCTTCAAAGAGTTCTCACTTCATCATTTTAATAAAGTAAAGGCACATTCATTACTCAGTTTTAGAGCTCAAAAGTAAAAGTAACCAAAAATAATTGAACTACGGCCAGACCAAAACGAATACGCGACAAAACGTACTAGCGACAAAACGTACTAGCGACAAAACGTACCACCGACAAAACGTACCACTTACCCTGAGGGATGCTTGTGAAAGGTTTTCTAAAAACACTTTAAATAATGACAAGCGACAAAACGTACCACTTGCCTGGAGGGCTACTTGTGAAGAGTCTTCTAATCAGTCGTCAAATAATGACAGGCGACAAAACGTACCACTTGATAGGACGGTATATAAGTATATACATACCGGCTAAAATAAGGTTAAAAGTTGAACAGATTGCTGGTGAGAAAAGTAGCGACGCAAGACCAAGACTAAGACTAAGGCTAAGACTAAGACCATGCCTGCAAGATTCTCGCAACACCAAGACAATACCTGCAAGATTCTCGCCAGACCAAGACCAGCAAGAATCTTGCATATGCAATATTTGAATATTTGCTGATTTCCAACACACTTTATCCAGGCTTTGGACCAGAGACGGATAGGCATTATTAGAGGGACGCGGGCGCTTTCTCCCACAAGGGCCACCAGCATCTCAATGTCACAAATCAATTGCAGTTTTCTTTCTACAGTAAGTCAATAGTATTAACAATTGACAATTAAAACCTGATATTCTTTCATCTGTATATTATTCTGAATTGTTCAAAATATTATATGAAGTTCAAGGAGAACGTATACTATATTACAAAATTAGCAGATGTTTTAGTGTACTAGTTTTTAATGCTACTGTATCTATCACTTTTGTATTCGAAATATTTTTTAATAAATCTTTTTCAATAGACTCAACATAAATGTTTTCAAATGTTACTGAGACATGGTACTCGTTAGCCTATTTTTAATGTATTTCAGTTTATTTAAGTTTTGAAAAATTTCTCTTACATGTTACCTGGGTTACGGGCAAAGTCAATAAAAATTTGTATGCTAGAAACCTGGATAAGTATTACTGCAAAATTTACAATTCTGCAAAATTAAAAAGCAGCACATTGTACAATTTTGCAACACGTTTTGCATTCGCTTTCCTTGTAAACAAATGTATTTTCTCTTAATTCTGAATCACTTGCAACATTAGGACAATCATTTTTTCTCGGTTGTGCTTGTCATCAAGACTGACTCTCAAGGATATCCACGTCCTTCAGAAGTCTAAGAGAATACATTTATAGTATCCTTGGAAACTTCTTTACTGAAGTTTTTCAGAAAATATGTAAGTTTATCGAAAGGCACGTCTGGAAGTTCTGTTACTTGGTTGAAGTGGCTAGGGTCCAAATAATCCATAAAGTACATTGCTTCTTGAATCTTGAAGAAATACTCGAAACTACCATGTCCATTTTTTTTTTTTTTTTTTTTTTTTTTTTTTGTATTGAATGCTTCGATGCAATTCCTGGTCATTGGATAGAAGCAGCTTCATCTTCATATTTACAAGAAAATCTTTGTCCATCTCTGAAGGCGAATTGTCGACAGGCCAATAAAAAAAAATAAATAAATAAATAATAATAATAATAATAATAATAAAAAAAGAAATCACGTTCTAAGTCTTCAAATTTGTTATTGGTCCATTCTGCAAAGCTTAATGCTGCATTCTTAACGGATTCAAAATCATCTCTCTACTCTTTCACTTGGAACAGAGTAGTCTGCACCATCCGATAGGATTACACTAGCAGCACCCTCTATTTGGAGATAGGTTGACAGAGAGGTCCGTCACTTGAAATATCTTAAGGAACATTTGTGCTGTCCGAGTTGTTTTGAACTTGAGAAGATCTTTTATATATCCTTTCGCTTCACACCTAGCCTTTGGTTTGATATTTTCTGTAGAAGCAATTTTCTTAATTATTATGGTCAACTCTACAAGCACTTTCTGGGTTCGAAAAATGACCAAACTTTTTCTGAAAAACAGTGTGTTTTCTACCATCTTACCCCCTATTTTAGTTTAGCGTCCCTATCAGCAGCGAGGCTATATGAGACCTGGACCTACTGATGAACGTGGAATCCGAACCACATGAGCTCCCGCCGGGAATCGAACCCGGGTCTCCCACGCCAAAGGCGCGTACGCTAACCGCTTAGCCACGAAGGAGCTCTTTCTACCATCTTGTTTCCGCAATAACTGTAAGACGCCTTTGTTAACATTTGATCTTCCAAATGTCCATTCGCTGATAAGACTCACGCATAAATATTCAGCACAGTCATTCAGCAGAACAATGACACAGAATCAATGCAATTTTTTGTCAGTTCACATATGACATGATTGAGTATATGAGCGTAACACCACACGTGTAACTGAGTTTCTTAGTGGTTAAGCGGTTAGCGTATGCGCCTTTGTCGTGGGAGACCTGGGTTAGATTCCTGGCAGGAATTCATGTGCTTCGGATTTCCCGTAAATCAGTATGTCCCGTCTCATATAGCCTCACTGCTAAAAGAGCCGTTAAACTCAAAATCAACTGAATCACAGTGTAATTGATCATAGGTGAATTGAAAAAATCAGAATATTGTCCTTCCATGTTACTTGAGCCATCGGTTGAATTTCCAATACACTTCTTAATATCAAGGTTCAACTTCTGCAGAATTTCCTGCAGCAAACCGCAAGGACACTGGCCTGTGGTAGATATGCATTTACAATGACAACAATACTTTGTTTAACAACCATTTTAACAACATACCGTAAAACAACAGAGCACTGGCCTGAAACCACTATATCTTGAGTAGTGTCTAATAGAACAGAAAATATTGAAGCTTAAGAGACTTCTTTCGAAATATCTTCTCTGATAAGTGTGTTGATAGCATTCAAAACAAAATTCACCGTGTTTAGTAAAAGTTATGCGACAACTATCCTGCTTACTTCCTCGTATATGACTCTTCTCGGTGACCTTATCTAAATTACTTTTAAGCGGAAGATCAAATTTGCTTAAGAAAGGAATAATACCCAAAAAGTTTCCATGATCTATAGCTGTCTCTTTCAGTTTATAGGCTGCTACATTTCCTCTGTAAATGACCCTCTTTTACCAACGAGTTTCTACACTTTGACAACTCGATACATTACCTGTCTGTTCTTGTCAACCTTATACTGCCGTTGTTTTATCTGTTCATGAGGAAGTAGTTTCTTAACATTATGTTCTCTTTTGTTAGATATGTAAGCATCCACATTGGTCTAATGTATTTTGGAAGACTCGTGTTCTCTTACTCGCTGATAAACGCGTTTAATGTTACGTTTGTCACGTACAGAACCTTTAAGAGAAGTTTGTTCGATCTGGAGAATAATCTGTGAACACGCTGAAAAAAAAAAAAAAAAGAAAAAGAAAAAAGCTTGAAGTGGTACGTTTTGTCGCGGATTAAATATCCGAAATGTTTTAATGAGTCCAAGACAGGTTGTAATTTATATAAGTGGTACGTTTTGTCATGGAATAAATATCAGAAATGCTTTAATTAATCCATGACAGGTTGTCATTTATGACAGGTCGTCAAAAGTGGTACGTTTTGTCGCGAAAATTCAAGTGGTACGTTTTGTCGCTGGTACGTTTTGTCGGGACACCGACCAAAACAAGACGCTGCAACCAGGGCAATTGCACCGGGCGCCAGCAAACTAATCTGTGTGTTTATTGGTGAAGATGTAGATGTAGATGAAGAGGATACTAATCGCAAAATTTGCCCTGGGCCCCAAATAACTAGTTTCGTCACTGATTAAGCTACCATATTTTTAGAGCGTGAAATCGGGACATTTTTCTGAACAGTTTATTTTAAAGTAAATCTTAAACTTCAAGAGTAAGGCTTATAATTTAAAGTGGGCTGGAAAGGAAAATTAGTGTCCTTTTCGAGTTCAGTTTCTGTTTCTGTGTGAACGTTTGTCTCGTAAGCACTTTTGTCCTTGTACATCATTTATTACTTTATTATTATTAATACAGTTTATCTATCAAACAACTACTCGTATTTATATTATTATACGGTATTAAACCAATCTGGAAGTTGTGACATTTATTTACTTCCATAATTCCATTTGGCAAATTAGTGTGATCTGTAAAAGAGGGAATGTTTTCGGGCTGGTAAAATTTAAGATGACTGCTGCCATGCTGTAGCTTTAAGCTTCGCCTTATCTCAAGTAGATGCAGACATGTCGGAAGATTCACTAGTTCAGACGCTGTCGAAGATGAGGTCTGGAGAATATGACTCTCAACGAACAACATTCGAACAAATTTGTCAAGAATATTTGTGGATATGTAAGGAAAATGGTTTTTAAATTCCAGAGGCGGAAACAGATAGAATATAGGAGTTCCTCCTCGAAACGAACTAGACATTCGCCATCGAAATATCACAAATTCATTTTGAATGAATCTCTTCCTTCATTGGAGGCAGAAAACGAATTTTCTAACGATAGTATACTGAGACACATTTTTCTGCCTACTATTGATAAGAAAATCAGACATGGAAAAAACGCTTGGGATCATGTAGCAAAATCATTAGATCAATCACCACTCTACATCCAAAAGGTGAAAACTTTCTAAATTACCACATTGTGGAGCTCAGCATTATGGAAGTGATCTGGGAATATTCAAATGTGAACTCAAAATCCTCCCAAACACAATTAAGTTGTATGAAGATGAGAGAAAACCAAAGTTGATTCCTTGATGAATGCTTTGCTCTTTGGTCTACAAAAACGCATTCCTAGAAACCTACAAGCTAGATATAATCTCTGTGACTATACCAGTGACTTGTGACTTGTGTGAAAAGCCATTTTCATGTTTCAAAAGATTAAAGACATATTGGCGGATTACTTTATATTGAAGAAAATTGTTAAATCCTTAGATCTTGAAGAAGTTGTCGATAAGCTTGCTGCTGCCCACAAGAATAGAAAGATCCTCTTTTAAGTAGAGGCATGAACCTATGAGTTATTTTCTTTACCTGTAAAAGTGTATTTCTCTATTTCCACTTAAGTCAACCAGCCACACATATTTTAAAGCCGTGATTAAACAACTACTTACTTATATTAGAAATCCATTGTACTAATGTATCCTAGTTGTTTGAAGTAGTAAATTCTTACATTTTCACAGTAAAAGAGTAAAACAAACAAACACACACACACACACACATATATATATATATATATATATATATATATATATATATATATATATATATATATATATATATATGTGTGTGTGTGTGTGTGTGTGTGTGTATTTTTTTCATTGGAGATGGCCCCCTCAAAATTTTCTTGGGACCTTCATTGGCCTCAGAAAAAATCTAGCTAAGCTACTGCTTCTAGGTGAGCACGAATCTTTTGATATCCCCTCGTAGACCATATCAATTAGGCCTAATATGAATTTAACACTTTAACACTCAACTAATGTTATAGCTAAGGCTGTTTTTCAAACGTCAGCTTCGGTATGTCTGAATCAAAAGTGAATAGTTTCAGACTTAGATATGATTCCATGTTAAATATGTTCCTGTATTTGATTTTCATAGGTACGAGATGAGAAATGTCATTCTCTAAAATATGTAGTGGCAAATAACAATAGATATCTTACACTCTTGAAAATTTCACGATAACCAGCCTGACTGAAAATAAAACCATAGCAATAAAGGAGACCGCATTTTGAACATTGAATCGCAAGACAGCTCGATATGTTCTTCTTCGGCATAGGAAGTTCATATTCCGAGCCTAGTAAGTTTCATCAAATGCTTTTTTTTTTTTTAAAGAAACAATTCGAAAATACACGAATTATCTTATATTTTGAATCACACGTTCAATGAGATCACTAGAAAGAGATTGTTCACTGAAATCAATGAAATCACTCAGTGTATAAGAGAAATCATATTTCTCTTTCTCCAAACGGTTCCACCACAAATTTAACTTCTTGACTGTTGCCTTAATCTCAGATTAAAGTTTAGCACCTCTTTCAGAAGCGAGGCTATGTGAGACATGAACCTACAGTTTAACGTATGATGCAAACCACATGGCTCCCGACGGGAAACGAACCCAAGTCTCTTACGTCAAAGACTAGTGCATTGCCCCTATATTGTTTTATAAAGAAAACAAAGTAACATATTTATATTGAAGACTCAAGTTAACAGTAATCAAGATTATAATGCGGGAAAGACTTCAAATCTTTTTGAGGGAGATTCTCTGTAATTACTTTGACATCATCATTGAGCGAAATGAAACAAAATCAAACCGAAAGCTTTGTATAAAAGTTCTTATTGTATATTCCAAATACCCCAGGTATGAGAACATAATAAGACAAAATTTAACAAATACCCCAGATATGAGAAGATAATAAGACAAAATTTAATGTCCCGCGGCCCTTCGGGTGTCCGCGGACCACAGATTCAGAAACATTGCTCTAGAGCTTTACCATCAATGAGGAGCAGAGCGTTCTTAAGCCGTTTGCTTCATTTATTGTGTTTGTACTATTCAAGAAATACCGATGTATACTCATGTTACAAAAAAAGCCATTCGCTTTTGGAAAGTCTACGCGTGTATATCAATTCTTTAGGATTGCGGTAAACAAAGACGCATTTTTTCGTTGTTTTGAAGTTTTCATACAACGGTATCTGTCTGAATATATAGGGTAGGATGAGGAAAGAAATTTCATAAAAGGAAGTTGGGTATACAAGTTCCTTTTGATAAATTACTACGAATTGGCGATACAAATACGCCAACACGTTTTGCAAATCCCTTCAGTATGTATTCATTGTTTGCATTTATTGATTGATTCTCTGATTAAATTCGTTTAGTAACAGTATATAATAAAATTTAATTGACAATTATGTTCAAAAGCTGTGGGACACAATGTGACGAATGAAAGAAAATAATGATAATGGAATGGGAAAACCGATCCCTCAAGAGAAACAATCCGCACGATGTTTATTTAGCAAAAGTCTAACTTTCACAAGCCGGGATTGAACAACACTCACCAAAAGCGAACTCTCTACTACAAGTGTTGCCCCAAGAAGAGATTTGAGCGTCTCGTTTCGTAAAGATGTATATTTTTATTGGAAGTGTTGGAATCTTTCTTGGAAATTTTATTGGAGATCCTCTCTCGTCACGCAGGCATAGCACTTCTGTCACTACGATTCTAATCTTCTTGTTCACCTCAACCATAGGTTGGTGAGCAACATGGATATTTTAAAACTTTTCTCTCGCTTGGGAGAGCTGTTTTATACTTTGATAAGGTTTCTTCTTCGTAACTGTATCTAGATATTCTATCCTTGGTCTTCCTCTTCCTGGTTTTCCTTCTGCCTTTCCCTCTATCAGCACGGTGATCCAATCGGAGTGCCGAATAAGATGGCCAAGCATGCTATTTCTTCTTTTTCCTATTATCTTCATGATCTGTCGTCCTTCATTAGCTTCCTTTAGTACGTCTTCATTCCTTTTCCTTTCAGTTCATTATATGCCCAGTATTCTACACCAACATCACATTTCAAATGCTTCCAGTTTGGATATTTCAGCTTTTCTCAACGTCCATGTCTCTGATCCATAAAGCGCCACACTCCATACCAGTGTCTTAATAAATCGTTTACGAACGTCCAGCGACGCATTTCTTGATGTTAGTAGTCCTCTTTTCCTATAGAATGGTTTTTGTTTAGCCTGTGTTATTCTGGAACTTACGACTTTTTCACTTCTTCCGTCCGAAGATATTAGACTTCCTAAATAAGAGAACGTCGTAACGTTTTCGATTTTCTCTCCATCTAGCCATACGTTTGCCTCTTTCTGTCCTGCTCTTGTGCACGATTGTTACTTAAAATAATTCAATAATTATATTTCGATGCAGGAATATATGGCATGAAAATTCTCGAATTTAGACTGGAAATCAGTGAATCTTCTCTCAAAAAATGGAAGAAAAAATATCTCACTAGGAAGCTTACAAAAGTGAATGCGCTCTTATGAGCCTAAAATTTAGCATTTGCTCGTGACTACGAGTACATTTTTCTTTACAGATAGTTCAAAACATCAAACATGTGAAGCTATCTATCTCTTGCTTAAGTCACGTAACTTGATAACTTAACAATTTTCATTTTGAGAGATATATTAGAGGTTGTATAGAAGTTCCAGTTGGGGTCGGAAACTTCAAGATTAGTAAGGTCGAAATAAAATTTACCGAAATCAATACTGCTTATCACCAAGAAAATGTCGAATCCGCAGTTTACTCTGACGAAATACCAACATTGTATGATTACGATAAGGAACTGCACCACGACAACGCTTCAAGTCACATGGCAAAACCATCGCTGGCTTTTTACCGATGCATGGCAGCTGCAACTGATATCCATGCTATTCCGTTCGATTATATTCCCGTTAATAGCCTAGGTGCTAGTCTCACGGATTACTATGCTTTTGTACTTACCAAGCGATGCCTTTCATCACATCGGGTTGACATGGTAAATGGCCTCTGAAAAGCCTCCGAACAAGAGTGGAACAATCTAGTCCCGGTACAACTGCAACGAAATTTGATATAGTGGAAACTGTGACGTCGTACATTGATGCCAATGGGTGTCCATTAATCACATCAGACATAATCGAGGTAGGAGATGGAATACCTTGGGTAAACATCAACTTCGATTTGTTCGAATGGAAACGAATCAGCCCTATTTGGAGTACCGAGTACAACACAGAAACCGATATCTCCGTACTTTGCTTGAATTACAAGACCTAATAATGAGCAAGTGGTTTCAGATAGCTGGCATTAACACGATGCAAGCTAGGGACAGTGTTACCCGGTACTATGTCAATTCTAGGAGATGCTACATTTTTGTCCAATATACGCATTTTCTATTTGGTCTTTAACGTCGATATTACATAGACGTCACTTGCGGATTTTGAATTTGCACATGCAGTATCACTGACAAAAGAAAACAACACGCTATTTATATTCACACTATTTATATTTCGTACTTTGTCACATACGTATTAATATTCAGACCGATTTCCATATATGCCGTCGTGAAGATATTAGCTTTCTCTTGTTGCACACGTCTAAAATATACCAACATTTTCAGTTTAAAATCAAGGTATTTCTGAGCGCGTTAATCTAAGTTCAACCTCTGATGTGGATCCTTACCTCGGACAAAAACACCAGTAGCTATTCGTGTCGCACGTTAAGCATAGAGCCTGTCTCATATAGCCTCAGAATGCAAAGAAATATTAAACGAAAATCAATCAACCTTGATGCCACAAACTTATCAAACATTCCTCTTACAATAAGATGTTATTCTTAGACTGGTAATGCAAATAATACACATAGAAATAGGTACATAAAATAAAATAATTTTATTTACACAATTTATAAAGTAAATGATCTTACAAGAACATGTAACCATTTGTTTGTAAAGTAGTAAGTAGTAAAACAAGATTTAATTAACGTCATTAGCAATAAATGACAAATGTGCGTTTGAACAATTTATCATTGTCTTGATTAAATTTTATTATTTATTCATAGCTGTTATTAGAATACATTTTCTTACAATGCAGTATTAGATTATTTTTAAGGAGCGAAATAAGTGTTCCACGCATATCTAAAGAAGAACTTATATTACCCGCTTCTTAAACACAATGTTAGCGAAACACAAAAATAATAGAAATAAAAAGTATTGAGTATAGTGACAATATTTAAAACATTGTGTGTCTACATATAAAAAATAGTTTAACATTGTAGATCTTGTGTACAAGAAGTACGATACCGCGAGCAACTTCTACGTTACCTTAGACATTACAGGGTTAAAAAGACATAAATAACAATATATATACAGGATGTTTCAAAACAACACCAACAACGATTGGGAGGTGATTCCTGACACCAAGATAAAACGAAAACTATAGACCAACCTGGGTGCACAAATGCTTCCTTTCGGAGTTATAGGCTGCCGAAAACATCAAAAAGTGAACTTGAAAAGTCCACAGCTCCAAAACTATGGGGACTAGCGTAGTCGGGTCAAGACTTCACTTAGGAACTAGTATGTGCGCTATCCAAATATCCAAGTTTCAGAATCCTGCGGCACTTCTGTAAAAAATTTTATCGCAGTAGTTGTGAGTACGTTACATTAAATGCCCGTAGCCAAACTCCCTCTATAAAAATTGTTGCGTGAATAGCCTAGGATTCTGAAACATGTATTTTAGAATAGTGCACATATTAGTTCCTAAGTGAAGTCTTGACCCGGCTAGGTAGGTCCAATAGTTTTGGAGCTATGGACCTTTAAAGTTCATTTTTTAATGTTTTCGGCAGCCTATAACTCCGAAAGGAAGCATTTGTGCACCCAGGTTGGTCTATACTTTTTGTATTATCTTGGTGTCAGGAGTCACCTCCCAAACGTTGTCGGTGTTGTTTTGAAACACCCTATATATATATAACGAATAAAAGGAAAGAATTAAACAAAGAACGGGAAGGAATTCTGCTCATTCCAGACTTGGAACTATACATAACTTATAAATAGAATCTGATCAAAGCAAATATGTATTTATTTTTATTTTATTTATTTATTTATGTGAAATGCATAGGCTGTAGCCCTAGATTCTACTTTCAAGTGTCAAATGGAGATGTAGTAACACAGAGATTAGTAATAGTAACTGTTTCCCTTGATAAGATTTTATTTTTATTTAAAGTTGTAAAGCGAATAAGAGAAAAACAAAAGAGAAAGAGAAACGAAGAATGACTCAATAAAAGAAGAAATCAAATGAGGTGAAATCTTTCCGTTTAATGTCCCACGACTTTGCCCATTAGGTTAACGCAAAATGATGATTAACACAAGTGAATGATAAAAGAACTGGTGAAATGACAGAAGTACCCCTAGAATACCCACGGACACGATGTTACCCACTTGGCCGGGGTTCAAACCAGGGATTCCATGCACCAGAGGTAAGCGCTCTACCACTGAGCCACAAAGCAATAAAAGGAGTTGATGTTGAGTTTAATGTTCCGTTCAGCAGCGAGGCTATATGAGAAGTGGACCTATTGATTAACATGGAATCCGACCCACATGAGCTCCTTTGTGGCTAAGTGGTTAGCATACGCGCCTTTGGCGTGGGAGACCCGAGTTCGGTTCCCGGCAGAGCTCATGTGGTTCGGATTCCACGTTAATCAGTAGGTCCCGTCTCATATAGCCTCGCTGCTGAAAGGGACGTTAAACTCAAAATCAACTCAACACATGAGCTCCCGCCGAGAATCGAACCCGGGTCTCCCACGCCAAAGGCACGCACGCTATCCGCTTAGCCACGAAGGAGTTCTGCAATAAAAGAAGATCCGATAAGTTGACAAGAAGAGGTGTGTATACATGCAGGCTGACAGGTAAGAAGTAAATGGAAAGAAAACGAAGCAATGAACGAAATGAAAGGTCCATTGAATAATATACAAGGAAAGGACCATTAATACGTATTTTCAGAAATGAGGATAGTGTGAGGAAGACTACATACGGCATAGAAACAACGAAAATACAAGACGCATTTGTGAACTGTTATTCAGTACAATACACAAAATAGTTCGAAAAATATGACAATACAGTACGGAATTCAAAGAGACGAGGAATACAAGTCTTCACTTGCTATAATCCTACATTAGACTAAGGGTACAGAAGCATGAAATTTCAACGAAAACAGTTCCCATATTTACTAAAATATAAGCGCCCTCTACAAGTTTATCGATTATTATTATGCAAATACGATACCCCTGTACACAATGAAGCAATGCTAGAATTTTTGCTAAGCATACACTAGACCATTTCACGAAGTGTAGGATATACCCATCCCCGTATACGCTCGTTCTGTCATCAATTTGTGGTGAAGACTCGAAGGACTATAAAAATAATATGTGAGTGTATTCCCGTATACGTCACATTACATCCCTGCTTGTAAAATCACTACAAAAAATTTTGTAACTACTAATCAACAGCTCATCATTGGATGCAAAACCAGGTGACTTATTAGAAATATCGTTCCAATAAAGTTATCAGTACTGTAGTATATTATCCATTCTGAAAAATACTATGCTTAAACTTAACAGGCATTCTTATGAACTGAAAAATTAAACAATCGACAACAGAATTTAACATTGTCAAACAGTTGTAAGTTATTTTTATCATAGACTCTGTATATTTTTTTAAAAAAAAGAATAAATAAATAAATAAATAAAAATAAAAAAAAATAAATAAATAAAAAATAAACTATTTCAAAAATAATTTAAAGAATTACCAGAATTTTTACAATTTGTCCAAAAATTGATAATGTGATTGTAAGAGTCCCTACAATAAAAAACATAAGCTTATATTTAAGCAAATATATTAATATAAGAAACTGGCCGTAAATGCCCTATATTTCATCTACATGCCAAAGAAGCAGAAGAATAGGAAAATTAAAATATATTTGTCATACAATTGATAGTTCATCATACTATTTAGGGAATTACATTATTCAACGAATTATTGTAAAATTTTGGTGAAAATAATAGAATACAAAGAAACAACAAGATAGGGATAAAATGTTATATGAATAAGGTAATTGTCTTATTACCTAAATCCATAAATGAATTAAGGTTTCTATTCGCACGAGAATCGAACTTGGGATTACTCACACTCAAACCATTCATGTTAGCTACTGATTCACTCTTTTAATAGTTTTGACTACTTATAGTACGATCTTTCAGAACACAAAATAATTTATTTTTGTAAATCAAAAGGAACTTCCATTGAAAATTTTAAAAGAAGTGAGTTTTGCAGCAGTAAGAAAACAGGATTGGCCAATTTATTGATGAATTTTATCTTTCGGGAAAAGATAGATTGTCCCTCTTACGCTACTGTACGCTATGACATTGCGACACATATACGTTTTTCAAAAATATAATTCAAGAATTTCAACCTCTATATAACTTACTGAAAATTAAACAAGGAACTAGACCATTTTCGCTTCTTAGAGAGATCTCGTACAATCTATATTTTGACGAAGTTTGATTTTGCTACAAGCAGCAGTGGAGTTAGTAGCTTCCCTTATTATTATTACTAGAGACCGGGTCTTTAGGCATTAAAAATCTGGAAAATAGGCAGGGAAATAGACACTTAAAATTTAAAAAATAGGCACTCAGATATAACTCGAAGTAATGAAGATACAATACAATTAAAAAATAAATTCAAGTCTTATATAATGTTCAAAGACTATAGAAACATACTTGTTTAATACTTTATTTTACTGTATATATATATATAAAGAAGCCTGACATGTATTCCATTTATATTTGGTAAATACATTCTACACATCACTTTATCACTCACTACACTACACTTAACAGTCCACATTTTATACACTTTACCACTACACGTAACAGTCCACATTTTATACACTTTATCAGTACACACAACAGTGCACTTACATTTCTCGGAAGAGGCAGAATTCTTTCTTGAAATAGTAAATTATATATTTTTCCCAATAAAGTCTTATTTTGAAGAAAATGCATAGCATAGATCATCAGGCGCTAAAGCAATTATTTGGCAGGAAGGAGCAAAATAGGCAAAATAAAATTGTCTTAAACTGAAACTATAACACCCCATATATTTTTTAAAACGTTATTTTTCATCGTGTCTTTAATATTAAAGAATAGACATTTTGCCTAACGCCCGGTCTCTAATTATTACTATTACATACACAATTCCTTTTTTTCGGAGTTTGTCTCCATTATATGACACCTGTATATTATGACATCGAAAATATTCATATGGTCTTGGATATCAACAAGCCATAGGCTTTCATTATTCACTGTCCGTAAGGAAAAAGCTAATGTAAAAACAATGTGAACATTGTAACTTATCATTATATGGATTATATGACACATTCAAGCTTTTAAAAAACTAATGGGAAAATTCTATATAAGCGGAATATTATTACAAATTACTTTTTAAAAACCATTAAGTACGCAACTATTATAAAATATATATTATTAATTGTAAAAGTCATTAAAGAGACAGTTGTTATAAATATATTATTAATTGTATCTCACAACATTACAATAAAATTAACACAATAAATCAACAATAAAGATTATTTTGTAGATAATTCGATTACTGCTACTTACAAATAAAGAGTTAATTTAGATAAGGGCGTATGAAGCGTATTTTCAAAATCCGTTCTATTGCATAAATGACTTTGTTTGGATAAGACCTAATGTCTACATAAAGCTTATCGAGGTATATTTCAGGGTAAGTCTATATCCACACAAACCAGGTCAAGGAAGAAAAAAAAACCGTGAAAAATGACATGAAAGCGCAAAAAGAAAAAATTCTCCTGTAAAATTTCAATTTTCTTACATGAAACCTTTATCCATGTCAACATTTCTATTTTCACTTTTTAATTTAACGTCCTATAGCGTCTTATTTAATTTAATTTAATTTAATGCCCTTTAAGCTAAAGGAAATGAATGATTAATGGAAGTATATCATTATGAAAAAATAGTGGAATGAGAATGTGGAAGGAAAGAGAAAACTCACAGACAAGATGCTGTCTATTACAAACCCCACATGAGTTGAAATTGAACCAGGGGTTCCTTGCATAACAAAGGTGAAAACTATACCACTGAGCCACCTTATCTCCACTCCCCGTCCTTCAGATGTTGTACAGTCCGCAGCAAAAAACCTCATAAGCATGTAAGTTTATTGTGAAACGACAAAGTCTTTTGCTCCAAAATAAGTGTGCACGGGAGGACGCCGAGGTTTCTCTCACGTGATTCGTGCCACTTAGACATTATATTGATTCCCTGCACTGTTAGGTGTAGTTTCAGGTAGGTAAAGTTACATGCTCATGTTGCAGGTTTTTTGCTGCGGACTGTACATAGCAGAAACAATACCAATTGACCCCAAAGTTACTGTGTTTAGAATTTTTCAGAACATTATCCATATAATATCAGACAGAGGATCAACTTAAAAAGAAATACGACAGATTTTTTGGGAGAAACTAAGATGTTTGGAAAATTATTTTCAACGTTTTTTTTTTTTTTTTTTTCCTGAAAATAAGACTTACTGAAAATAATACTTTCGATCTCCGTATCTTGATTGAGATCTCTTTTATTACTAAAATTTCTGGGGGCAATGTTTCGTGCAATATACTACAGATAGATAAGTTTTTAAACAATGTATTACTGGAACCTTTTTCCATTACAAAATTTTAAGGCTGCGGTACCTCCACATCACAGAAGAAAGACGACATTGCAGTACCACCTTTCATGAATTAGTCACATTATTTTAGGAAATACTTTTTCTTCTTGAAGTCACTTGTGCAATTATAACGAATAACAAAATAAAAACTTTATATACCTCATATTCATGTCAGTCTGTAGAAATGACACAAGTAAACAAGAGCTTCATACAGCTGGAAAATACAACTTTGAGATAACTCAGATATAAAAGATCGTACTTTGTATTCGGAGGATAAATTATTCTATTAAATAGTTTCGATGTTCGCTGACATCTTTATCAATGACTTCTATTCGCTGCTAAACTAATGACATATGAGAAGTTCCTGCCTTTCTGTTGAATCTTTCTGAGAAAAAAAAGTAAACGAAAACCTCACTTCTCAAACTATGATGAACTTGGCTTCTTGAAATAAATAAAAGAAAAAAAAGTTACAAATAGTGATGGTTGAACTTCTTCTTAAAGTTCCAAAAAAAAAGTTGATGCAATTTTTTTCTTAAGATCAAGTTGACTCTCTGCCCGTAGAAGATCATAGATATTGTGAGTTTAAATTGATCATTCCCTCTTTAAAGTCACTCATAAAAATGTCAGCGTATATAGAAACCGTTAGATAGAAAGATAAAAACTTCAAGCAGTGTTCGCATGCAGATTTATTATAAGGCCTGTCTCTTGGTAAAATATTTCAAATATAATTCATTCAGGGCTTTATTTTTCTTAATATTAGACACTTAATAAATGTAAATGCAAGATTTGATAAAACTAGTGAATGTAATCCGAAATGGGTGAGTAACGATTCTTAATGTGTCTCGAGTGTCCTTCGTGGCTATATGGTTAACGCGCTGCTTTCTATACTCAGGACCCTGGGTTGATCCCCGATTGAAATACTACGTTCTGAAAAAGTTCGTTTAACTTCAATCAATCGAATACCAAATAGATAAATGATGCGAGAGTGATTCACAAAGTAATGCCTCCAAGCCCACCACTTGACCAATAGTACTGGAAACATTCTGAACTGTTTATCATTAATGAACTTATGTTTAAGCTACAGAATGTCATTTGTTTCACCCTCCTCTCTCTTCTTGTTCCAGAATAATGAAGTAATTCCGACGTTCCATTGAAACAGCGGGCTGTCACTGAATTGCTGACTGCGGAAGGTTGTGCACCCAGGAACACCCATCCCCGACGATGAGTCGTGGATACACCATTACAACCCGCAAACGAAGCGTCAGTCGACGGAATACTGCCACACGTCCCTTCCTCTGCCGAAACAAATTCAAAGTTGTCCCATCTGTTGGTAAAGTGTTATTGACATTCGAGCTCATCCTGCCTATAGTCCGGATCTTGCGCTCTCCGACTTTTAGCTCTTTCCCAAACTTAAGGATCACCTTAAGGGCCAACGCTACTGTTATAACGCGGAGATGAAAGCAGTAGCTCGGCAATGGTGTCGCCAGCAATCACCACAATTGTTCGCCGAGGGTATGAAAACTTTGTTTCTTGTTGGCACAAATGTGTAGCCCGTAATGGGGACTATGTTGAAAAATGATGCTATCATTGCAGCTGACATTGCAAGCTTTTTATTGATACTTGCATCGGTGCTATCTGTCAAACACAAATAAACGTATCACCTTGGAAGCATTACTTTCTGAATCACCATCGTACTAACAGTATTCTCTTTTTAGTGGCAATGATAATTGTGATATGGCAACTTAATATTGCGTTTACTTTAAGTTTAACCTCTCTTTCTAGCATTCAGACAGAGACCTATACTTTAACAATAAACCGAAACAACATAAGCTTCCACGAGGAATCTAATTCAAATCTCTAGCACCATAAGCAAACACGCTCATCATTTACCCACGAGTGAGCTCACAGCGAGGATGCAATTTGTACAGAGCAACAACAACAAAGTGACGTTTAATGAGTGAGGAAGGCATTTATAGTATCCGTAATAAAGACGAAGAACTACCTATGTTTCCATACACAAAAAACGTTACTTCTCTGTCGAGAAGAACTGAGCATCTAACAAGTTGATGCAATTGTTTTGTGTGTACGCACTGGGAAGTGTTATTCGGAGGGGAAACATCGACTGGTTCTCTGCACTATTTTGCAGGGTTGCAAAATCATAAAAGCAGTAAGACAGTAGACATAGTCTAATTCTCATTTTGTTTTATTACTGTATAAGATTGTTGTAATTTGAAGAACATGAAAACGGAAACGCGAGTAATTCCGTACTGCAAAAACTATATGCAAAGTAGTGATAATCTGTAGGAAAGAAAAGCCCTCCATTATACACGTATTATTGTCAATGCTTTTTAAATAATCTTTACTGATTGAAGCTCTTCTAGGTTATAAGAAAGTTAACATATGATCTCGGTACTTTAATGTTTGATTCCATGCTAAATACTTTCGAGATTCATCTCAAAACGACTTAAAAGTACGTATACGACCGCCCTCACACAAATTTGAATAGATTCAACTTATCCTATTTCTTGTCTTGAAAAATTCATTCATACGCAAATATCTGAAGTACAAGCAGTATATGTGGCAACTCAGTCATATTTTTGATCCACTATTAAATACGGAAATTAGTTCGTAATCTTGCCGCCTGCACAAATATATCAGGCGCGTCATAGTTTATGGGAAAGGGTAACAGAACTACATACTGAAGAAAGAAAAAAAAAAAAAGTAAGTCAAATGCTCCAAACAGCTTCCAACACCACGGGAAGACATAAGTCTCCTTTCTTTAATGACAGGACAAGTTATCTAGTACAAGCTTTTCTTTTTCCCTCCTCTTGATAATATTCTCTCATATATATTACGTTTGAAGTTATAACATTGTGATTCTGCTCGAAGTTTTGCAGCATATGATCTCAGACAGCATAACCGGCAGAAAATTTTTCCTTATTAGAACAGTATGTAACGGAAGTTCGTAACTCATTTATATGTTCTCGACCAAATTTTCGGAGAACAAATTTGACTACACAGCTTTCTTTGGTTGACTAACAGAGGATCTAATTCTCTAGAACTTAGAGAAAAATCGTATTTTAATTGCTTCACTTAAAAAAAAAGTATGTACTTTTGCTGACGACTATACACACAAATCACTAGAATTTGAAAGCAGGTCTCCGGTTTATCGTGCTGATGCGTTAACCATTACACTACCGAGATATTTGACCTCTGACGGTTGAATCATGTATTATATCGATAAATGGCAAGCCGTGAAACGAGTTGAAATCTTAGTCCAGTCATACATAGTTTCACTCTTTGTGCATTGTTAAATTTCCACCTAAAGAGAAATTGGTGTGATGTGAAACAGATTACATTCCTCAATATAATACGACGTCAGAGTTGTTCTAAATGAAATAGTTGTTAGTAATATTAACTAAGTGTTGTGGAGTATAGTTGAAAATTGCAGTAAAAATATCAAAGAACCTTCTCGCACTGGAGAATTGTTTTGCATTTACACATATTAGTACGATACACATACCGTGTACACGTGACTATATATACGTACAACACACAGTCACGTTTCAACCAGATATTGATATTCACCAATACACTTACAGATAAATACCAGCTCTCTTTCTACGTAGGTACATCGTACAGATAGTTTAACAGTCAACGAAAATACGCTTCATCTCTCAATCACAGCCATAACATTACACATAATCAAGTTAACACAATTCTCCAAATTGGATTAACTTAAATATAATATACATTATTCACATAATTCGAATAACTTTCATGCTAGACTATTCATACGTATAGTTACGTGAACTGTTCATCACAGAATTGGTTAACTTTTTACTTGCTTTAATCACAGATACAAGTTCTACGAAGTCTTCGTCATTCAGAACGAGAAGTCTTCACTGTAAGCGTGCCATTTTAAATGGACATGACGACTGAACTGTGAGAAAGAATGGTCCTTTTTGGTCAGGAAGAAATGTGGAAGGAATTATATCATACGTTCCTGCAGGTACGTTCTCCAACTCTAATACAACAAAACCAGATCTGAAATAATAAAAATAATAATAATAATAATACTAATCATTTCATAAACAAAAATATGTCTCCTGTAAAATGTTAATATCAAACCTGACACAATGAGCTATAAAATACATTCTTCTTCTTTTTCTTCTACTACTACTACTACTACTACTACTACTACTACTACTACTACTACTACTACTACTACTACTACTACTACTACTACTACTACTACTACTACTACTACTACTACTACTACTACTACTACTACTACTACTACTACTACTACTACTACTACTACTACTACTACTACTACTACTACTACTACTACTACTACTACTACTACTACTACTACTACTACTACTACTACTACTACTACTACTACTACTACTAATAATAATAATAATAATAATAATAATAATAATAATAAAAGACCAATTGTAAACTTAGCAGATTAGATCCCTTGCCAGCCATCACGAATAAGAGGGTAAAATCCATCCTCCGTTGTAAGTTTGGATATATACATGCCAAGTAATTATCCAACATACAAGGGACGTCAAAAAGTTTGTTGCGGCTCTTTATCCCCACAACATAAGTAAGTACACATTTACTTAATCACCTTCAAAGGAGGCATACTCCCCCTCGGAACACACACACGTGCTCTACTGCTCCTGCCATTAGTGGAAATCTCGACGAAACTGCTCTTTTGGTATCTTCAGAAGTTCAGCCGTCATATTGGTTTTGATCATCTTTTACAGTGGCGAAACGGGTACCTCTGAGGGCAGTTTTTCCTTAAAGTATTATCACCGCACCCGTAAACTGTTTTAAGGCTATCAAAGTCTATGAAGCAGATTTCTCCAATTTGCACATGAACTTCATGTTTGCGCGTTGCTTGAACTCCGATTTTGCGCCAGCTGATCAACACGCACTCCTCCGTTCAGCTACACTTCTCGTACACTGTCTGTTATCACCTGTTTCCACTTGACAAATTCATAATTAGGGAACCTAAGGATTGTACTCTATAAGATTTATTGTGATTGCATTATAAATGCCAAAACTACACTTTTTATTATTATTATTATTATTATTATTATTACTGTCTTGGTCAACTGCAATTTTGTCGGAGATAGGACACTTACTCCTATAATTGGGTTTAAAATTAGTGAAAGAAGGCGGATGATGGCTCACTTCAACAATGAACGACATCATTAGTTATTGGGGTCCAGAAAAATGGCCTGATTTTAATAATAGTAGTTCACATATTTATCTAGATCTAAGACACTTATTAGATCTAAACTAGAGTTTGGTTCAGTCATATGGAATAGTATTTCTAATACGCTAATAAACAAAATAGAAGCGGTTCAGAAGTGTTTTGTTAGGCTACTTTGTTCTAAAATGAAAGAGTATTAGTATTCTCATAATTATGAATACTGGTTAGATTATTGGAGACTCCAAACTACGTTTCATACAATTCATTGATAAATCATTTATTTAAATGATTTTAGACAATAAGCACCGAAGTAAATATTGTTAAAAGAATGTTGGCAAAATGAAATGAAATCTTTTAGTTTTACGTCCCACAGTTATGCCAGCAAGACTAAAGGAGACGGTGATGATGAGAAATGAGTGAAATGGTGGAATGAACAAAGTGGGAGGAAACTGGAAAGCCCCACGAAACCACCACATACGGTGTTTGTACATCATAAAATCCACTTGGCGCAAGCTCGCAACGAACCAGGGACCCTACGCATCAGATGTGAACGCTCTACCACTGAGCCACCGAGGTCCTAAAATGTAGGTATACGAGTACTAAATTACAGAATAATGAATTAATCGACATTGGTAAAACTGAAACTCAAGAAGTGCAACAATTAAAGCTTGCTAGCTTAATTATGACAATGTCGGGCAGAGTCATCATCTTTACGCCAGCTTTATGTTTGCTTTGTTGCTGAAACAAAAGCCTGTAAATTGCTTATTGTTGTAACCAGATTAGTTTTTTTTTGTTTGTTTGTTTGTTTGTTTGTTTGGATTAAGCTCGAACAACACGGAACCTTGGTTAATCGAAACTCGGATATTCGGGACTCCACTGTAAAACAAAATAAAATGTCTAGACCCCAACTTTTATAGCTTATAACTTGAGAATCGAACTCCTGCACATCGTATTATTTTATATGGATACTAACAAGAGAACTTACAATAACAGCTCCCACTGTGAACTGCAAAGTCCCGAGAACGATGGTGAAATGTTGCGCAACAAAGTAACCAGCCGACGAACCGAAACCTACACCCGAGGAGAGTAAAGCTGAACAACGACTATCTCACGAACATTTTACATATATTCCTTTTAAATTTTGTGATTCTTTTATAAAAACTAAAAATGAAACAGGTTTTATGCGTACCTGTAAGGCCCTGACGACTTCCTCTGGAAACAACCAGGAGCTGATTGATCGCTGACGATCACACAAACAATATCAAATCCAATCTGATATTGTTTTGGTCCCTTCAGATCGATGAGCAAATAATTGTTGTTATGACTAGATTCCAAAGTCACTTGGTACCGAGGATTGTTTGGATACGTCATAGGATGATTGCCACAACCACCCGCTGTTTGGGATGTCCATTCACTTGTCACCTAAGAAGAAAGAAAAAAGTCTAATTATTATCGCTAATAAACCAAAGAAAATATTTACCTTATTTAGAGCAACCAATAAAAATACCTACATTGTTAACATCTTAATAACTAATTTTCTGTGCCAATACTCTGAAATCTCTTCATGAAAACTGAGAAGCATAACAGAGACGGAGATATTTCGTTAACACGAACACTTATCAAAAAACATATCGACATAATGCCTCATACGAGGGTCATTACGAAAGTTTTGAGATGTGAAAATCAATTTAACACTTACATTTTCTCAAAGTATTCACCATTACACTGTACACACTTTTGCATCCTCGAAAACCACTTTTGGAAGCAGTGTTGCAAGTCTTTTCTTCAAGTGTTGAAAGTTCATTCTCGTAAGCCACTACAACTTCTTCAGGGCTGCAAATTCTCTTTCCACGCATGCGATCTTTGATCCTGGGGAACAGAAAAAAATCACACGGGGCCAGGTCAGGGCTATACGGGGGATGATTCATAAGTTTGACCTCCGTAGATTCTAAAAACTGAATTGTGATGTTGGTCGTGTGTGTGGACGCGTTGTCATGATGAAGCAGGATCCCACGCAATCCAGTTCTTGGACGCGGTTCCCGAAGCTTCTGGAACACTTTTGTTAGGCAAACAGTGGTATACCACTGTGCAGTAACAATCCTTTGTTCTTCAAGTGGAACAGTTGCAACACGGCCAGATTTGGAGAAGAAAGTTGCGACCATCTTCTTCCCCACACTTCGCGGTCGCTTCACTTTGGTGGGTGGATTTTCGTCTGGCAAGATCCAAACTGTAGACTGGCGTTTATTTTCAGGGTCAAATTGATAGATCCAAGTCTCATCACCAGTAACAATGTCAAAGACGCGTCGAGAATTGCCTCCATCAAATCTTGCAAGCATTTCTTCACACCAATCCACACGCATGCGCTTCTGCTGTTCAGTCAAAGTGTGAGGCACCCAACGAGATGAAGCCTTCCTGAGCCGAAGATGATCATGAAGAATTTTGTTACTGCTGACGATCCAATGTTCACTGTAGATTCAATATCCTTGAAAGTTGTTCGAGAATTTTCTCGAATCATTTGTTTTACAGCGGCAATATTTTCATCTGACACAGCTGTTGCCGGACGTCTCATCATCTTTAAGCGATGTCCGGCCTCTTCTGAATTAACCAAACCACCGAAAAATTGTAGTACGGGAAGGAGCAAGGTTCCCAAATGCCTCCTGCAAACGGTCAAGGCTTTGTGTCTCGTTCAAACTACTTTTGAAATCGTAAAGGATCATTGCCCGAAAATGTTCTCTTTCGAGCTCCATTCTAAACAGCCGAATACTGCTCACATCAACAAACAAGTGAAGGCGATACGGCCACGCCGATAAGCGAGGCGAGTTGAAACTTGCTTCGCTTCTTCGCTCTGGATACCACTACCGAACGCAATTGTTGGAATTCAAATACTGTGCCACAACAATGATCTCAAAACTTTCGTAGTGACCCTCGTATGTACTACATTTCTTTGGATATTTCTCACAGTTGTTCCTAGGACTATTGAAAAAGCATAACACCATATTTAGCGGCACATAAAACGCGCTTCCTTTCCTCTGAGAATAAGTCCAAAAATGAAATGAAATACCGATAAAGAGATTTTAGTTCTTTTAATCTCAAAATGTATTGCTTGACGTCTTCCTTGAAACAGCATTCCAGTTACGTACAGCTCAGTGATTCAGTAAATGCAGTTGAAATACAATCGCTTTATTTACCGTCTCATAGCGAGTATGCTTTTCTCTAGACGCAAATGCACTAGACGCATTCCAAGACACGTACGTATGTGATTCTACAGTTAGTCAAGCACTGTTAACTCCATACTGTTTCTTGCTAAAATATCATTTTCAATTTAAAAATGAAATCTTTATAATATGCAATGAAAGTACTCTTATATGCATTGTGTTACTCTTCTATATCCTCTTATATATATATATGCATTGCGTATACTGTTATATGCATTGAATACAGAAAATGGGGTTCGTCTTACAGGCCGAAAAATACGGTTCTTCGTAAAATGCATTCGGTGGTATTGTTCGGTGCAGTTTGCATTAGCGCAACACCTGAATCACCAAGAATTTTGCACGTTATTATTTTCTTACATACAATGATAGTTTATAATATATCCTGTCAATAGGTACTTAAAGAATATAAGAACACTGCTTTTAGGGAATATGCAGGTGAGCGATAATAAATTCCATTAATCTATCTTGTTAATTATTAGATATATAATCGGCGTTTTCTTTTCCTTCTTGTTGATGTTTTCGAATATATCCACATTCAGTAGTGTAAGCAAAAGTTCGTCAAGAAACGGGTTCAAGCACCGAAAATTCATACAATTTCAGCTATATAACTTAATATGGTAAAAGTTCATTTTCGCAAATCAACTTGCTCAAGGGAAGAAGGGTTAAAACCCCGAAACCCTTTTGCGTACGCCACTGTTCACATTCAAAACAGAGCTATTCTAATTAAGTGTTTATGAGATCTAGCGCACGTATTAACTGCTGCCTTCTAGCTCTTTCAAGATCCGTTTGGACGATCGATTTTGCCAATTTTCTGTAATATGATCCTACAACACAAACAAATAAATATCTATTATAAATAAAAAAAAAAAAAGCCAAAATTTAAAATAATATTATGTATTTTAATTTATTGAATTATTTGCAAAGACATTACCAAAACTGACTACCTTTTCCCCTATTGTATTATTCTCAAAATCAACTAATGTTATTTATTTGTGGTCTTCACTGTTCCAATATAAACTCACGTTAACTGAATATTCGTAAAGAAGTATCTTATGAAAGTATTGTTGAAGTTTTAGTACTGCTACAATTGCAGATTCTCTGTAGTTCTAAAAAAAGTCAATGAATGTAATTACGTGTAGTGATAGTATGCAGATGCAGCATGTACTGGCCTTCGGCTAGCTGGAGACTTCACCTCCAGACTCCCTAATTTGCTCGGCCTACGGCCTTGCACCTCATATTTCACGACTTGCTTCCGTTCTTCGCACGCAAGAATACGCTTATGGCATTATCCTTTGCGAAAAATTTGAACTCATTTCACTCTTAGAATACATATTTGAATCAAAGTGAAATGATAAAAACCCATGTGGGCCCAAGTGCTGTGTTCAAAATGCAATTTCAAATGTTATCTGTTTTTCTCCGATGATAAACATGACGACCTCGAATTCACTTCAATTCAGAGAAAAAAATATTAGAAATTGCCCCAATTCTCTCCTTAAAAGCAGACTTTCGAGAAATGTTGTGGCATATGACCACTTCTTTTAAATAATGAGTTTATATACCAAGTTTCATATTCCTAATCTTAAGGAATTTCGAGATATGGCCATCGTACTGTAATAATTGCAACCCCACTCTTTTCTTCCCTTCTAAGGGAAAAATAATTAAAAAACATTCAAACATATCTTTAATTATTTTAAACTAAAAGACTAAATACCAGTTTTCACATCCCTAACGTTAAGGGATTTCAAGATATGACAATCTTATTTTAACAATTGCAGTGCCCACCCTCCTTTCCTTCCCGCCTTTTTTCCTTGAAAGGAAAATATTTAAAAAATGTTGAAATAAGGTTTAATTATTTTGAACCAAAAGTCTAAGTACCATATTTTATGTCTCTAACCTTAAAGGATTTTGAAATATGGTTATTTTGTTATAATAACTGCAACACCCTTTCTTCTTCTCGCCTCTTCCCCCCCCCCCCCCCATTCTAGGGGAAATATCAAAAAGCGCAAAAACAAATGTGTACAGTCATTTTAAATAGAAACTTTATATATCAAAATTCATGTCTTTCTTTATGTATCAAAATCTCCATGAATATTGGGAAATAGTCACTTTAACTGCCACTCCATTTTCCCCCCTTCCCCGTCGATTTTTCCAAAATCCTTCCTTAGTGGTACCTTACGTTACAAATCCTATGCACTGTCAAAATTTCAAGTTCCCAACTTAAACAGTTTGACCTCGGCGTTGACCAGTCAGTCACTCAGGACTACTTCTTGAGATATATATACCTCACACAAGCCAACATGTTAACGGAAAAAAAAGTCGCAGTTTTAAGCAGAACATTTGAAGACTAACATTCCTATCACACAAATAAACAAACAAAAAAGTCCGTTTCCAGTACTCAAATACGAGATGTATGTAGATTTACAGTTTAATGTAGGACCCAAACAATATGGTGTCCAACCGGAATCCGAATCTATGTCTTCTGCACCAAAGACAGGAAAAATGGTAATCATTTCACCACAAAGAAGCTCAGGTAAAATATAAGTAATTTTAACAAAGCAAAATTTAGCACTTCTAGAAGCATCCACAATACATTCACGTAAATGTTTCAGTGGCTATTTTCCGCTTTCGTCAGTACGAATATCCTAAAATATAATGTAAAATTTATAGTGATCTGAGGATCAATGAGGATAAAAACAAAATAAAATCAAACATGTGGGCCAGGGAAACTAAATTAAGAGATAGATAAAAATGAACAGAATTATGGCAATTTAAGAACATATTATTATTATTATTATTATTATTATTATTATTATTATTACAAACAAAACAATACAAGAACAAGTACTGCCTTTAATAGGAACAACGAGGTTTCTCTCTTTTTTTTTTCTTTGAAAGAGAAATAATACATTTAAAATTTTTATCCATTTCCTTTATTTAGCCATCACTGCTCTAAGAAATTATCGTTGCTTGAAGAACTATATTACTGTGACTTTTATTTCCGTAGAATCATATTCCTTTTTTGTAACCTAAGCATTTTTGTTTCTTTCATATATTACTTGTAACTTTTTTCCTTTACTGATAACTTTTTTTTTTTTTTAAATCCAAGTGGTAGTTTATTTTTATACTTGAAACTTCCAAGGAAAGGACATGAACCTGTCATCCGGACATCCAAATCAAACCTAGTCCATTAGATGAACATAAAGTTATGTTCATGCACAAAAAAAATAGGTGCCATGGACAACGGAGTAAGTCCCTGGGGCCCATTAACCCTGTTAATACAAAGAAAATCGTAGACTCGCAGTGAAATAGCTATTGCATCAACACTGTTCATTGGAGTGTCATGTTTTATAGTTCATTCTCTTCAATATGAAACAAGCTTTCCAGAGGTGCTATGTATTGGGACCCATAACGTACTTGAACAGGAAAAATTTGGAGAATGTCGGGAAAATTCCCTCCAGAAATCCTTCCCATTAACTTTGGACCCCTCTGGAGTGACCCTGGGTACAAGCACACAATCCAAGTGTATGTCAAATAATAGTATAGGGGATAAGAAATGTGTATACCAAGTTTCGTATTGATAGACGGAATAGATAGGAGGGAAAAGCTTCTATACCAATACACGCTTTCCCCTCATACCTATTCTGTCTAGCAATACAAAACTTGGTACATACGTTTCTTATTCCCTATAGTATTTTTCGAGATACATTTGGATTGTGTGCTGTTACCTGGGGTCACTCCAGAGGGGTCCAAAGTTGATGGGAGAGATTTCTGGAGGGGATTTTTCCGATATTCTCCCAGTTTTTCCTGTTCAAGTATGTTATGGGCCCCAATACACAGCACCTCTGGAAAACTTGTAGGGAATGAATTATAAACCGTGATTTTCCAATGAAGTGTTGATGCAATAGCTATTTCACTGCGAGTCTACCATTTTCTTTATATTAACAGGATTAATGGGTCCCAGGGACTTACTCCGTTGTCCATGGCACCTAATTTTTGGTGCATGAACATGTCTTTGTTATGGTTATCGAATGGACTAGGTTTGATTCGGATGTCCGGATGTAGGTTCATGTACTTTCCTTGTTAGCTTTTCTTTATATTGCCTGCAAAAATACTCCTCTATTCTGTTTAATTAACTGATTAGGTTTAATGTAGCATTGCACTTGAATGTTCCTATTCCTACATATGTTTCCTCATTACAGGTATTCACGCTGAGGAAAGTAGAAAATCACCGTTGAAACGTCTGCTTAAAGTATCGCATGTTCCATACTTCGATGAGCGTTGAATTTTGTTTTGTGTTAGATATGCATCTTATCAGTTCAGTAAATAATTAAAAATAACTTTCTGATGACAGCAGGGAACATGATGGGTCACTTTTGGCCTCAAAGATCCATAATTCGATCCTATGCTATAAGAATTTGTGGTTTCATTAATTCGTGCATTATTATTTCTTGTATTAACCATCCACTGTTCCTCATCATCATAGGTATTTTTGTTTTGTGTTAGATATGCATCTTATCAGTTCAGTAAATAATTAAAAATAACTTTCTGATGACAGCAGGGAACATGATGGGTCACTTTTGGCCTCAAAGATCCATAATTCGATCCTATGCTATAAGAATTTGTGGTTTCATTAATTCGTGCATTATTATTTCTTGTATTAACCATCCACTGTTCCTCATCATCATAGGTATTCTGCCTTTACTGGCAGGTCACTTGTCGCAGCTGAGAAGCTTCCATGCTCCACGGTCCTCCGCTAACCTTTTCGTCTTTGCGTATGATCTTTCTGTTTTAATATCATCCATTAATTGTAGTCTCCTTCGTCCCCTCCCTCTCTTTCCCGCCACCATACCCTCTAGGACGTCCCTCATGATACAATATCTTCTTAGGCAATGTCCCAACCAGTTTCTCTTCCTCTTCCTAATAATATGTAAAAGTGTTCTTTTCTCACCCACCATTTCTAACACTCTCTCATTCGTTTTCCGCTCTACCCAACTAATTCTTTCCATTCTTCTCCACACCCACATTTCGAAGGCTTCCAGTCGATTTTCGTCACCTTTACGTAATGTCCACGTTCCCGCCCCGTACAGTACAACACTCCACACGAAGCATTTTATGAGTCTTTTTCTCAACTCTTTATTCAAGGTCCCACAAAACAGACTTTTCTTCCTCCTAAAAGCTTCTTTCGCCATTCCTATCCTTGCTTTTATTTCACGTTCGCATTTCATGTCATTACTAAGAATACTACCCAGGTATCGAAAACTATTCACTTGTTCTATTTTCTCCTCTCCTACTTTTATATTTGACACAGACCCCTTCGTTGCAATCACCATGGCTTTTGTCTTTCTAACATTTATTTTCATCCCATATTCTTCAAAGCCCTTTCTCATTTTTTCTAACATTTTATTGATTTTCTTTTCAGATTCTGCAACAAGCGCCATATCGTCTGCAAATCTTATGCATCTAATCATTCTACCTCCTACCGAAATGCCATCATCATCATGTAGGCTCTTTTTCACTATCTCTTCTAGCTAGACATTAAATAGTGTTGGCGAGAGGCATCATCCTTGTCGAACTCCCCTTCCAATTGCACTCTCTTCAGTCAGTTCTTCACCTATCCTAACACTCACTTGTTGGTTCATGTATAAGTTTCTTATGAGTCTTCTATCTTTCCATTCCAACCCTATCTTTGTTAGAACTCCCAACAACAATTCCCAATTCACGCAGTCAAAAGCCTTTTCTAGATCAATAAATACAACATACACCTCTTTCCCTTTTTCTATAAATCTTTCACCGATCGCCCTTAATAATCCAATAGCATCTCTTGTGCCCTTGCCTCTACCTTAATTCTTCCTTGTTCCTAGCCTACCATAATCGCAGAACATGAAACTTCATTTCATTTGTACCTAGCGTCAATTACTCGCTTCGCTGGGTTAAAATAAGAAAAATTAGGAATATGTTCCGTTAGTCAGTCACTTTTTACTATTACTAAACCGCTCTCTGACATCGGTCATTTTCGATTATTTTTATATATCTCCCCCTCCCCCAGGATGCGGGACTGAATTTGGATTTAAACAGCAACGGAAGAGTCACTGTTCATCTCAATGGTAACGAAAACTGTGGATTCGGCACTAATATCAGTCATTTTTTACCATTTTATATCCCCGCTCCTCCAAGTTGTGGGGCTAGATTTAAACGACATCGGAAGTGTCACTGTTCATTTCAGCGACCCCGAAAGCTATCGATTCGACATTAATATCGGTCATTTTCGATCATTTTTATATATTTCCCCTTTCCTCCTCCCTTAAGCTGCACCGTCAAAGTGAAATGATAAAAACCATCATAGGCCCGAACCTCATCTATGTTGAAAATTTGATCGAGATCAGCCGGGTAGTACAAGAGTTATTAACTCACAAACACAGCCACTTTCATTTTTATTTATATGGATTACAATGTTCGAAATTACTGTTACCTGTTGTTTATGCTCATGCGGGTTTCCAATCTTCCTCAAGGTAAAGGGAGACGTAGAGTATGCTCGTAAACTGTAGAAAATATTATTCTTTTTCTCATACTGTGAAATCACCAATGTAAACCTCTGCGTTCCTTTCTCTTTTAGGATTATCTTGCAAAGATAATGAGGACTGTTGATTCGTACCCCATCAATGTAAGGCGGAGGATCATCTACAAGAAAAATCAAAATCAGAAGTTGGTAAAATGATTACGAACTGCACTTTGTCAACAGGGTCATTATGGGAGTGATAGGAAATTAACATACCAAAATTGAAAAATGTTGAATATCAAAGATTTTCCACATACTATATGCGTTCATTAAAGTTTTATTTATAATATTTGCTGAAAAAAATTATGAAGTATTCTTAACAAAGCAAGGCACATTTCTAATATCTATGCGAGATAAAAATGATATGGGATTTAACTCACTTCCCTGGATCAACATGGTACCAAACTCTTTGATAATAATGACTAGCATCTTTGATGACGATGCTTGGTGAGAAAACATTATAACTACTCATTGTCAGATATTATATGTATATCGGGTGTTCTAAAAATGACACCCTCGGATCACAGAGCACTATTCTACAGGCCAAAATCAAGTGAAAATGTTATACGATGATATGCCCTCCAGGGCCTCCTTCAACCACTATGGGAGACAAAAATTTCACAATGTGGCAACGTCGCAGATTAACTTGAAACTATTAGCATTACTCTACGAAGATAAGCAGTTGAACCGATTGCTACACTATTAAGAGATGCTAATCCCAATCAATATCGACTTTAGCTGCCATCTGGAGAGAATCAATATAACTATTTGATAAATTGGTATAGCTAATCTATGATTCTTTATTTGCGACACTGCCACATAGTGCAATTTGTGTCTCCAGCCAAGGACTCGAAAGGTATACAAATATATATATTGCTTTATTTTGACTTGTACAATAATGCTCTGTGGTCCGTGGACACCATTTTTAGAACGCCCGATTGAATACTCTCAAGATCAGGAAGATAATTTATAGCTTCTTTTATAGCTAAAAGAAAATAGTTTTTTAAAAAATTTAAAGATGCTAAGACTGTCTTTTTATAGAAAGAAGAAAGTCACAATATTAGCCACACGACCCAGAAAACATGTAAAGCTCATTCTTCACAGTTTTAACAATTATATTGTTTGCAGAGTTAAAGATCCAGTAGCTTCTCATCAAAATTCTTTTTCTTTTAAAAAATTAGATTGCTGATTTTTTTTTTTCAAAAATCAATAAATCACTAGAATTTTCACATATAATAATTAGCGTTATCTGTCAACAAATACGTGTGCCTGTAATAAATAAAATTCTAGATATGTCAATCAAATAAGTAACTGCAGAGTTTATTGAAGCAGAACATCTTACTCACTACATATATACAACGATAACCATGCGTATCACAATATTTATAATCTATCATTGTTTACATAACCATCACCGAACATAAACTCAGTCCCTCATTTCACTTATTATTTTTTATATATTAATCATGCTCTTGTATGCACAATTCATTATCGCCTTATGTGCGGAAGAGTGTATAGTTTTAGAGTTACAGTCGTCCAAAAACCTAACAAACATAAATTGCAACCGCTGCATCTACATACGAACAATACTTTTGATAGATTCAACAATCTTCAAAAGCATACAACAACAACAACAACAACAACAACAACAACAACAACATCATCATCATCATCATCATCATCATCATCATCATCATCATCATCATCATCATCATCATCATCATCATCATCATCATCATCATCATCATCATCATCATCATCATCATCATCATCATCATCATCATCATCATCATCATCATCATCATCATCATCATCATCATCATCATCATCATCATCATCATCATCATCATCATCATCATCATCATCATCATCATCATCATCATCATCATCATCATCATCATCATCATCATCATCATCATCATCATCATCATCATCATCATCATCATCATCATCATCATCATCATCATCATCATCATCATCATCATCATCATCATCATCATCATCATCATTATTATTATTATTATTATTATTATTATTATTATTATTATTATTATTATTATTATTATTATTATTATTATTATTATTTAAAAAATCCTTTTGGACGTGTGTGCTGAGTCCCTAAGTAACTTTCACCAATCACATTTCATTGTCCTACGTACCTCTCTTACAAAAATGCACACGCATTTCTGAGATGATACAGATTTAAGCAAGATTTAGGAAGACTGAAAAAAAGGTTTAAAGGTACTATTAGAAGTACTGGTATATTATATTGTAAGTGAATAAACAATTCTACACGCCAGTGTTTACAAACACTACCACGTGGTTTGGCAAGAAGATTCCACACCATATGGATCTACAATCACCTGCAGACGACGGGCTTCTCCCACGGAGCAGCAGCGCCACCGCCACCCAAGAAACCCTATAAATTGGCTGGACGACGGCAATTCTGTACCAGTTTTATGATGACCCTCCTACTGATTGCAACGGAACATTAGTAGTAACCTAACCCAGGCCTCTAGTCTGCTACGGGGCTCTGTCTGGGAAATCCTAACCACAGCCGCTTAGCCTGCTACGGGGCTTTGTAGAGATCCTATCTGCGATCTTACGGTCAAAGCATTCTATAACTAACCTTGTATATTAGAGAAATTATTTGTACAGTATTTTGTGAAAATGCTTTTATAGTGGAGAAGTTTTATAATAAAAACCGGTAGTGGGAGTCAATTCCGGACACTCTTTATTATTAAAGCTTTACCTATAACTATATTGGACAAAGTTTCACAATATAGTAAAAAAAAATAACCCATAAGTGCTCTTGGAACTTTAACGGTTTCGAGCTCCTTCATGCTACATGGTTAGCGTACACATCTGGGTTCGATTCCTGGTTGAACCTCATGTAATTCGGATCCCACGCTAAGTTGTAGATCCACGTCTCACATAGCTAGTCTCAGTGCTGAAAGAGAAGCTACATTCCAACCTAATCCATCATTCAACTACAAACGGTTTCGTCGAACCACTATCGACTTCTTAAAATATAACTGAACAACTTAAGGTGCTCAATTCGTCAAACTAGACCTCCAGCTAAGAGATAATGGAAAAATATACACAAATGGAATGGATGAATTGTTAATGCCTATACGAACAAAAATGGCTTATTGATTCCTTAAACTGACGGAAAAATAGATCATTCTTGCACAAAGGGTATTCATTTCAGAAGGAAATGATGGTTACATATACGTTAACACATTGTTAATCTATACTTGTACATTGTTAACGTATCTAAAGCTGATACATTTCCATCCGAACAACTTGATAACAACTCTAAAATAAGATTTCACAAAGGAACTAAACTGTATGCACACGTGTACCAGTCTCTCAGCGGTTGTGCAGCAGTGTGAATTTCTAGTAGACAAAATGCTGCCGAAAAAATCACTCTTGGGAAAGGCACGTCATAGCTCTTTTCTGTGCAAACTTTAGCATTTTGCGCATAATAGAACAGTGTCGAGACAATGACGTTTCAGTAAGACAAGCTACTGTTACGTATTAAGTAAAGGTTATGCACAACAGTCTCCTCGACAATCCATATCACCAATGAAATCGCATCCAAAGTGGACGTCAATTAAACTCAGAAGACATATGCTAAAGAAAATCAGGAATATGCCAACCTGTACGAATGAATTACCACAGCGTGTTATGACCAAACGATTACATGTACTCTAATCAACAATGAGTCATGCAATCCATCACAGGTTGATACTGCAAACTGTCCGCAAGGCCAGCGCGCATGCGTTAACACCACCACATATCTCGCAGCGAAAGAGCAAGGAGAGAAAGCTGTACGACCGCCACCTAGCTGGTGACTTCTGGAAACTTACTGTGACAATGGACGAAGCATGTACACTCATGTCCAAGATTATTGTCCATGTCTATAAATATGTTGCTGTAGGAATATAATTTGATAACGAATTCGCCCGGTATTTCTTATAATGTTAGTATGTGTATAATCAGCGAAGACATGTATGTGGCAAATTTCATGTCAAAAGAGCAGTAAATAAGAACAATAAAACGGAAATAAAACTTTCTTGTCCATTTAGCAACATTTTGTTCTACTCATTCTAATTTTCGTATTTATAATTCTTTTCTATGAAATTTACCACAAATATGCATTTCCCGATTATACACATAGTATCAGTATTAAAAGTACCCTGCAAAATCATTATCAAATTATATTCTTACAAGAAGACAGTTATAGATATGCGACAATCATTTTGGACATGAGTGTACCTATCGATTCACTGCAGTAAAGTTTGGATTATCACTTATATATAGTTTAATAAAAATGTAACTATGAGTCAATGCAAAGAAGTTTCTGGAAAAGTTTTATGGCCATTGCTGTCTTTTGCAACAGAAGAAAGCTCAACATTCGTAAGGTCAAAAAAATGTCAAAACAAATGCTGTTTATTTCAAGAACGTGTTCTATCTCCAAATTATACACATGAAATAGCAGGATTGTGTGGCGATGATACCCATCTTATAGAACTACATATACGGCAAAGCTCCAAATCACATGGCTAAAACATCACTCGATTTCTACCGACGCATGATAACTTCAACTCGTATGCATATCATTCCGTTAGGGAATATTCCTGTAAACAGTCCAGATGCTAGTTCTATGGATTTCTGTGCTTTTGGACTTCTCAAACGGCCTCTTATCACATTGAATTGGCACAATAAATGGACTCTCGAAAGATTGCAAGAAGGAGTGGAACAACCTATCCCAGTTACCGCTACAACGAAGTCTGCTACAGTGGAAACTGCGATGCTGTGCAATGGTCTAAACCGGTTGCCATCACATTGAGCATGACCCATGGTGGAGGTGGAATATCTTAGGTGAACAACAACTTTAATTTGTTCAGAAGAAAACTGATTAGCCCCTGTGTGAGTAATAATCGCTTGAGAAGGAAACAATAATCACTATAACTTCAAAGAAACCTCTATTACTTAAACATGAAGTCGCTTTAAGCTTGTTATGATATGAAGTATGTAGTTTTGCAGATAACAGATGAAGAAATATTCAGAAATACAAACAACAGAATAACCGAAGCGCATCAATTTTGAATAAAATACACATCGAATTCGAAATTGGTAAGTGCTTAATATATGATAAATATACTATATCGGACAAGAACTCACGAAATTTAACTTTCAAGTTTGTCAGATCTTAAATAGCAAAGAGTATGGTTTAGCGGAAGAACTTTTCACCTGGAAAAGTTTATATCTTGAAGTTTGTGCATGTAACGTGGAAATATTTTTTACCTACAAGAACACATTAACTGAATCAAAGTGAGTGTTAAAATAAAAATATGCAACAACATTATAAAATTTTTCGAATAGTTCCTTTACTTCGTTGAAACTACTAAAGAAGATAAAAAGAAAACATAGAAAACATTGAAAAATTTCTGGTTGAAGAAAGAAAAAGTCAACGAGAATTATCATGAAACAAGATACGTATGACATTCAATTATATTCGAGATAATGAAAAGGAGGGAGAAAAAAAGTAATTAGGGTGCACTGTTTGGAAGGAAGGTGTGGGAAGGGAACGTCATAACTGGTTTACAATATTAAATTAGACCAAAGCAAAACACATATTATTACTGTGTTACAGTTTCGGCAATGCATCACTCCCTTAATCAAATACATTATCTCACATGTACAACGACGCAGAGAGGATACGAGCAGAAAGGATCTACCTGGGAGACAGCAGTTTTCTTAGTAAAGCGTTTGGAGAAAAACACGACATCTAGGTATTAGTATCAACACTAAGAATTAGATTTCCATGGCATCTATTACTATGTTAGCCCGTCACGTATGAGGCATGACGTCTCTCGGCCATCATGCTGCCCGAGGCATTGGGAAGGAAGGAAGTGACCTGGGACCATTACGTGAATTACTATCCTGGCATTTACCTCGTGTGAATGAGAAAAACCCATGAAACCTCTCGCAATATGGCTGACCTGAAAAATCTTTTACACTTTTTCGAGCGGGTCCCAACGGGAATCAAACTCGGGACCACTCATATTAAAGGCGAGAGCGTTAGCGACTACGGTAATAGGGTCACATCGAAGTAATGATACACTGCCAAAGCTGTAACAAGATTAGTAATTACAAGTGCTCATTTTGCCCGATTTTAATTTTATTTAAGTTATATGTAGTTATGAAGTTAGAATGTGCAGCATTCAGACGGCATTAAAACAGTTTAATTCTGCGAAGAGGTTAGCACAAGACAGTACTGCATCAAAGGTTCTAACTTTTCAGTAAATGCAACTCATGGTACAACTATCGCGGCGATGACATAGCTTTGGAGTACTCCTATGAAATATGATAATCTTAACTATAGATAGTTGAAGGCATGGGGGTGGGAGAAGAATGACCCAATCTGTTGAGTGTACTTTATACAACATGCATTTCGAAAAATGAAATGAAATTATTGAGTTTCACGTCCCACGGATATGCCGGCTAGGCTAAAGGAGACGGTGATGATGAGAGATGAATGAAATGGTGGAATGAAGAAAGTGGGAGGAAACGGGAGAACCCCGAGAAAACCCACGTACACAGTGTTTGTCCACCACAAAGTTCACTTGGCGGGGGCTGGGATCGAACCTGGAACCCATAGCACCAGAGGTGAATGCTCTACCACTGAGCCACCGCGGCTTCAACATGCATTTCGAGTTGGAGTTTTACCTATCCTTTTTCATACGAGAGAAAAACATTACAGGTACTGTAATAACGTAATAATTACATGGTGTTTCAGTATGATGCCCCACTGTTTGAAAAGTTCTAACTCTGTGTGATAGTTGGTATAATAATTGATGCACGAGATCAAGTGTTTTGATTTCAACACATATCGATCTTGTGTTCTAGCGTAAAGTGATCATTGTTCTATTAAGAATTGTAAAGACTTACTAATTTAGTTACTTTCACAAAAGAGCTTACTGGCGTAAGTGTGGTAGTCCTAATTGAAAGCAAAAGGTTGATGGAAACAACTGGTTCATTAGTCAACGGAAGGTCGAGGATTTTTTTTTTTTTTGAAATGAATATTTCCAGTTTTATGTCCTATGGTTATATCGCATAGGCTGACGGAGCGGTGATGAAGAGAATGAATGAAATGATGGGATGAAGAAAGTAAGAGGAAATGGGAGAACCCCGAGAAAACCTATGCACACAATTTTTGTCCAAAACTGCCCACGTGGCATAAGCTGAGATCGAACCAGGAATCCTACGTACCAGAGATGAGCGCTTTATCACAGAGCCACCGTTGTCCCCTAAGGATCGTCTTATCTTCAAAGATTTGTGGCCTCCTGGTTCATTAGACCTGACGCTGTGGATTATCTTTCGTGGGGCTACCTCAAGGATAGAATCTACACAAACATACCAAGAACCATCCACCGCCTCTAGTGAAGCATCACAGCCGGAATAAACAATATCGATATAAATATGTTAAGGCGAGCATCTGACAATGTGGCAAAACAGGCAAGATTGCATCTCAAAAAGAAAGAAGTGGAGATACTTCGAGCACATCTTGTAACCGTAAATTATTTCCCCAGAGATAACCTCTCGTTTCCATTTGATTATGTTAATACATAGTTATTCATTCCAACGATATACCTATTTAAATAGTAGAACATCCGATTGAACACCTTGTTATATGTCTATGTGGAAGCGTATCTGCTGGATATACGTGGCCAAAGAATACACAATTCTTTAGCCAATCTCAAGGAATATATACATTCACTGAATGTTATGTAGCAGCCACCACGAAGCTCATAATGTGACATTCAAATAACGAGTGCGACCTACATTTCAGATGTGACAGGTCCAAACATTATGTTATGGTGTCCCTCTGAAGTTTGGCTTAAAATTGACTGCATTTCCATCAAACTATGATTTCATAAATATTAGTAACACTTACAGGGATAATATACTCTCTTCCCGTTGTTTTTATAAACCAACACAGTAATATACTCCTGGTTTTGCTTGAAATCATCTATTTGAGTGATATGTCTCGTGAGCAGTACCCAGACAGCTGATGCGCCGGAACTTTGTACTTCTAAAGAATACTGAGGATTTTCTCCTATGTTATACGCATCTTTCACAGGACCTAGACCAGCCTTCCATGCTCTGCAATAGAGAAAAAGAAAATCATTATATAAGACTTGTAACAGTAGATATTTCTTATAAACTATGGTTAAAAATACAGACATGTTCTGTTCAGATTAATAATAAATGAATTAGACTGCCAGGTGGCAGTAATGGCATCCACGAATCCACCAGAGAATACTGTTGCCAAATCTTCCAATTTATTGTCGTACCTTGTATATCTACTGTGGTAGAAGGTTAAGTACGTTAGCTTGCTTTGCAGAGATATGACTAATAGTAGTTTTTGTTTCAGATTTCGCAAAAAAAAAAAAAAAAAAAAAAAAAAAAAAAAAAAAAAAAAAATGTAAAGAATATGCGATGAACAAACGTATTGATTAGTAACAATTTGAAATGTGAATGAGAAATAGGAGCATCGGCACGAGTGGCAAAGATACATTCATCAAATGTTTTGTGTGGTGTATCGTACTATATTAAACACAAAAGCACAAATTAAGAACGAGTGATGAGAAAACGACTCGAAAGTGCGAAATCTGGGTATAAAGAAGAGTGAAAAAAGATGGGTGGAATCAATAGCCAATGAGAAAATATTAGTAAACGTTGGGAGAGACAGACAGACAATACTGGAAGTACTTATAAATGGTTAAGGCATTATTTCAGAAAAAAATGTCTTATTAAGTCGTCGTCTTCTAAGCCTTTCTCCCAGTTACTTTGGGTCGGCTTTCCGGATCGCTGTCCTCCATTGTTTCTATCTTGTGTCCTATTCGCTGTGACAGCACACTGCACTATATCATTCTTAACACTATCTCCCCATTTGTTCTTTGGCCGGCCTCGGACTCGTTTCCCACACTTCAATAGCATCTACTCCGTGAGCTACGTATTTCAAAGGTCTTGTTCTTACATGCCCAAATCATTTTAGTCTCCTTTCTTGCAGTTTTTTCTACTACTAGTCTCACCTTTACTGTTTCTATTTCATTCTTAAATTCTCAGATCACTTCCATTCTTAAACTGTCCTCCTGCGTCACTCCACACATCCATCGCATCATCTTCCCCTCCGCAACATTCAACTTCTGTTCCTCTCTCTTCTTCGTCGTCCAACATTTCGCTCTGGATAATATAGCAGGTCTCACTACTGTTTTGTGAACTTTTCCTTTAAGGGTCTTTAGAGTTTTTCTGCAATATCTTCAAAACAAGTAAAAATATTCGAAAAGCAGAAACGTTGTGAACTAGATAATACAATTTTGCATGTGATACCTTTACCACAATTCACCTATCTGCCTTTGGTATGCCGCTATTTACAGACCCCGCAAAAAAATGCTGAATCTAACTACAGTTGCAAATCGAAAGGAAATAGATGAGTTGTGATAACGGTATCACATGCAAAATCATACTGTCTAGTTCACTACGTTTCTGCTTTTCGAATATTTTTATTTGTTTTGAAGATAATACAGAAAAACTCGAAAATTAGCGGTAGTTTAATTTCGCTGTAGTGAAGACCCTTAAGGCGCATTGGTATCCTGCGGTCACACAACACTCCTGCCGCTTCTCTTCATTTCATCCAACAGCTGCTAATTCTGCTGTTTACATCTTCTTCTATTCCTGCAGTATTGATCCCAAGTACTTGAATTTCTTCGTCATTACCACCTGTTTTTCGTCCAGTTGTATTCTTGTATTCTCGATTACCGTTTTCCTGAAAGCATAATGTAAATATTCTATCTTATTTCTACTAATTCTAAGCCCTTTGCTCTCCAATGCTCCTCTGCAGGCATCTAGTTTCCCTTGCAGAGCTGCCTTGGTCTTACTCACCGGCACGATGTCATCTGTAAATAGATATTCCAAGGTGCTAATTCTTGGATATCCTTTGTAAGTTCCTCCATCACAATTGCAAAAAGGTATGGACTACGGCTGGACCCCTGATGAAGTCCGACTTTAACTGCGAACTCTTCTGTTATTCCGCACACGCTCTTCACTCCTGTCTCACATCCATTGTACGTATCTAATTACACATATTTATATGTTCGGAACACATTTCTTCAGTGTCCACCAAATAAGATCCCGTGGCACTCTATCATACGCTTTCTCTAAGTCAATGAAAACCATATGAAAGTCCTGGTATTCTCTGTACTTTTCCATGAGCATACTCAGTCCAAATATTGCATCCCTTGTCGATCGCCCTGGCATGAAAGCAAATTGGTTCTCTGTAATTTCGGCCTCTTCTCTCAATCTTCCTTCTATCATTCTCTCTGCGAGAACTTCACTGCATTGCTTGTAAGTTTTATTCCTCTGTAGCTACCACATCCTTACACATCTCCTCTATGCTTAAAAAGTGGTACAATGTAGCTACTTCTCCACTCATTTGGCATATTCCCCATTCGAATATTCTATTAAAAAGTCGAATAAACCATGCACCCCTTGTTTAGCTAAACATTTCCATGCTTCGATAGGGAGATTAACCGGTCTTGGCGCTTTAGCACTTTTCATCTTTTTTATGTCTGTTCCTACCTCTACCATGGTCACAGGCCGAACCAGTCCCTGATTCGTGGATAGATTTTCGCATGTTTTCCTAGGTTTCTATTATTATTATTATTATTATTATTATTATTATTATTATTATTATTATTATTATTATTATTATTGTTATTATTATTATTATTATTATTACTTATTGAGAAGTCCCTGAAAATACTCCTCCCACTTCTTCTTTATCTTCTTCTCACTTGTCAGAGCCTCGTTATTTTCGTTATGCACCGTACATGCGAAGTATGTTCCTTTTGCCTCTTTCCTACCTTCGAAAGCTTGTATATCATTTTTTCCACCCCGTTTTGTTTCCAGGTTGTTATATAACTTATCATAAGCCTTGCCTTTTGCTACACTAACTGCCTTCTTGACGTTCTTCTTCGCTTCTTCGTAATCCATTAGACCTAGTCGAGTGAAAGGGTTCTGCTACTTTTTCGCATCGCTGCTTCTTCTTCACAGCTGCCTCTTCCATTTGTTTCTCCCACAACTTTTCTTGCTGTTTCCCTGAGTGTTTACTAATACGCTGGTCCATTCCTCTTTCACTAGTAACTCCTCTTCCTTTATTTGCAATACTTGGTATGTGGTGATTTCTTTTCGAATCTTTTCAGCACTTATTGTATCTAATTTCTACTACTTCGTTCTAAACGGAACATTTTGTCGTTTTTGGGGGGGGGAGGGGGAAGGAGAGAGATCAGCTACTACAAGGCGGTTGCTCCGTTAGACTCTCACCTGGTATTACTTTGCAGTCCTTTAAATCATGTACGTTTTGTCTCCTTCATAACATACAGTCGATCTGAGATCTTGCGGTGCCACTTTTATATATAATAAGGTGTTGTTCTTTCTTCTTGTACAAAGTATTCAGGATAACCAGATCGTATGCTTCTGTCACTTGTAGTATGTTCTCGCCTTCCTTATTTCTGTTTTCCAATCCATATCTTCCATGTATTCTTTTATATCCTGGGCTTGATCGTCCAACAGGTTCATTTAGATCTCCTGTTAGAACAAGCTGCTCATGTAATGAACAATTCTGCGAAGTACTATCTAGTTCCATCCAAAATTCTTGCTTTGTCTCTTTGTATTCATTTCCTATTCCCTTTGATCTTAAACCATTCCATTTAGTCTCTTGAACGCATGGTATGCTCACTCTTCTTTTCGCCAGCGTCTCCGGTAATTCATAGCTCCTACCTGTCAAGGTTCCAACGTTCCACGTTCCTATTCTGATCTTCTGCTGTTTTTCGACTTGCTTCTTTAGCCCCTTCCGTCCATTGATAAGAGGGGTAGGTCTCGCTCACTTCTCACAGTCTTAATGCGATCGGTCCGCGCGTCACTTCAGGGTTACACCATAGCCTTTTTCTCACTCGTATTTCTTTCTCGATCCATGTTTGATTTGGCAAATGTTTTTACAACTGGCTGCCTACCTGACGTCAACCCCCAACCTGGAGGTTCAGGATTTCTGTCGGTTTTCTCCCCTAATTTGAAAGTACTACTACTACTACTAAAAATTTACCCTACTACTGTTAAAATTACCAAGAACAACTGCTAAAACTTGCAGACATGCTGCTAGACAGTACAGTACGAAGTACAGTACTTGGAATGCTAAGTATGAACATCTCAGGTATTTATTTTCATCGCCGCATTGTTTCTAATTAATTGACAATAGTAAAAAGATTGATAGTAGTCGAAAAGTTTCATTCTGTTCGAATAACGAATATTCGAATAGAGCATCTTACAAAGTGTAATTAGTACAAGTCTTACGGGAAGTTCTACAAACATAGGCCCAAGATACTAAGGTGACCAACTTAAAGAAGTGGCCAAGTTGATAAGTTTTACTCTATTCGGTTAACGAATACATACTCAAACAATTATTCAAACATTATTCGAATAACAGCAGAAGAATTAATTATTCGAATCATGAGTACTAGTTGGTGTCGAAGGGCAAAGCCATTGCTTTAAAATATATATGTAGAACTTCAGGCATGTAATAAATTCACATGGCCTAAATTTTCTCTCTCACACTTACAGGGTTACTATATGTTCTTTCTTACCCGGGCAAGTCCTCTTTTTCAAGAATAAAATAAGCGTTCGGGAGGGTTTTCTTCAACAATGAATTTGTCCGAGTTGTCTATGAATTCGAGACTTGAATTTAAATTTGAAATTTGAATTAAATTGTTCTAAATTAAATTAATCTAATTGAATTAAATTTGAATTAAACAGTTCCATCTCGATTCTTGCAAATATTTGTTATCTATGGATTAGGAAGGAAATGCGTAATGGTCGAACCCAGCTCGGCATCTGCTAAAATTACGTAGAAAAGGGACATCTATAATTTGTCCAACCAATAAAACCAGTGGATTCGTATCAAGTTCTATAAACTACAAAGAAAAAGCCATTTAAAAGCTAAAAGGATATTTATACTTGTCACACTTTATAAATAAATGTTTTTGCCACATACCTTCTATTTTACTTCATAAAACATAGTAATCCTGCTTATGTACAGAATATCATATTAAAATTGAAGTACAAAGTAACTTACCGTAAAGCATAAGAAAATATTTTGCATAATATATATGATAATATATTAAATAATAAGAAAAATGTATTATATATAAAATTTTTAATTGTTAACGTCTACGCGGTCCGCGCTTTAATATCCATAGATACGGGCTGATTGTTGTCTTTGCCCCATGGGGCCAACGAAGAAGAAAGAAGTCGAGCGATCGAAGAGCGGAAGAGAAAAAGGCGATTTAAGCGATTCAAGTGTTACTTTTCTTTTGTTTAATGAACTGAAAACCTTCCTCATAGCATAGGGAAAGGTAAAAGACTAAAGACTACGGCCGTGAAAGGCCTTTTATACCGATTGTGACTAATTCAAGTTTGCAACTTGATTGTGATTCTTAAAAAAAAGAAGATGGCGGATGACGGTGTTGACCCTCCGGTCGATCATCCGGCACAGCCAGAAAGTGAACCTCATACTGAGGATGAGCAAGTGAATCCCGATGGAGAAGTTTCAGCAGTGGAATCCTGCGCAAGTGAAGAAGTCATGAGCTGTGACTATACAACGTCCCAAGCAGCTGCTCCACGACAGTCAGCCAACCAATTACCTGTAACAGCCACAGATATAGTGAATGTTCTTGGGACAGTAGCTTCATTAACTGGAGCGGACGCAACACGAGCTGTTGAGCAACTGCAAACTGTAACCAGTGGCAGTGGAGTGAACAGTGCAGTAGCTTCCATGGTTGGAGCGATGGTCTTCTCCAGCGTTATGAACGTTGTAACTGGCCGCCATCGACCACTGGCAGCAGCTGCTCGTCAGCAGCGAAGTTCCATTTACTTTCGCCAAAATTTTGATGTTCATTTAAGCCCATCAGAAGAATTGGATGGCTTCTGGGAACCTATAATGGAAGCAGCAGCAAATAAGACCAATGAAATAGGAATTCTTCCTCAAGCACCAAGACAACGGATTTTGACTTCCATCTATACAGGAGACAGACTGCATTGGTTATCAATTACTTTTGGAGGTGCATCAATTTTCTGCTGTACAATCAACAGCACCAGAAGTTTATTATTTGGAACCTGCAGTCTTGTAGCTTCAGCTGCATGCTCTCTTTACTTCAAGTACAATGATTGTGAACCATTGGAAGACTATAGTGTTGATAATGAACACGTGGAAAAACAAGTGGTTATCAGTGGAGAAAGTGTTACCAGAGACTTCTTAGTAATTAAGAAGACTGAAAAACGAACTTCTCGATTGCTGATAGCTGTCAGTGCGTTCAGTGTAGCTGCCTTATGTGCCGCGAAAGGACGATGGCTGTAAGTGCAAGCACAGAGACTTCGTTACTTTCGAAGAAATGTCGTTTCATATAATTATTGTATATATAATGTTGTAGACTGAATATGTTTGTTCCTGTGTAAATAGCTGAAAATTCCAGATGGTTGTGAATATTGTGAACAGTCTCATCCAATCAAAGACTCAGTGAACAGCATAAATACATTCATCGTTTTTACTAACAGCAATATACTGAAAATAACTCAACGTAAATAATTGGACGCAAATTCTTGTTAGTGAACTGAAATCTTATACTGAAATCTTTATTACTACTATTTTTTGCAGTATTGAAGATAATAAAACGTTATTATACCTTACTGTGCAAGCCGCAATAATTAAGTTCAATCGTAATTCATTTTCGAAACCCATAGTGTTAAGTCCAATGTATCAGAATGCAATAAGAACCATAAAGTTTATGTATAAAATAACTGAGGCCTGCAATGTTTTCAAAATACATAGGTCTACACTGCATACATATTCATGATGCATAGAGATTATATTCGTGCGCATTCCGATATTTTAGCCTTTTGAAACTAGTGTAATCTATATTGAAATGATTAGAATACTTTTTATGTGTGCAGTGCAGACCAATATGGCTTCTCACGATTTAAGAATGCATTTCAGTTTTTGTCACACGATGGCACCACCGGCTTCTCACGGTTTAGAATAAATGAAAGTTATACAAGTAATACCACAGTACCGTAGCCATTTTTGTGGGGTATCTGTAAATTGTTCCGGGCATCTTGATTGGCTAATTGTCTACTTCAGAATTAGTCATGGCCATTTCATTCCCAATTAACGAATGGACTGTCATTATTCGTACAATTTCCGTTCACTCTGTCCCACAAATTATTAAGAATATGTTTCATTTTAATCACACGATGGTACCATTCAGAGAGCTCTAAATCTTGATACTTTCCAACATATGACTGTTTGAAAGCCAAAGTAGGCCATCCCTAACTTTGTGGAAACTGATCAAGTGTAAAGTTCGTCTATTTACAACGAAAATATTGGCGCTTAAAAGCTGGTTGAAGATGAATTGAGGTTTAGCACCGACGTTCACTGTCAAAAGAAGGAAGAAAATTAACGTCCCACAGTTATGACCTATAGCCTAAAGAAGGATGATGATTAATGAAAGTGAATGATTGTGAAATTCAATTTTTGGGCTCTCCCACCGGGAACGAACCCGGGCCTATGTGCACCGAAAAGTACAACACGCGCTAGTGACTTAAAAAAAAAAAAAACTATTTTCTACTTAACACGACACCACTAGTTTCTCACGGGCAGAGTAAATTGAAGTTACTCGATCATGGAAATATCAAGGACAGTTAAATTTCCGACTAAACCTCTCTCCCAAGAATAGAAGCCAGGGCCATGTACACCAAAGGTGCATGTGCTAACCAATAGACCAGCGGTGAGGGCTGTTAAGGCAGAAGAGATGGAGCTTTCAAATGTTTAGAAAGGTTTCCAAGTTACTACTTGTTTAATCTGAGACTAGTGATTTATCAGGGATCCAGCCCGGAACTATGCGTACAGACAACACTCATACTGGCCATGAAGCAGCATCTTTAAGGTATGATACCTCTATAGATCATAAAAATACCAGAAATGGTCGGAAAAAAGTGTTTTTGACGAACACGACTTTCTTTGGTTCTCAGTTATTCATATCAACAGATTTAAACCTACGTGACATTTAAAAGCACTTGAAAAGCATTTCAGTTACAGTGTCATTTACGAAATTGCAATACGAAGAAGGGATTAAGAGAATGTATCCAAACTCTCAGAATTTGTGCGGCAGAATATGATGTTCGAACGATTACTATTTCAGCAAGATGAGGCATGCATAAGTCCATCACCACCCTCACTTCCATGAATAGAGCAGTATAGCGAAGAGCGCCTTACACAGCACTCAGTCTGTTTGTTTGTTGAAGTTTTGCGTCCCATTTCAGCACCGAAGTTATATGAGAAATGGACCTACATTTCAAGATGAAATCCGAATCACCGTAATGTATTCAATGCTCTCTCATCGAGATTCAATCCCGGGACCACGTGGACCGAAGGCAGTGAGGGGAGCATGCAACACTCAGGTAATGGGGCACGTGAAGAAGCGAACAGCACAGGAGTGGAGAAGAGTCACTACGCCTCGTACACGTCAAAGGGCGCATTATAATCAGACTACTGCGTTCAAACACGGCCATTGGGAAGGGGCTTCTCGAATCACGAAAATACTGTGGGCACAAGGATACCGCGAGACAGTAATGTGTGTGTGAAAGCGATGAAGAAAAGAGGACTGAAAGCAGCGACAATTAGGTAGTGGAATGGGTAATGTGACCGCGCCATGGGGCTTATTCACTGGCTGTGCTGGAACGTACAGAGTTGTCCTCAGTGTTAGCTCGCACTGGAACACAGTAACGGGAATGGGCTTAAGTGCGTCGACTATGGCAGACAATAAACCGAAGAGGAAAAGAAGTTTGCGAATGATAGATGACATTAACAAGGATATTTTTTATATCGAAACGAAGAGATGGAAGGAGAGGCTAAGTGCACAGAAGCTTGTAAATTCACAGCAAGACATGTCACTGACGTATGAATACTTATTACGAAGACGTAAATACCTTGATCTGTATTACTCTGCATAATTCATTTTATACTACACATTTACAACTTTAGAATGTGTATATCAAGAAAGTAAAATTGGAACCAGTTATAAGTTTGAATCTAGTTCATTCATTCTTTGGCTTCATACAGGAATTCACAAGTTTAACGCAACAAAAACTGCAACGTACTCGATCATGTGTCAATTCAATTCAATCAGGGTTGTGATTACCTCCCTTTCTAAGATCATGCTTCATATTATCTTCATCCTGTCTTTCATGTCTATACAATGGCTGCTTCTCAAAAAAGGTTTTCTAGCCAATATCCATGCATTCGCAGCGTATTTCCCATCCATGTTAGACATCTTGATTTGACAATTCACATAATATTCGGTGCTGGTTATGTATTGAATTAATTGTTACATAATTTTCTTCATTTACATGTTTGTCCATAGGGTCTCGGTGATTCAGTAGTAGAGCGTTCAACTACTGGTGCTGTAACGTGCCCGTTACAAGTCACGAAAAAAAAGAAATTATAAAATAAAAATGTAAATCTACGATAAGGAAAATGGTAAAATTACTATGAATGTATTTAATATTATGTGTTATAGAAGGAGACATAAGCTTATATAAAAGAAATATCATCTTCGAATTTTTTAAAAAATAAGAGAGAAAAAATTGAATGTAAAAATAACGCTTGTGAGAAGATTTCCTTTGCCTTTCGTAACCGAGAAATATCAAGGTCTTGGCTTATGCGCTGGTCGTCGACTGCGCATGGTCACAGCTTTGCGGCCGCAAGCAGCTGGCCTCGGCTAGCTGACTTGGGCTGTGTTTTGCGAACGGGTAACATCTGGAGGATTCAGTTGTTCGAATGGATTTCGAATCTAAATGGACGTTTCGTGTTGGTTCAGTTTCTTGTATTGAAGTCTTCGTTGTAGAAGAGTGTGTTGTTGAAGGAAATAAGAATATCCATTATAAGTGAGGATTATGAATATAGTGATATTATATTTAGTGCAATATTACGTGTATTTGCTTTTTCTTGCAAAACTAGTGAAAGTAGTGTTGCTTGAAAAATCGATAAAAGTGTTGGAAGGGAGGCTTGGTTTAGCTCTCTCTGATTCTGTTAGCAAGCAAATTACAGAAAAGTGCGTTAGCAATACTCGGAATCATATAATTGAAGTTGTTTCTGCATTTTTTCTCGATTTCGTGAATGTGGGAAATTGTGGATCTACGTCCCATTTTCTCATTTGAGTTTCTGATTGAATTGGAATTATTTAAATTGAATCCTGAGCATAACCTCACCTTACAGTGGATTATTCTTGTTTTGATAAGAGAGTCCGAGGCAATTGAGGCCAGAAAAACTACAAAAGTTGAGGTAAAAACATGGATTTACAGAGGTGAGTGAATTTTCAATTTTTCTATTATTTTGTCTGTCTACGTCCATTGTGTCTTTCCAGTGGGTTGTCTTGTTGGATTCCATTTGGCTAGATTTTCAGCGGAATATATATAATTATCGCGAAAAGCTCGGCAAATCCAGGGGAACAAAGGTGGAGGGATTGTACCCGAAACCTTTGAAATGTGCTATTTACACTATGTTTGTTACAGGTCTGAATTTCATGTTTTTGATTCAAAGAGTAAAATCCGAAAGGCTTATTAATGCTGTTTTGAATGCTGAAGAATTGATAGTAAAATTTAATTCTCTTTTTCTAGAAAGTAAAACTTCGTTTGACTTGTTCGTGCTGTTTGAAGAATGTTTGACCGGTTTATGTTTGATATGTTTCGATGTTGCAACTCATTCAATTGAGTATAGTAAAGTTGTTTGCGGTTGTTTTTCATCGAGAAATTTCCATTTTCAAACTAAATTGCGACAAATTAATAAAAATAGTTTCTTTTTATGATAAGTATTTATGAAACTTGTTCTTCGGTTTGAAAGAAAGGAAATCTTCACTCGAATAAAGGTACGATTTTATTTCTTATTTTTAAAAGAAAGGAATATATTAGTACTAGACAAGAGAGGTCCTGGACTGGCCTTGAGTACTCATATTAGAGTTAAGTGTGAGAGGTCCTTGACTGGCCTCGAATATTTGCGGCAAACTTAGAGGTTCCTGACTTGACTGGAGAATTTGCTTTATTATTTAATTTTGAAGATTTACGATTCAGCGGACGATTCTTTGGAATATTATTATTTTTTTTTCTTTTCTCAAACTGAGAAACAAAATAATTATTGAATTCAGATTTGACTTGGCAGCGAGAAGACAAATTAATTATTGTAATTTATTTATAATAAACATTTATTCCTGAATTGGTTGTGTTGTTATTTGATTATATATATATATATTTACTGTTAGTTTATGAACTATTACTCCTCTGGATTTCCGAATTGAAATAACAGCCTGAGCTATCCGGATGCTTGCTCGTGTAAAGCCCCTTCTGAGGCCAGGCTGGATTGGTTTTTCCCACCTTGTCCGCTAGGCTACGGATGGGAGCGTTACAAATTTGAAACACAGCCCAAGTCCGTTCTAAAATTTTTGGGTTTGTATTGTAAGTCCGCTCTATAATTTTTTTTGTTTTGTTTAGTAAGTCCTCTTAAAATTTTTTGTTTTTGTAAGTATTTCACATCCGTCATTATAACTTTTGATCCAAGGATTAAGCTCGTTGTTATTTATGGTAGTTTATATCTTGCTTTTGCATTTCAGAATTAAATTCGTGATTGATAATTATAAATTATGATTCATTTATAAATTACTAGTATATTTGATAAATTAAATTAAGGTGAAGCAAGGGATTATTAGGATTATTTCCATTTGGTCAAAAAAGTCTGGGTCGCAGTAGTGTTCGTAGTTAGTATAGTATTTTGTATGTATTATAATTATATTATTTATGTTCTATTTATATTTGTATTGTTCTATAATAATACTTATGTGTAATCCGATGGAGTATGTCAGTATTGATATTCCGGAGCAATATTCCGAATTGATAACGGTAGATAGAACTGGTAATCTTGAAACAGATACTAGATCTGATTTTGGACAGTTGAATATGTCACTGACTCCGCCAACTCAAGGGAGTTTTCATTTTAGACAACCACCTATGAGAGCTAATAATTTAGAATGTGGAGGTAGTTCGCAGTCACCTGCGGATGAATACAATTTTAGTAGATTTGTTAATATTGGGAGTTTGAATGAATCGTTTCGAGATCAAAGGCAAGTTACTTTTAATGAGCCTTTAACGAGTTCTGGTTCAAATAATGATAGGAATTCGATAAATTTTGGAAATTCAGGTCCTGATAAGAACGAGATTCCTTCTAGGTATTTGAATCTTAGAGATTATTACCGAAGGGTTTCTCAAATTAGAAATTCCACTCCCAAGACTTCGTTACATCCGCAGTATGGTGCTCCACCTAAGAGAACTCAGATGGGTGACAATGTGTTAACAGGGTTGCCAACTTTGCCTAGTATTAATGAATCTTCAAATATTGAGCATAATCTCCTGATGAAGTATACATTTAAAAGAACTAGTGATTTTCTAGAGTCAAAATTTAAGGAATTTAAAATAACAGATGGCAGTAATAGTTTGCTAGTTTTTGAAATATTAGCCAAAATTGAGGAAACTCTAATGGATACTAGCTACTCTTTGAGTATGATTCTGTTCTTGTCGGGAAATGTGAAGGTTCGTTATTAAAGGAAATTTTGTTAGCATTAAATCATCAAATAGCTTGGAATGAGTTAAAATCTAGGCTTGTTAAGAATTTTATTACGCCTGTTGCATTACATTCCCTTATTTCTGATAGAATTTATAGACGTCAACGCTTGTCTGAATCAGTTATTCAGTATGTAAGATCTATAGTAATTGCCATGAATGTATTAAATATTATGGATAGTGAATCAGACATGGTAAATATCATAGTAAGTGGCATGAATCCAAATCATAGATATAAGATGTTGAATTATTACATCCCAGCTACCCGATCCGAGTTAATTGACATTGCTGATAAACATGAATTAAATTTTCGAAATCAATTGGAATATAATAGGGAGATGGGTTCTTCTCGGAAAAAGACTAATTTAGTAATGTTAAATCCTGATCAAGGTTTTAAAAATCGAGAAATTCCAGTGGGTGATAAAAATTTTTCTTTGAATAAAGGATTAAATAATTCTTACCCTACTAATGTAAAGAATCGTTTGAAAGTAGAACCTCAGGTTCATAGAAAAAACAAGATTCCGAATGAACGGTCTGATCAATATAAAGCACCTAATGCTTCAGTTAACACTATTCCAAGTGAAATGGATAATACCGTCGCTTCATTTGTGGTTGGTAAAATACATAATTATTTAACAGACATTTGTGTGGATGGAGGTTCAAGCTTTAACATCGTTCGACTGGACTTAGTGCGGTTTTGTGGATTGGAAAAATTTATTAGACTGACTCCTGAAAAGGTGGTAAATGCTCCGTCCGGGTTAAATTTATCAACGAACCGGGAGATAATATTGACTTTGAATCTCTCAGGTCATTTTGAGAGAATATCATTTAAGATAGTGGAATAGTTGCCTTGCATGTGTCTTTTGGGAACGCCTTTCTTACGATCAACGAACTCAGTTATAGATTATGCTAGAAATTGTTTGATTCTACGCGGTGGAAAGAAACGAGTTAGGTTGAATTATAAGAAGATGATTCAACATAACAAACTTCTTAGCGGATTTAAATCTGGTGATGAGTCTGGCCAAAGGGAAGAAATGTTAACGGATCATCACTCTAATAAACGAGATAGTTCTTCTGTTTCGAACTTTATGGTATCAATTTTTATTTGTGAAGATGGATTTAGTTTTCGGAAAAAAGATGCGAGTATTCAGTGTGATTTGGATTATTTAGATCTTGAATCCAAATTATTAGAAATTCCAGCGCCTAGTGCTATCCAGCTGAATCATCTGAGATCTATGATTGATTCAGAAGTTGGAGACGTTCGAAGAATCGAAGATTCCATTGAACCCATGTGGAAGGATGAAAGTCGTACGAAATTTGGGAAAACACTGGGTGGTGCGATTGAAAGGTCCGAAGTTACAAATCCAGTTGGGACTCAGTATAATAATTCATCTTCAAGGGGCAGTAGCTTCTCAGTGATTGATCGTTTTCATGGAAATCAGAGTGGTGCCAATGAAATATCCGAAATTAACTTGGAGAATTCTGGACAGTGCATTGCGAATTCTCGGTTAATGGACAAATTAGGGAATAGTAGTTCAAAAGAAAATTCGAGTCAACCTTTAGTTGTCGATTTAACATCTGCAGTTCTGAATGTTGAACGTGGTCAGAGTGAACATTCGACGAGCAATGCTAGGTTGACAGATAAGGATCAAGATAGTGTTGGGAAACCCGATGCAAATACTAGTGGAAAGAAAATCAAGCGTAGGAATCGTAGGAAGAAAGGATCAAAGAATAAGACTTTAGTGGTAACTCAGGATACAAACTTAGCTGAAAAGAAAGTGGAGCTTAGACATAGCAGTGGTCCAGTGAATAAAGTGGATAAGCTGAATTCTTTAGATGGTAGCAGCGGCTCTGAGGTATCGGATATTGATATCGATCAAGCTGAAAACTTTTACAAGTTGATTCAGAGAAATAAAAAGTTTATTTCGGATGAGCCTCGTACATCCGATAGTTTACATGATCAGACTACCATGCAGGTGAAAAATCCGGAATGCACACAGTTGAAAAACCAAAATGATAATCGGGATTCTTGGAGATTCAATGAACCAGAGGTGATCTCTTTCATTGATTCTATAAAGGCTAAATATAAAGACGTGATATCAGATAGAGTAGGGTGTATAAAAAATTTTATTGGTAGATTATATCTTAAGGACAATAATCCATTTAAGGACACACCATTTCCTATTCCAAAAAATAAAGAAAAGATTTTTTATGATCAAATTCGTGAGTTATTGGATCAAGGTATTCTAGAGGAAGTTGATCACTCTAATTTTGCCAGTAGCTGTTTTCTAGTTCGGAATAACAATAACACTCATCGTATTGTTGGGAACTACATTAAGGTTAATTCACTTATTGTGAATGACGTATATCCGTCTCCTAATTTAGAGGAATGCCTTACAGGTTTAGCTGATAAGCGCGTGTACACGAAAATAGATTTACGCCGTGCGTACTTCCAAATCCAGTTGGATAAAGGTTCTCGAGATATAACAACTATTGTAACTCCAAAAGGGTGCTATCAGTATACTCATCTTCCAGTAGGAATTAAGACTGGAAGTAATATTTTGTCTCGAGCAATGGAAAAAGTCTTAGGAGATATGAGAGACGAGGGTGTTAAATTATTTTTCGATGATGTCCTGATAGCTTCCAATTCCATCGAAGAACATATGAAAACGGTTGAAAGGGTATTCGAACGATTTAAAGATTATGGTATTACTGTATCCCCAGACAAATGTATGTTCTTTTATAGACGTATTAATTATTTAGGATATGTGATAGAAGGGGATCAAATGGAAATCGATCCTAGTAGGGTGTCAGCCATTAAAAATATTCCTCCTCCTAAAAATAGACGTGGCCTTATGAAAATACTAGGTTTATTTAATTACTCAAAATTTGTTTCTGAATTTCAAGGATTAATGGGACCTTTGAGTGCCTTGAAGTCACCTAAGGTGAAATTTGAATGGACGAAGGAGCACCAAATGTTGCTAGATAGATTAAAGAACATTTTAATTGAAAATGTAGTTTTGAAAACGCCGGATTTGAATAAGAGGTTCATTGTCAACGTGGACGGCTCTGGGAAGAGTGTGGCTGGGTGCGTCTCTCAGGAGAATGAAAACGGCAATCTTCAACCTGTTGCCTACTTCAGCAAACGGCTTTCGGAGGCTGATAAGCACCGAAGCATATATGAAATAAGAGTTTATCAGCCTGGTTAAAACTATTTCACGTTATAAACATTATCTGATAAATGAATTTGACGTACTCACCGACAACAAGGCGTTAACTTGGATTTTGAATGACAGCAAGAGACTCCTGAAATATGGTCCATTGGTAGAAATACTTTGTCAGTTTAATTTTAAGATAAAACATGTCAGGTCAGCAGACAATACCGTTGCGGATTTTCTGACCAGGATGTACGATCCTTTTGAGTTCGACATTATGCAAGGACCTGTAGGACTAGCTGCTTTCAAGAAGAATATGGAAATAGCCAATAAGTGGAAACTTCCTTTAGTAGAAGATTCGATTGATAAATTACAGCGAGAAGACCTCGAGCTGAAGGAAATAATAGAGAAATTAGAGCGTGGGGAAAGTATTTCAGGATACCTTCTTAATAATAAAATACTCATGAAGAAAACTAAGTCTGTTATGAATCCATTTAAGGTAGTAATTCCTAAAAAATTACGGAAGGTTATGATAGAATATCATCATGACGACCGAATAGTCGGAGGACATTCTGGTACGTATAAGACATTAAAAAAGCTGATGCGGAAATTTACTTGGGAAAAAATGAAAGAGGATGTTAGAGACTATGTTTCTACATGTGATATTTGTCAGAAATCAAACGAAGTTAATCAGAAGATGGGTCATCTAGCTTCCGAATTCAGTAAAAGAATAAATACTCATTGGATGTTTGACATTGTAGGTGTTCTCCCTAATTCTCAGGGATATAAGTTTATTTTGATTGGAGTTGATAACGCCAGTCGCTTCGTTGTGCTGGAAAAATTGAGGACCATCAATTCAACAGTGGTGGCAAATAAAATGATGGAGATTTTCAGTAGAATAGGTTTTCCGGAGGCCATATCGACTGACAATGCTTCCATCTTTGTGTCTGAGAAATTTAGAACCTTCTTGTTTGGACTAGGGATTCGTCATCGCCGACTCAGTCCCTATCACCCGGGGGGAAACGCAGCGGAGATATTTATAGAAACCTTAAAGGCGGCGTTACGTGCCTATATATCAAAAAGGCAACATCTATGGAGCAATCTTATTCCGCAATTGCAGTTTGCACTGAATATTAGCGAGCACGAGGGACTGAAGATGTGTCCTATCGAATTATTCTACGGACGTCCATACTCTACACCATTAGAGAATCGATGGAACATCGTCAGTTCAGACTATGGTGGCAAGTCATCGGCTGAATTGTGGAATAACGCTATTGAAAACATGGAAAAGAGCTGGAGTAAACGACGGAAGCTGATGATGAGAAGACGAAACCCTGTAAATTTCAGTATTGGCGATAAGGTTTTATTAAAAACTCACGTTAAATCTTCGTTGAAGGATAAAATAGCTAAGTCCTTAGCAGATAAGTGGTTTGGTCCGTTTGTAGTGAGGAGTTTCTTAACTCCAAATACGGTACTTGTTTCTGACGAAAATGATACTCCAAATTCTTATCGCCGATCCCATGTTTCAGAAGTAAAGGTATATAGAGATAGAAGAAACCTAGATAGAGTGGGGGACGATAATTAAAATTCCTTGAAAGACCTTGCTTTATCCTTAAAGGTTTAAGTCTAGTTTATGGTTTAATGAAATTGCAATTGCATTTTGTTAGTATATTTAAAAATTCTTAAGTATTATTGCTATTTTTCTTAAAATTGTAAATAATTATTTATTACTTGTAAATATAGATTTTACTATGGCCATAGTGAAACAAAAAAATTGTAAATATAGTAATTAATTTATATATATATATATATTTAAGTCAAAATTTTTGAACCATAGTGAAACAAAAAAATTGTAAATATAGTAAATAATTTTATGTATATATTTAAGTAAAATTTTTGAATCATAGTTAAATACGAATTTAAAAATAACAGTAAAATAACTTTATATATATCTTAAAGTAAAAGTTTTTGAAAAATTGCGAATAGTTTACAATATTTAACGTTGTTTGTTATATATATATAATTTGGTTAGTCAGTTGATTGTTGTTTATATATGTTTGTTTAAAATTTGTGTCTTATAATCTTTTTGTATTCCGTAGCTTGCCAAGAAGATGTCGAAAAATTCTTGGTTTGAGAATTTTTCTTTTCCAGGGCGGCGAGTTTGTAACGTGCCCGTTACAAGTCACGAAAAAAAAGAAATTATAAAATAAAAATGTAAATCTACGATAAGGAAAATGGTAAAATTACTATGAATGTATTTAATATTATGTGTTATAGAAGGAGACATAAGCTTATATAAAAGAAATATCATCTTTGAATTTTTTAAAAAATAAGAGAGAAAAAATTGAATGTAAAAATAACGCTTGTGAGAAGATTTCCTTTGCCTTTCGTAACCGAGAAATATCAAGGTCTTGGCTTATGCGCTGGTCGTCGACTGCGCATGGTCACAGCTTTGCGGCCGCAAGCAGCTGGCCTCGGCTAGCTGACTTGGGCTGTGTTTTGCGAACGGGTAACATCTGGAGGATTCAGTTGTTCGAATGGATTTCGAATCTAAATGGACGTTTCGTGTTGGTTCAGTTTCTTGTATTGAAGTCTTCGTTGTAGAAGAGTGTGTTGTTGAAGGAAATAAGAATATCCATTATAAGTGAGGATTATGAATATAGTGATATTATATTTAGTGCAATATTACGTGTATTTGCTTTTTCTTGCAAAACTAGTGAAAGTAGTGTTGCTTGAAAAATCGATAAAAGTGTTGGAAGGGAGGCTTGGTTTAGCTCTCTCTGATTCTGTTAGCAAGCAAATTACAGAAAAGTGCGTTAGCAATACTCGGAATCATATAATTGAAGTTGTTTCTGCATTTTTTCTCGATTTCGTGAATGTGGGAAATTGTGGATCTACGTCCCATTTTCTCATTTGAGTTTCTGATTGAATTGGAATTATTTAAATTGAATCCTGAGCATAACCTCACCTTACAGTGGATTATTCTTGTTTTGATAAGAGAGTCCGAGGCAATTGAGGCCAGAAAAACTACAAAAGTTGAGGTAAAAACATGGATTTACAGAGGTGAGTGAATTTTCAATTTTTCTATTATTTTGTCTGTCTACGTCCATTGTGTCTTTCCAGTGGGTTGTCTTGTTGGATTCCATTTGGCTAGATTTTCAGCGGAATATATATAATTATCGCGAAAAGCTCGGCAAATCCAGGGGAACAAAGGTGGAGGGATTGTACCCGAAACCTTTGAAATGTGCTATTTACACTATGTTTGTTACAGGTCTGAATTTCATGTTTTTGATTCAAAGAGTAAAATCCGAAAGGCTTATTAATGCTGTTTTGAATGCTGAAGAATTGATAGTAAAATTTAATTCTCTTTTTCTAGAAAGTAAAACTTCGTTTGACTTGTTCGTGCTGTTTGAAGAATGTTTGACCGGTTTATGTTTGATATGTTTCGATGTTGCAACTCATTCAATTGAGTATAGTAAAGTTGTTTGCGGTTGTTTTTCATCGAGAAATTTCCATTTTCAAACTAAATTGCGACAAATTAATAAAAATAGTTTCTTTTTATGATAAGTATTTATGAAACTTGTTCTTCGGTTTGAAAGAAAGGAAATCTTCACTCGAATAAAGGTACGATTTTATTTCTTATTTTTAAAAGAAAGGAATATATTAGTACTAGACAAGAGAGGTCCTGGACTGGCCTTGAGTACTCATATTAGAGTTAAGTGTGAGAGGTCCTTGACTGGCCTCGAATATTTGCGGCAAACTTAGAGGTTCCTGACTTGACTGGAGAATTTGCTTTATTATTTAATTTTGAAGATTTACGATTCAGCGGACGATTCTTTGGAATTATATTATTTTTTTTTCTTTTCTCAAACTGAGAAACAAAATAATTATTGAATTCAGATTTGACTTGGCAGCGAGAAGACAAATTAATTATTGTAATTTATTTATAATAAACATTTATTCCTGAATTGGTTGTGTTGTTATTTGATTATATATATATATATATATATTTACTGTTAGTTTATGAACTATTACTCCTCTGGATTTCCGAATTGAAATAACAGCCTGAGCTATCCGGATGCTTGCTCGTGTAAAGCCCCTTCTGAGGCCAGGCTGGATTGGTTTTTCCCACCTTGTCCGCTAGGCTACGGATGGGAGCGTTACAGTGCCTGGGGTTTCTGGTTCAATCCCAGCTCGTGCCAAGTAGATATTGTGGATGGACACACATTGTGTGCGTAAATTTTTCTCGGGGTTCTTCCATTTCCTTCCACTTTCTTCATTCTATCATTTTGTTTACTATCATCATCACCGTCTCCTTTAGCTTCGGAGCATAATCGTAGAACGTTAACGTCAAAAAGTGTCTGTTCATCTTTTTTTATCCAACTATTTTTTTGAAGTTTACATAGAATCACAATAATGGAAGATTACTATGTAAGAGTGTCATATATTGTATCTCACTTTTCAGGTCTATATCAGACAATTCTCGGAGTAGCACGGTGGTTCAGTGGTAGAGCGCTTACCTCTGGTGCGTAGGATTTCTGGTTCGATTTCCTGCAAAGTAAGATTATGCTGGACAACATCGTGTCCGAGAGTTTTCTCAGGTGCTCCTGTTCCCTCCCACAATCTCATTCCACCGATTCTTCCATTATCATTCACTTGCCTTAATTCCGTCTCCCTTAGCCTAAAGGGTGAGTCGTTAAACTGAAAAATTTCATTTGATTTTCATTTTCAAACAGTTTTCATTGAATAACAGATGAGTTTATCACACAGAAAATAATCTAAACATTGTTCAATGGTAAATAATTGAGTTTTGGTGTTTACGTTCTTACGCAATACAGACGAATGACTCCTAACAGGACCACGTCACTAGCTCCGGGTTTGGCGACAAAAAGTGACTACAAAACTTATTTTACGATTTAAGCCTCAGAAATTTCTTCAACAATAAAAACGGAATGATTATATTTTAATAGTGATCGGATTTAGAAGTACATTTTTTGTTTGCACTTTTGGTGTGAGAGGTCCTTGGTTCGATCCCAAGCAGTGTGAATATGTGGTAGATAACACTCGTGTCCGTGGGTGTTCTGGATTCATCGCACATTTCTATTCACCAACTCTTTCATAATCATTACACTTCAATTAACCATCGATTTCCTTTAGCTGAAAGGGCATTATTGTGGGATATTTAAGATTTCATTTCAAGTTTTATTTATTTATTTATTTATTTTATTTATTTATTTACTTGATAGAAGTAGAGTTGGTAATATACAGATGGTGATTAGAAAAATGGAAACACCTGAACGAAATTGCAACTTACCAGATTAATATGGTGTCGGGCCACCTTTCGCCTTCAGAACAGCCTTGATGCGACGTGGGATGGAGGCATAGAAGTCGTGAATAGTAGCAAGTGGAATTTTACACCATTCCTCGTGCAGGGCATCGGCCAGTTCTGTGAGAGAGGATGGAGGTGGAAATCGTCGCCGGAGTCGTGTTTCCAAGACGGACCACAGATGTTCAATTATGTTGAGATCTGGGGACTGGGCGGGCCTGGGGAGGTGTTGAACTTCATCCCGATGTTCGTCAAACCACGCAGCAACAAGGCCGGCTGTGTGAATGGGTGCATTATCATCCTGGAAGATGGCGTCATTGTCCGGGAACAACATCCGGACCATAGGATGCAAGTGGTCTCCTAAAATTGCGACATAATCGTTGGCAGTAATTCGTCCGCTAAGTGTGACCACATGACCCAATGAAAACCATGATATTGCGGCCCACAGCATCACCGACCTGCCGCCATGTTTCACAGTTGGGCGGAGACACTGCAGATCATAAGCTTCTTTGGGCGTTCTCCACACATAAACACGGCCCGTGGTTGGGAATAGGATGAAAGATGACTCATCCGACCATATCACACGTTTCCAGTCCTCAACGGTCCAAGTTGCATGGTCGCGGCACCATTTGCGGCGTGCGAAAGCGTTATGGCCCCTGATGAGCGGTTTGGCCCGTGCAACACGATCCCGTAAGTTCATGTTATGTAATTCGCGGCGGACTGTGATTGTCGAAACAGGGTAGGGGAGGTGCTGCGTCACTTGCTCCGCAGTGGCACGACGGTTCTGCGTGACAATGCGCTTTAATTACCCGGCGTGACCTGTCACTCGTAATTTTCTTCCGCCTACTGTTCCGCTTCCCCGATGTGGTTTTCCCGTGTGTTGTGTAGGCCGTCATCACCTTCGACACTGTCCCACGCGACACACCTAACACAGTAGCCACTGCCGTCACACTCACTCCACATAACCGCGCACCAACAATTTGTCCTCTTTGAAACTCTGAGAGGTCTCCCATTTTACACGACCTCCGTCTGCTGCAGCCACTGGACACTGCTGTTCCACTGCGCCTGGCGTAGTATGGAGACCGACCTAACCCCCAACCACCAGCGATCCGGCGCTGCGGGCGCCACGACACCACTACCAACCCATACATCTGACGTGTTGCCAACTACAGGCGTTTCCATTTTTCTGATCACCATCTGTATCTCTCTGTACACAGCTGTAGATCTGAAGTTAATCAAATTTCTAGTTTCTGCTTATAATCTTTAAAAGCGATTATGAATCTGATCTTTATTTTTTCGACGACTTACAATCTTCGAATTGAAGTCTATCTCCTTTGTAAGCAGCTTTTTTTTTTCCTCAGAAAAAAATTCCGGAGGGAGGTACACTTAGTATTCGGAGAGGCACATATTTCCATACGGTACTATTCTATTTATTATTATATTATAGACGTATTATTTTGGTCTTCTCCAGGAGGTTACTCTCAGAGCTCCGGGGGCAGTACCCGCCCAAAATCATGTCTGGAAAAAACATTGTTTGTGAGTTGTCGTAAGTATAAGCATTTCCTATGTCTTACGTTTTAAAAGAAAATTCTTGGATAGTAACCGAATGTCCCTCCTTTATTTGTTGAGACAGTCGTCGACACGACAAGAAGAAATAAAGAAAAGAGGAATAAAACATTTACTAGATTACGAATGTAATGCTTTAGAACTACGCACTACTTTAGCGACGAAAAAGAATATATATGCATGATGATACAAAATTTGCTCAATTATGAACTTACAACTTCGAATAGATCGGTGCACAATAACTTATTCTGTTAAACATCAGTAGCGAAAGACACAGATATAGCAAAGAAGTTACATAAATTCTCTCGTCTGATTCATGTAACTAAGCAGTACGTTAAACAACTCTCCCACAAGAAAATATAAACACGTCATAATACAAACACTAACAGTAACCTTTCCAAAACAACAAGACTTGAGTAGATATTTCATATTACATATTCCATTTTATACCCTAGTTAATTATTACAAGGATGAATCAAAAGTTTTTTAATACAGCGGTCATGTACGTACTTTGTGCGTCAAGTTACAACAAAAGCTGTCTAGCATTCAAAAAGTAGAGGTTATGGCGCTGTATCGGCGAACGCCACTATTTGGCCAGTTCTTTGAACACACGCCGATACCATTTCTTGTTCTTCGAGGCAAAGAACTGAATTGTGGCTTCCTCTTCCTTGTTGAAGCATCACGAGCACTGGATAACCACGACTCAGAACAAGTACCATTCCAAGTGTGCGATGTCCGGACTATACGCTGGGAGTGGCATCATTCAATTCCATCAAGTTTCTGAGGTTGTTAAAGGTACGAGATTTCATGTTGTCTTCTCTTGCTATAAAAATGGTCGCTTTCTTTTCACCAAAACAGAGTACTTCTGACAAACAATGGCATATATCCGCCTCCAAGTGTTCGGAGTACAGACGGCGAATCACACAGTGGGACTGAGATACCGACTTCGCCACATTCGAGATTCAGTCATTCAATTTGCTTCTATACCCCGACACAAGACCACGGAATCCAATGTTTTCGGTCTCCTTGGTTTCGGCTGATCGCAAAGGTTCTTGCAACCCGAAGAAATTTCTTGAAGAATCTCGTACTGTACTATCGTAACCTATTCCTTCACCTTTCGCACAACAAATGCTTCGATTGGCTTCCTTGTCCTTATGGCCCAGTTTGAAGTCGTAAACACAAAAATGAAATGAAATATTTCAGTTTAATATCCCATGGGTATGCTTTTTAGGGTAAGAGAGCCGATGATTAAGGCAAGCGAATGATGATAGAAGAATCGCTGAAATAAAAAAGTCATAGAAAACGGGAGTACCCTGAGAAAACCCACAGACACGATGTTGTCCACTACAAACTTACTTTGCCGGGGATCGAACCGGGGACCCTGCACCAGAGGTACGCGCTCTACCACTGAACCACCGTGTCCACCTAGTTCAAAGTTGTAAAGTAAAAGTTCCTAAATCCTAGCTTGCATCTTAATTCTTGCAGTTATCAAATCACACACGAAACGTAGCAGAGTACAACCTTTCAGGAAACAAACTGCCACTACATATATCCGTGCTAGCGACAACGGCTTAACTCCTTTGGTCACGTGACATACGTGCGCCATAACATAAACGTTACGTGGGATATTGTAAACAATGTACGCACACCAATTCGCAAAATTTATGGCTCATTCTTCTACTAACTATCACCAACGGTAATAACATTAACTACTTAGCCAGTAGAGAGCTTTACAAATCCAATAGAATATGCAAGAGGTTAAAACTAGTTCTAACAGTTTACTTAGATGAAAGAAAAAAAAAATTCACTCAAAATATGCATCTTTTTAAATTTTGTTACTCCATTACCTACTTACTGATGTATACAATAAGTGTAGCTGAAGAGTGCTGGGTTCCAGTTGAGATAGAAGACGTCAAAAAACCTGCACACACTCTCATAATCAATCCAAAACACTCCATTATCAAACATCGAAGCACTATCTGGATCGTAGTTGAGCAATCTCTTCATTTCATCAGTCCAATGAACAACATCCAATTCCGAGTAATTGCCTTTCCACCGAAGGTGAGACCAAGGATTCTTCACCAGCAACAACTTCACACCCTATAAAGTAACAATTTATTCCATAATAATAATTTATTTATATATATGCATTAGGAAAAAGACAATTAGGACGACCTAGGCGCAGAATGGGAGAACAATATTAAGATTAATCTCACAGAAATAGGAATACAAAGTAGAAACTGAGAAACTGGCTCTAATTAGCTAAGAACAAAAGTCTACTGAGAGCCTTTGTGAATGCACAATTGAACCTCCGGGTTCATACACCACACAGTTAGTTTGTTGGTTAGTTATATGCGTACGCTCTCAAGTCCAAACTTAATTTTGTAGTTTTACTTTCAATAAAATACAACGCATACTGCTACTAAAATTCCAACGACAGGAAAAAGAAGAGTCAGCAACCCCTTCAAATCTGGTAGACGGATCCCTTATTGTACCAGTGTGAGATGATTCCAGTTCTCATACACTGTAAGATGTGCCATGGCATCTCGGGAGCTTAGATTCTAGACGTTCGCGTTGAATCACCAACGACGTGAATAACTGTTGTGTCACGGCGAAGCAAATGAAGGAGCTCAGAAAATCCTTTCGCATACGGCAAACCATTTAATTTCGATACGGTGTCAAAGTTTTTATCTATTGTAGCCGCAGGGGAGAGGGGGAGGGAGATGTTTTCAGTATGCAATAATCACCTAGATGTGTTCAATAGGTGAGAGATCAAGGGGCATGTCGGTTAAGGACGAAAGAAACACGGTCACCATTGAGGAATTGTATAAAGGTAATCAAGAGTTTTGTCGCTTTTTCACCCACCACCTTCGAATATCAATATGTCAATTATGACGTAACCTGGAAGATCAAAAATAGTCCCATCAGCATCGACGACCTTCTGCCAACGTTCTAGAAGGCCATGGATTCCCGGCGACGTATGACCCCAGTTTGAACTCGTACAGCATACACACCCCTATGACGCTCTGTCCCTACGCAAGTTCACGGTGTAACTAAACTGCCACAACCAAGTAGTAAGTTGGATATACCCACACCAACAACTGACCTTCGCCTTATCTCCATTTGCATTCAGGCCAATTGAACACAGACCTCCACAAAAACCGAGAGAACTTTCTTGGTTACATGACCACATTAAGAACTCCAGAAATGGGACCACGAACAAGCTTCAACTCTTCGGCAATATAACAGTGATGTATAATGTCCCGTGAATGTGTTTTGAACCCAAGCGGAAATGGAATAGAATGGCACCAACTTCATAATGCCCAGTGCCTGACTGGTGTGTGTTACAACGCATCCGTTACCTAGTTTGTAACCACGATACCAGACACAAAAGGCCCATTATGATGATGTAGATAGTAGTATTCGAAAAAGAAGAGTTCATATCATTCAATTGGCCATGTGTAACCTTGGTATCATTCCAGTTGTAAACGCCTACTGTGATATGCAAAGTGAGCCACATCATACACGTACATGCGGTTACTGGTCACTATACAGTATTCCCGAATACTTCGGAGCGCGCGTGTTTGTGACGTGGCTGTATAATCGACAAATGCCATACACAAGATACATGTCCTCTCGGTCGGTGATGTGACGGTCTTATTGGATTCCTAAATGTAGGTATGTTTCTACTTCCTTGAGCCAGCGAATCAAGATTTGCATCACTGTGGCTGCATTCCAACATAGCGATTTCACATAAGGATATAATCAGCAGGTTTCAATATATTTTAATTCTTCTGCAACAAAAATCGGAAACCTGACAATATTGCTGCTACACTTATCGAAGAAGCAAATTTTAACCTTAGGGGTACACTAACGTCGAATAAATATATTTCTAACCCGCTGCAGCTATTCTTTTTCCTTGGTTACCATTACTGGAGGCGTGGCTGCCGCATATGACAATATTAGCGACGCATGTGACAAGCAGCAGATCTGCGCCGCTAATAATGGCACTGTTCTCCAATGTTCTACAATTTCTGCAAATATCGGGTGGATCGGATGTCCCCTTCGCAGTGTTATAATTTCAGTGGCCAATAAATCCTAAGCCTAGCTTTCAACAAAGGTTTTCTTTCTTTTTTGAGAGAGGGAGAACAACCGTAAAATGTCGATGTTATGTTTGGTTTATGCTTATTTAGATAAACATAAGGAAAGATAATTATCCGAAACATATTAACCCTAGAAAGACCAGGGGGGAGGTCAATTTTGCCCGCGTCTTCTTTTTTATTTACTTTATATGAATTAATATGTATTCAGGATTCTGTTTCTTCTTCTTTTCTTTGTTATTGTTCCTTTTGATGAAAGGTTCATTTTCATTTTTTTTCCAACTGGAATATACTGCATTGTTTTCCTGTAAAAAAAAAAAAAATATATATATATATATATGTTGGGTGAGCCGATTTGACCTCCCTTGGTCATAGGTGCTACCCATCTTTGTTTTCCCCATTTTTTTTTTTTTTTAAATATGTAAAACTTGTATTACTTTTTTAAAATGTTACATTTCTCCTTTATATAAACACTTAGGCTTTCATATACCTTGTCAAGTGTCAGTTGTAATATTGGTTTTCTGCATAGTATTATAAGAAATTTAGTATAATATATAAGCAATTGTACACACTGTATTTAGCCAATTTTTTTTTTTTCAAATAAAAAGCACAATTCTTTGAAAAGTTTCTTTTTTGAAACTGAGTCCAAAATGTTAACTCAATTTGAACAAATCTACTCTGAAAGCTACTTAAAAACCAGCGCGGGCAAATTTGACCCCTCCCCCCTTGGTCCTTCACGTAGCAAATGTGAACACGGACTTTCTAGAAATCATATTGCATAAAGAGTGAAAAAGTGCATGAGTAGACCGAGACCAAACCCGAGAACTTTAGCGTACCGTGCCGATGCATTAACCATTACGCTATTCAGTCCGCTCCCAGAGCAGCCATACACTCTCCCACTTTTCGGTGTTCTTCCACTCAGACAACGTGGTTTCACAACCTAGCTGTTGTGCTTGGAGAAAATCCAGTGTCTACTTTCAAAACACCGCTAACGGTTGTATTATCACTATTAGTAAGAGGAGGATTCAACCGATTTAAGCCCATTTTTACACATCAAATCCTCTGTAGGTGCGAATTCAATAACACAAGAAGAGTAAAAAAGTGCAAGACTAGTCCGGAAGTAGAACCTAGTTTCTTCGGCGTACTATGCCGTTATGTTAACCACTACGCTACCAAGTCCGCTCCCAGAGCAGCCGTTAGCGGTGTTCGGAATATAGACTCGGATTTGTCGAACTACATAACAGCTAGAACAAAGATCCCGGGTTCGAGTCCCGGTCTGGTAATGCACTTTTTCACTCTTTCTGTCATGGTAATGCTCTTTTTCAAACTTGCAACTGCAACTATAACTTACGGCAACAAAGTTTTTCCTTCAATGCTTTCTATTACATGTATTTCAATATTCTATATTATGTCTATTTCATCCTGTTGCACACTAATAAATTACATCATGATACACAAAGAGTACCAACCGCTTCTATTAAGTTATCAAGTTTATCAAGTCTGTTATCAAGTTTACAACCAGAAGCATCTTGCACTACAACCAGAGATACAAAGCATTTCCACAGATTTTACATAACCTTGTTGCTAAATCGAATGAAGACGTCTAGAACTAATCTAATGATAAAAAAGCAGTACTTTTCCAGTAAGCTTTTTAAAGTTTTCTTTTAAAAAATTATGTATGAAGTTTCAGAACATTTTGGATACAATAATTATGTAAACTTGGACACAAATATTCCTTTTCACCATGCAACTCTAATTCTCTTTGCATAAATTCGGGTAGCACAATGGAACTGTTATGTTATAATAATAATAATAATAATAATAATAATAATAATAATAATAATAATAATAATAATAATAATAATAATAACAAACCTCTGTACCCGAAACCGATGATTTATGTATTTGTTTTGTGAAGTCGCTCTTGTTACAGAGATTCTACAGGTTTCTTAGTTTCAATTTCCCTGATTTCAGTATAAATTTTCCTTGTTGCAGTGTCCTACAGGTATTTTAGAATTAGTATTTCTGACTTTAATATAAATTTTCCCTGTTACAGGATTTCCATAATATTTTAATTTCCGTGACTTCAAAATAAATACATACTTTGTCAGCCACCTCCTTCCCTTATAACCTACCATATCTTGCCTTTATGTTCTATCTTTTCAGGTTATTTTTACTACTAGAATTAAATATTTAATTACAAAGGAAAATGAAGGTTTCTATAAATGTTTATATCATATTTACTTATTCTTATTTTAATTTATTCCATTTAATTCTACCTACTTCGTGCACTACAACAGTATACATAGTCAACGTATATTGATTACACGGAATTACAACTGTGTGTTCAGTTGCTTAGTAACAGTTCGACTAATACAAACTACTTATGAAATGAATAACACCTAAAATTTTAAATGCTATTTCTGCTTATATATACACACACCGTGTCCCGAAAGTCTGGTAACACTTTTCTTAATTTATTACACAAAAACTACCAGTGATATAGCTGTCGTGTATATATGATTTTTTTTTTTTTTTTTTTTTAAGGCAATGCTTGTAGTTCCCACATTCACAGCAGTTGGCGTTCGCGTCGACGTGTTGTAAACATGGTGATTTCTGGTGCAGAAAACACTGTAATTGGCCATATGTACCTCGATATGTTACAGCATTGGCTACTCCCACAAATGCAAGATGCTGACAATTTCCTGTTCCAGCAGAACGGGGCCTCACTACATTATCATCACAACGTTTGTGAATTCCTAAACAATGAGTTACTTCAACGCTGGATAGAACGAGCATGCAAAAGTGATCAGTGTTTCGATACGTGGCCTCCAAGATCTTCGGATCTAACTCCCTGTAACTTCTTTTTATGATGACACACAAAAGATAGTGTGTATGTGCCAACGTTACCAGAAAATGTAGAACTATAGCGCAGGATTGAAGAAGTTGCTACCATTGTCTCTCAGGATATGTTCCAACGAGTATGGCAAGAATTTTATTACCGTCTAGACATATGTCATGTTACACATGATTCCCATATCGAGGCATTGTGAACTCATACAAAAACTTGCATATGACATATACAGGATAGCTGTATCACTTGTAGTTTTTGTGTAATAAATTACGAAAAGTGTTACCGGACTTTTGGGACACGGTGTATTTCTCTTTCTTCTTTTGCAGTTCTTGCACTACTTTGATGTCAACGTGTGATTCCAAGAAATGTGCTCCGTTTCTTTATGAAACTGATACACTCATCAAGACATTTTACTTATGCTTATTTTATTTTATTTTTCGCAGTTCTTGTGTTTTGTTTTCAATGTCTAATTGCATGGAGTTTGTTCTCCATGCAATATCTCTTAACGCAACACCTTAAATGGGCCTGAGCCTCCCTAGTGATGATATCGCCTGCAGCTTTCTTTCTTTCTTCACCAGTTTGGTCCCAGTCTCTTTCCGAGGCTGATCCAACCTCCGGCTGATCCTCCAATCCTTTTCACACACCGTGGATTGAACATGGATCAGAGGATTGGTAGTCGGACACTCTACTCACTGAGCTGCAGGCCAACTCATTTTAATTTATCTAGTAATTAAAAAATATATTATTTTTTAAATATTCATTTTCTACCTACTAGCAGGTTGAATGATTTGATTTTGAGTTCAGCAGCGAGACTATATGAGACGTGGACCGACAGTTTAACGTGGAATATGAACCACGTGAGCTCCCGCCGGGAATCGAACCCGGGGCTCCCACGTCAAAGGCGCGTACGCTAATTGCTTAGCCACGAAGGAGCTCTAGCAGGTTGCTGTAGCTTGTGTCCACTTTCTTTTATTTGGAAGATAAATATTTAGTAAATCTCCCCGATTATTTATATGGTTCCTTCACCTTCAGTGATCAAATATTGTTCCCTGTTCCCTTACCAGGTCTGTAGAAACCCTGCGTTGTGTTATTGGTTAAAGGAGGTGTTGAGAGAGGGAGATATCAGTCCATTTGCATTACTTTATCATAATACAAGAGCAACAAAGTCAGCAGGCATAGTCCAGTTCTCATTTTGTTTTGTTATCTATACGGCTGTTGTGATTGGAAGAGAAAAACACGAGGAAAATTGCAGCAAGGAAGTAATTCGGTGATACTAAAAACATTTAAGTATTAAAATTCTGTACAGAAGAACTGTACACTGTAGACGTACTATTTTTTTTTCCAATTTCCTTCCATGTTTAAAGTTCTTTTTCATATAAGACAATTACCGTACGTTAGCAGTTATGTAAATGGTTTAATACCTGTTAAACAGTTTTACATATTCAACGCGCACGACTTAAATTATGTACACGACTGCTCTCCACACAAATTTCGTTAGGTTCAACTTAAAAAAAAAAAAAAAAAAAAAAAAAAAAAAAAAAAAAAAAAGTTTGCACATGCAGATAAAAGCAATATTTCTGACAACGCTGCCATATTTCTGACATCATTTGTAAACAATGAAATTAATTCGCAATCTTGCCGTTTGTACTAATATATCAAACACATATTACTTACTTTTACTTTCTCCTTGCGCAGAGGGAGATATGTTGCGTTGAGGTTACGCGCGCACGAAAACACACTGAAGTTTATTAATGACAGAAGAATACAAGGGCATGATAATCCAATATCCCTTATTATCCTGACTTTTCTGTAATCTTCCATTAATGTGTGTTTTTTCGCCAATATTTCACCAATTTAGCGTGCTTCAGCGGGAAATTCTCGTCACGGGAGAGGGCTTAAATTATTTTCCTATGTAGATCTTTACATAGTTATTGCAACAAACAGTGGTACGTTGAAAAAAAAATGAGTTTTACGTCCCACGGTTATGCCGGTTAGGCTAAAGGAGAACGTTGAAAAAGTTCTTTAGTATTATTATAGCATCCTTATATGAGCGGAAAACGAATGAGAGAGTGTTAGAAATGGTGGGTGAGAAAAGAACACTTTTAGATATTATTAGGAAGAGGAAGAGAAACTGGTTGGGGCATTGCCTAAGAAGAGATTGTATCATGAGGGACGTCCTAGAGGGTATGGTGGCGGGAAAGAGAGGAAGGGGGCGAAGGAGACTACAATTAATGGATGATATTAAAACAGAAAGATCATACGCGAAGACGAAAAGGTTAGCGGAGGATCGTGGAGCATGGAAGCTTCTCAGCTGCGGCAAGTGACCTGCCAATAAAGGCAGAATACCTATGATGATGATGATATATGAGGTATCCACAACCAGTTATTTATCTTCCTAGTTAAGACCTCTTAATCTATTAATATATGAATACACTAACCTATATTATTATTATTATTGATACGGGTCACTCGATGCTATCCGGCAACACTGTACATCTAGAAATTTGAAGTATTCATTGGCCGATACACATAAAGAAGTTTAGTACAAGGAGATAGCATCGAATGACTCCTACAAAAAGTAAACTGACGAAAAAGAGTTTAGTGTATCATGTATTAGTAAGTCAAGAGCTCTTAAGTAGTGAGATACATAACTGGTTGTTGATACCTCATATAAGGACGCTATATATATATATAACTGCCCAGATGAAAATTGCTCGCCAGAGAAACTGAAATATTGGCTAAAGCACGAATTGAAAAGGCATTACAGGTAAGACTATATTATTATTACTGTAATTGTGTTCCATATACTCAATAAGTAATTATAAACACTAGATTGATTTTGAATGAGATAACTAGTTTCGTCATATGCTTACCTTTACTTCACGAACATCTAACACAGCATACGCATGCGTCGATACTAAGCCGGTTCTTTCAGATTCTGCATCACTTAAATCTCCGGTCGCAACAGTGACTAGAACATCACCTTTCGAAAGTCTCTCAAGTAACTTTTTGAATAAGGCGTCCTTGTTGAAGTCTGGCTGATCAGTCTCAATGGAAACTCGCTCAGGAATCCAACCAGTTAAGGCATGAAGATCAATATTCTGAAATAATAATAATAATAATAATAATAATAATAATAATAATAATAATAATAATAATAATAATAAATAGAAATCGGTACTTTTATGTCTTACGATGATGTCCTATAGGCTAAAGATGCATAATTAACTCTTCCGTTGTTGCATAATTAACGCTTTCCGATACCTTTATTACACAAGCGGGGTATTCTGACTATTCCAGTACAATTTGGGGGTGGGTGGGTGAAATCTTTGTTTTGCGTCTCACGTTTATGCCGGCTAGGCTTAAGGAGATGGTGATGATGAGAAATGAATGCAATGGTGGAATGAATAAAGTGGAAGGAAACGGGAGAATCATGAGAAAACCTACAGATACGACATTTGTCCATCACAAAGTTCTCTTGGCGCGAGCCGGGATCGAACCAGCGACCCCACGCACCAGAGGTGAACGCTCTATCACTGAGCCATCGCAACCGTACAGTTTCGGGGATCAGAGTGAATATTTTGTTTTGGTTTGTTTTATTGTCAATGAATAGTTTTAGTTAGTATTAAAATATAGCTTTCGAAATTATCAGAACTGAACACAGAACCAAAGAACCGTGTCGTCTATATATAAACGACCGTCACTGTAATAAACTAGTTCTTTACACAAAATAAGAAATAACATTTTTGAAATGTTCCTTCAGGTATGGTTTTGAGTAACATGAGACCACAAGACCAGGGAGAAAATTTCGTAAGATGTTCATTTTTAACAAGAACGAAAATAAGACGCGTCATACCAAGCGTCCACCAATATATCCTGCCAATAAAAACTATAAAAACAAAATATAAAGGTCAGTAATAAGCATGTGTATAATTTTAATCATTTTAAAGACAAAATCATGACGCCACAAGTGTCTAACTTTTCAGATAAAATTATTATAAAGAAAAGTTCAGATTGGGGCCTGGTGGCCTGAGTGCCAGCTGTTGCACATGGCTGCTCTAGTGCGTTCGATGCTCTCCCACCGGGGTATCGTGTGTAACAAAGCACTCGTATTAACATTAAACCTAAATAGTCCGTGTTTCGTCTCGGATATAAAAGTTGGGTTATATTTTCAATCACAGAATGGCGTGTATTTAGAACATCATTATAAAGGCTTTTTATGACATTCCGAGAGCGAGCCCACTTAAGAGAGTCCGAGTGCAAGTGAGCGCGAGCCCAGCTATCAGTGAGACCGATCCCGAGCAAGCTTAATGCAAAATGGACATCTGTAGTTCGACGCGAATGAATATTCACGGTTGGGTTGCAAATTTCCGTATTGTTGATCACTATCAATAACGATTTAGCGCAAAGAGCATGCTGTTGACAACATGCAAAGTATACTGCCAAAATTAGAAACGAAAATGAAATGAAATGAAATCTTTGAGTTTTACGTCCCACAGTTATGCCGGTTAGGCTAAAGGAGACGGTGATAATGAGTAATGAATGAAAATGGTGGAATGAAGAAAGTGGGAGGAAACGGGAGAACCCCGAGAAAACCCACGCACACGGTGTTTGTCCACCACAAAGTTCACTTGGCGGGGGCTGGGATCGAACCCGGGACCCCAAGCACCAGAGGTGAACGCTCTACCACTGAGCCACCGCGGCCCCAAAATTAGAAACGAATAATATGGTACGGTGAATTCTCTTTTACCTTTTCTAACGATAAGCAGTATTTATGTATAGTGCACACCTAAAGGAGTTTATGCTCCTAACAATCTCCTTCCTACTGTGAAACATGGCAGTGAGTGGCCGCAATTTTCTAGTCTTCTGCGCGTCCTGGAACCACGCTCAAAGGACGCACTACTGCTCTGCCCTGTCGCGACAAAACGCTGTAACTTTGGCGGAGCAGTTTTGAGAAAAAGAGCCGTAAAGTCGCCACAGACCGGCTAATTTCCTACTTACATCGAAATTCTCTTTGGTATATTTTCAAAAGTATTTGACTCCGCTCAATGCTGGGCCTGGTGAACATAAATATCGGTGGCGGGAAATTCAAAAATTCTTATAGCGACAAAACAATGTAACTCAAGTTACGGCGTGGTTTCATGAACATCGGGATGAACTACGAGGTGTCATCAAAAAATAGGGTGAATAATTTTATTAGAAACAAAGTAATAAGCTTACATGGGTTTTGATTTAATCTCTTTCAAAATACTGTCCTTGGCTAGGAATGCAATTATCCAAACATTAAATCCATGACCGGAAGCATTTCAGGAAGGTTTCTTTCGGAAGGGTGTTCAGCTGCTCTCTCGTGGCCCTCTCAATGTCAGGAATGGTGTCAAAACGTTTTCCTTTATGCACGGTTTTAATATTTGGGAAGAGCCAGAAGTCGCATCATGTTATATCTGGAGAGTACGATGGATGTGGACAGACAGGAATATTTTCAAAAACTCTTGTTTGCTAGTCGAAAATCGGGAAAAGAATTCGCACTCACTCTTCTCATTTCCAAATCGCTGGTTGAAATGCTTTGTATGAACCCGTACGAGATGTTTAGTTCTTTGGAAAGCTCTTGAATAGTTATTCGCCTGTTTGAACAAACAATTTGTGTCACTTTTTGCACGTTTTCTTCTCTTTTTGAGGTTAATGGACATCCCGAACGTTGCTCGTCTTCTAATGACTCATTTCTGCTTTTAAATCGTTCATACCAGTTGTAAACAGTCTTCAGAGTTACAGCACTAAAGCCATACACCAATTTCAACATTTCATGAATTTCTTTGGCACTTTTTTTCACAATTTGAAAGAAAACTTAATATTCACGCGTTGTCGATGCGCTACAGACACGCAACCTCACTCTAGCGACTTTGAACGATGAATGACAAGTCAGAACGTGTTCCAACTTGACACTGCCTGTCTCAAGGGATCAGGTTATTGGACGAATTACATCAAATGGCTGTAGCGTCAGTAGTTGCTGCTTTTAAAAAAATCACACCGTATTCTTTTGATCATACCTTGTACAATACCTCCTTTGTTGTGCCTAATCATTATTGAACAACTGCGGCTAGTTCCGAAGAACAGAAAGTGGAAAAAATACTCTTTCCCATCCGCATGGACGAAACTCAATCCTTTACTGCATGCGGAATGGTACAATATTCCTCTGGAACCCATTCATAACTTACATGCCTTCATTCCACGACAAGTCAGTCATATTCTAAAGCTAACGATGGTTCCGCATCGTATTAAGGTAAGTGTCAAGCTCGAAATATCACCAACAAATCGCAGCACTTATCCCATATCTTTCCAACGTCTTTCGAAGGAAACGACTGTATTAGAAATAATTCAACGGAATTGAAGAGATGAATATTCAGACTTACTCCAAAGACGCGTTGAAAAAATAATCAAATAGTAATCCGTGCAGTTTTTTGATATTCTATTACTTTCATTGTTGACAGCACATAATTATACTTCTCGGACAAGAGCTCCCAACAATGAAACTCTCAACAATGAAAGAAATATAATATTAAAAAGAAACTACACGGATTATTCTGATTATTTATTCAACTTCTCACTGGACACTTGAATTTAATTGAAATGTAAGCCCTAATTTGAATATTGTCATTTCCTACAAAATACACGGGAAGATAGAGGATATGTGCTGACACCTATTGATTTTCAGTGCTCCTTTAAACTCACTTTAATGAGTTAAGTTGCACTTTAGGATTTAGACTTCTGGGTTTTCGGCATCTAAGGCCATTTAGCCCGTCATGCATGAGGGATAACGTCCCTCGGCGAACACACTGTCCGGGAAAAGGGAAGGAAGGAAGCGGCCTGGGGCCTGTATGTTAGGTACCACCCCGACATTTGTCTGGTATAAATGAGGAGAAGCCAGAAAGTCCTCATTCAGAATGACTGACCTGAAAAAGTTTTTTACACTTTTTCGACCGAGTGCTCTCACCGGGAAGTTACTTTTTTCAAATTTTTCATTATTTTAACAACCATATATCTATATACGGACAAGATCTACAGTTGACCACTAAAACCATATTGGAATCGTGCCAGGGATCCCTCTCATAAAGAGGTAAACACTTTACCATTGAACTGCTATGGCACTCTTATCCTTAGATGATATATCATGCATAAGAGAGAGAATTACAATGTTGTGCTATCAAAGCATACCAAAATGAAAATGAAATCTTTAAGTTTCACGTCTCATGTTTATGCCGGCTAAGTTAAAGGAGACGGTGATGATGAGAAATGAAGGAAATGGTGGAACGAAAAAAGTGGGAGGAAACAGCAGAATTCCGAGAAAACCCACGCACACCGTGTTTATCCACCAAAAAGTCCACTTGGCGCGAGATGGAATCGAACCAAGGACCCCAGACACAGAGATGAACGCTCTATCACTGAGCCACCGCTGCCCCCGTCTTGGAATAGTGCCAGGGACCCCTCGCATTAAGAGGTGAGCACATTACCACTGAGCCAATATCCTACCTCTATCCTTAGATCACTTATCATGCATAAGAGAGAATTATAAAGCATATCAAGTGACCCCCGTTGCGCTATCAAAGCATACCAGATAAGATTTTTATCAGTATTACAAATAAGTTCTTTGCGCAGCAGCACCAGTATATAGAATAAAATACTTACACTATTTGAGCCAGGGAAGTCATATCCACCCATGACTTTCATGTAGGCCTTTTCTAGAAGAGAGATCCACAGTTCATTTTTGTTTGTTGAATACGAACACAAAAGTTCTCCATGTCGTCCAACAGGAAAATAGTCATCAATAATCACCTTCCGAGGAATACCATTCAAATGCAACTTCACCATGTACTTGCCAAATGGATTGTACACAGGCTGTCCTTTGGAGTTACGGGGATAAATAATGGACGTAACTAGACTCTTTTTAAAGCGTTTCTCATACAGAGCACTTACAGCAAGTGATGCCACAAACGAACAATCTGACACCACAGTCTGTTTGATACTAAAGCAATCGATCACCTCGATCATTTTAGGCTCTGAACAGAACTCATCAGGTCTCGCCCATCGAGAAAAGCTTCGTGTCTGCTTCGGAGACAATGCTAGAAATCCATCACGGTCTGTGAACGGCATTGTGTACTGGAATCGCTCTCTAAGATCCACCGTCATAAAAGGCACGTATTCTTTGTTATTGATTTTGGATGTGACCAGAAGAACACGTTTCTCTTCTTCTGTATACGACTCTTGTCCACTAACGATGAGATGAGCGCTGTCCCCTCGGTGGAGCTTTGGTCTCGTGCTGGTACTTCCTGTTCATGAGAGAAAAAATATAATACAGTAAATTACGTAAAACACTCTTATCGTTTGTTTATCTGTAGGTGACCACGAAATCTTTAACAATGGCGCCTTCATTATGCAGAATTACTACGGTACTTATTAGGTAATAATATTGTAACGTAATTAGTGCATAAAATTCTAAACCCTACCGATTAATTTAAAAACAGAGTTCCCGCAAAAAACTGAAGATCGATTTCCCTGATTTTCCATGGCATTCCTTGACACAAATTCTTGTTTTCCATGACATAAATGCTTGAATATAAAAAGGAAGATTTTTCTATCATTATATGTGTATGATATAGCACATACCTTGACATTGCAACTTAAGACTTTTTTTGCTTGAAAAAACAATAAAAAGCAATACAACATGCAGTCAGGAATATATTGCCAACTCTCTCTGAGACCTATTACTATTAGTCCTAAAATGAAATGAAATGAAGTTTTACGTTCCACGGGTATGCCATCTAGGCTAAAAGAGACGGTAATGAGAGAAAGGAGCAGGGTGTCTACTAAAATTCCAAAATGAAATTTCGTGACTTTTTCGTGACCTTTTCTTTACCAAATTATAAAATTTCCTAACATTTTGAAGAGCGAATTTGGCTGCGAATTAGGCCGAATTTTCATCCATGTGATAGAAACATACTTTGCTTGCGATTTGGTAGCGTCTAAAGCCGACTATAGACATTTTTGGTGGTGAATTTTGACGTTTTATAGAACAAAATTTTCCAATCTGTACTTACATTTGTACAGTTTAAAAAAATCGTGACCCAAAAGCTAAATTTCGTGACTTTCATGACCGTTTTCTGATTTCGTGACTTTCGTGACCGATAGACAACCTGGAATGAAATTGTGGAATGAAACAAGTGGGAGGAAACGGGAGAACCCCGAGAAAACCCATATATATGGTGTTTGTCCACCACAAAGTTCACTTGGCGCGAGCTGGAATCGAACCAAGGACTTCATGAACCAGAGCTGAACGCTCTACTACTGAGCCACCGTGGCCTATTATCAGTCCTAATATTGCCACCTCTGAGACATGGTAATCCTCATATTTACATTTTTTAAACAGAATTTTGTTTCGCCTTCAGTTCTTGAATTTGTTCTACGCGAGCGTCTTGTTCTTGTTTGTAACATTATTCCATTTGTTTCTTTTTTGCTTCCAATTTTTCAACTTCAGCACTTAAGTTTTATTTTTTTAACTTTGACTTTACTTTCCTCTGCACTTTTGATTCGTTTCTGTTTGATATTCATCATAGCGTCTCCGAGCCGAACGAACTGAAAGAAGCATTTTTCGATCACCAGGAACAGATTTACACCTCCATACTACATAATTGCATCATGCACCCGCATTTGTGCTACCAGAGAATCTTCGATTTGGTTTTCTACAATAAGTGTCTTATTGACTAAGAACCCGCCCTCCACTGAAACATTGCCATGGGATGAGATTAAACATTTTCACATTCCACAAATCAGAATAATCTTCTTTCTTGGACATCACCTCTGCAAAGAAGTCATCTAACCTGATGCTATCTTCTTTCTGTCACACTTCGTATTCTCTGAAATCAGGAGACCCTTGAATTTCAATACAGAAAGACATAAATTGACACTTTGCTTCCAAAGCTACAGAATCAGATATTCTGTTATGCTCATGCAGTTTGTAGGATGCGTTTCATCCTAGTCTGAGCAAGTTCTGAATTGTTCTTTTGTAGCCTGAGATCCAAAACTTACGGAGCACGTACCAGTTTGTACTTCAGAGGGCTCCTTCCCACAATCTTCTTGATTGTATCCAGCAAAAGGTTTTGACAGTCAAGCCTGAAAAAGCTAGTTTACCTGATGCTTGCAGTTCTTTCACTTGTTTTTCTGTCTTCAAATCAATGTCCACGAAGATAACAAGTCATACTTCGATTTTTTGCTTTCACATGATCAATTATCCCCCTTTCTCTCTCTCTCTCTCTCACTCACTCACTCACTCACATATATACATACATACATACATACATTACATACATTCACCACAAACATACATACATTACATATATACATACATACATACATACCATACATACATACATACATATACACACACACACTCTCTCTCTACCTCACTCCCTCAGCACAATATTGCAACACTGCATCACTATCATCACGGGAATGCTGTACGACATTGAGATCCTCTTCACATGTCAGTCTGTACAATTTTAATACATGGAGTTGGCAACTGTGCAGAGTTTCAGTCACCCGCCATCTACGGCGCTAGTTGTATGTAAACACAAATGGCGATTAGTTTCGGAAACTGGTCTCGCAAAGAAGTCTGCTCAGTTATTCAATTTATGTGAGCGAAACATGTAACCGCGGCTGAAATTCCCCGGCAGCTGGTAGAGCTTTACGGAGAGACTGTAATGTCTCGTCAGCATGTTGCAGAATGGTGTTGAAAGTTTGCAGCTGGTAGAGAGGAAACGTCACATACGAGGAACGCAGTAGCCAACCCACCAGGCTGTTGAAGTATTTTCGCAAGGACATCATCGACCACCCTCCAAACAGCCCGGACCTCGCTCCAAGCAACTTTCACCTGTTCCCACATTTGAAGGAGCACCTAGAAGGCCGTCGCTTTGCATTAGAAAAGGCAAAACACTTCGTGACAACGTGGCTGAACATGCAAGGACGGAATCTTTTACGAGGAGGGAATATTCAAACTCATCCCACGATGTGACAAGTGCCTCAACCGATATGATGCTATGTCGAAAAAGAATTTAATGTGTATACTATCTATTGGCTGTATTGGTTGTATGAAATAATATAAACACGTTTCACTGCAGGCTTTGTAACCTTACTTTCTGATCACCCTTCGTACTTCAATAATTAACTTCAACAAACATGTTTTCTAGATGCTAGATTGAGAGAAGCAGGCCTGTGGAACGTGCAACACGATCACCTTTCCTCAACCCTACGGGCGATGATATAAGAAGTTTAAAATCTGAAATATGCCTGGTCAAAATCCAGGAACTGGATCATCTCCGAGAAAGAATAACAACTGCAATGGCTGCTATAGATTCTGCTGGTTGAAGACAAATAAAAGGAATTTCGTGGAATGTTTGAGAAAGTGTTTTACGAGTAGTGCCAGGCAAATTGAATATGCATTACATTAACCCTATTAATCCCAAGTTATCTTACTTCGACGTCTAATGAAGTTAATACGGTACAAAACCTGTATTTAAAATATATATATATATATATATATATATATATACAAATTACTCTTTGAAGCAATGAACATTTAATCTACGCACTGTATTTTAGAAGGGGTTTTATTTTACCATTATTGAGTAGATTTACTGCTGTTTTCAGTTACAAGGTTATCCAGAAATATTTGTCTTTTTGTAGAGTTTCAAATTAAGACACAGTGTTCATTGTTCCTGTTCTGGGACCGACATAATGTTTTTTGAATAGTATTCTCGGATTTCCTACTGAAAACGATATGCGACATAGGTCTCAAAATAAGATCTTTAAGGTTTTGTTACATTTTATTATAATGCTGTATTACAACGGTGTCCACAAAGGAAAGTGATCCTAAGTGTTGTTTTGAAATTTGAGGAGGATGAGAGAAAGTTAGCTGAACCTAATAAGAAACTTGAAAATATATAACGAAGTATAAAATATACCAGAACAATATGCTTTAATCAGGACCTTATTCAGAGATATTAAAGGTAAGAGGCATCACCTACATGAATGAAAAACGCTGCTTGATGGACCAAAAGGAAGTATAAACATCTCTGTGAAATAAATAGTCTTCAAGCACAAATGTACGAGGATGTACAAATCGTTCGCTCCACACAGATAGTGTTATAATAACACACACACACACACACACACACACACACACACACACACACACACACACACACACACACACACACACACACACACACACACACACACACACACACACACACACACACACACACACACACACACACACACACACACACACACACACACACACACACACACACACACACACACACACACACACACACACACACACACACACACACACACACACACACAAAAAATCAAAATTACTGTGTGATAACACTGAGGTATGAGAAACAAACGTAGATGCAAAATTGTAACAAGTTACATTTTAAAGTGATCTGTTATTGTCCAAGCCGAAACATAATTTACGGTATTGGGTAACATTCTTACTTTTTATTTCATAACGTGGTTACTGTAATTCATCCTTCCAAATAAAGTGATCGCCGAGACGAAGAGAGCAGTGTAACTCCTGAAATATAGATGTGTAACAAATGCTTCACAATGGAACTAACGAGAGGGTACTATATATTCGGTACTATAAAGGTATTTATTTATTTTATTTTATTTTTATTATGATTATTTTACATACCTTGCACGCCTGCAACATTACTTGCTCGTACAGATAATGTTCCAGTTTCAGGTACTGTGCTAAGTTTTGGCTGGACTACTGATGATGCGGAAAGAGAAGAGCTTCCTGCCTCAGCTTGTTGGTTGATTCCTTTTAACTCTTCGGCTCTTTCAAGCGCTTGCTTAGCTAACTCTGTTAATTTATTTTGTAAATCCGTTTCCTGAACAGACTTTCGCTGAAACAAACACAAAATAGATCTCTGTCATTCATTCTCTCGTGTTTACAGCATACAGCACAAAATCAAGAACATGAAAATCAATGGAAATGCACAAGAAGGCACGAAAAATAAATATTACATTACGTGGAAAACGTCTCGCATTCATTAACCTAGCAATAAACTACTAATTTGCATTCATTAACCTTGCAATAAACTACTAGCTTTTATTTGTTCACCAGAGCGATTACAAATTAAGAAGTTCAGAAACTCCTGAATTCCCGATACTCAGTTTAGCAACTAATTGAAAATTCGATATGATACTGGACTATCGATGCGACGTCTAACGTTTACCCAAATCTTAAAATTAACCAACACAAACTCTGTACAATCAAATAATGTTCTCTAGAATTTTTTCATCATTAAATTTTTAAGATAAAATATGCATTTTTATTGAAATTAATTTCTGACAATTAGACTGCTTCGGGAAAATGATTATGCGGTTACCGATTGCATTTATTTCGTTGGAGTAATTATAATCCTTTTAAGACGTGGAATTATTGTGAACACTGTTAATAATATATGAACTAATGAAAGGAGGAAACAACCGATTTTTTTAACACACTAGATCCTCTATAGCTGCGAATTCTATAACACGGAAAGTGAGTGGTGTTTAACGCATCGCACGATAAGCACGAGGTTCCGGGTTCGAGTCTCGGTTTAGTAAGTCACTTTCTCACTCTTTGTGCGTTACTGTTAATAATAATTCGTTTTGGCTTATTCTTGGGAAAATTACAAATTACTTTCATAAACAACACACTTTTAAAACAGAAAGTCAGACAATTATAAGCACAGACTCTACTCAGCTTGAAATATTCTTATCAGAGTTCTGAACAACGTAAGTTGCCAATTTCAAAAATTTTTCAACAAATAAAAGGTACAATAACGTTAAATTTGACATGTGACCAAGTATTTGTTTCCAAAAAGAAATAAAAAAAATTACTGTTGGCTCACGCGAATGGATAACAAATGTAGGAATGCTTATGCTTGGTAGAATGAAAATAATAATACAAATGAAACCCACGGATCCACAATGGTGCCCACTACCACCTCACACGACCTGGAATTTCAACAAGAACCCTACGTAAGGGACGGACAACCAACCAGTAAGTCATGTGCCAATACTAAGAAGGAGATTGTAGTTTTCAGAAGTAGGAAACTGTTCGTGTACTAAAGCCACCAGCTCTATACTACAAGTTATATTTGCGTAATTGTTAGGAGAACACATACACAACGACGGATTGAATGTGTTTGGATTTTTTTTTTTTAAACCTATACACTACATGAATAAGTAACAGAGTGCCTACTATTTGCTTGTTCTTAAATTCCAGGTTTTTTCCACGCTTTTTCATGTCTATTTATATCATTTTCCAGGTGTATATGTTTTTAAATAAAGAAAAGATATTGTTAACAACCTCTACCAGAAGGCTAGTTGAGAAAAATGAGCAATAACTAACAAAAACAAGCAGAGTTCTCACCTGTAACTTTCGTGTGATTAATATCTCTTGGTACTATTACATTTTTTTTTTCATTCATTTTGTTTTTACTGCATCAGGAATTCTAAAACTTATAAATTCTGACCAAATATATTAATTTATAGGATTACATGTTAGTGAGAAATCTGAGACCCTATAGATAGTCAGCTCGTATGATGTGCGTACAAATACGTATGAGCAAAACTAACATAATACAGAATGACTATCATCCCATTTCAAAGAACAAAAGTATTGAAAATGCCCTAAGTATTATTAATTACAATCCACATTATGTTTTACGCATCCTGCATATACTACCAATAAAGGATCACAATCAAGGAACCAAAAATTTGATATCTTACAGAAGAACATCAGCGAATAGTTCGACATTGTATGAAACAAAGACGAAAATTTGTTTCAGATAATGAACTCTTACTGAACTTACAGCATTAAGGCAAAGTTCAACAGCTTGTGTATACAAATCCACGGCTTCGTCTTTATTACCAGATTCATCTGCATCTAACGCCTGTGTAAATAAGAAATGAGCTTTCCCGAGCATCTTTTGGCTATTGGACTGAACTTCAGCTACACTCTTTGATACCTCTGAAATAAATAAATAAATAAATAATAATAATAATAATAAAAAAAAAAACGAAATATTTTGCCACATAACATAAATCCACAAATTGAACAAAATAGTTTAATTCTGCACTCCCTTATTCGCTTTTAGATACCATCACTTTTTTTTAACGTAAATTTACAAGAAAAACTTCAGTGCAAAAAACTAAATGTTAAATTTTCTCTGCGTTATTTATAAATATTGTATTTACTATTTATATGTTTATTACTTTTAATAGTACAGTTTCACTAGTCGTCTTAGAACGATCATAGAATCTAGGCTTAAATGTACAAGAATCACAATTGAAACATTGCAGAATAAGAGAAGTGTAAGAATAAATTCCGGAAAATAAACGCAACACTTTGGATAGCTTAAGCACAGACAGTCAAAACGAGATCTCATTGAGTCTCATTATGAAACGAAGATGCGAAGACACACCTCATTCAAATATTACTGGCCAAGTACACACTAACAACATAAAAGAAAAATATTAGCTCTTTCGTAGCTAAGCGGTTACTGTACGCGCCTTTGGCGTAGGAGACCCTGGTCCCATTCCCAGTGGTAGCTCATGTGGTTCGGATTCCACGTTAATCAATAGGTCCCGTCTCATATAGCCGTGCTGTTGAAAGGGTCGTTAAACTCAAAATCAACTCAACTCAGAAGAAAAGTACCGTAATTCTATAAAATAAAAGACAAATTCCGACCAAAGTATATATTATTTATTAAATTAGAATTAGTGGTGTTCAGATAAAAGTATTGTAATTTTAACGCTGCATAGTATTAATACAGATTTTCAATTTTAATGTATTTTGCTCGGGCTTTGATACGCGACTTGCAAATCCAGAGAAAATACTTTCGTTCAAGTCACTTTGAACATACGAATCAATTTCTTATCTTATCCTTTCTACTGTAGTAAGAATTAACTGAACGATCAACAATAATCGGATTTCCATTGGCTTCCCTGGAAGAATTTTTAAGACACAGGTGAGTAAAAAACGTTTAATGCGAAAATAGCCCAGTAAAATTAGAATTTAAAAAATTTCAAACAAGCTGGATTATTGTGAAGATCTTTATTTTTTGATGTTCTCAGCATATCCTGAAAAGAAGCCGTGACATTTTTTGGAGGGCAGTTGGTGAGTGGTAGGGAAGATTCTAGCCTTTTTTGCAATGATCTCGAAAAATTATCAATGATTCGAGGGAGAAAGTTAGGAGAAAAATTTTAGTTCATAAAATTCTACACACATAAAAGAAAATGGTTCTTAAGCTTTTTTTTTTCTTCGTAGAATCTATCTTTCAAAGATATAGACTGAATTGTGTCTGAACAGAAATACTACACACCACTATAATCCTATATATAAAAATGAATGTTTGTTTGCTTATTTGTCCTCTTTACAAATCCAAGTCATTTGTATGACATACTTCTAAGTAAGTACATCGAAGAGATCATAGTCAAAAAGAGGTGGTAGACTATTTACATTTTTATGTATTTTCTGAGGGGGGAGAAGGGGACTCAAGAGGAAAAGGTGTTTTATCTTATATATATATATATATATATATATATATAAAATGTTTTTCGTTTGTTCGGTATCCAAATCCAGACCGTTTGCTTGGCATACTTGTAAGTAACTGTATCGAAGAGATTACATGTGGAACAGACTGTAGGCCACTTAGATTTTCTGATGCGTATCCTAAGGAAGGAGAAAGATATTTAAAGGGGAAGAGCTGGTCTTAAGATTTATAACAAAAATAGAGTATCTCACGATCTCATGTTAGAAATAATTAACTCTGTTCGTACACTCATTTTTAAATACAAGTGAACATACATTATTGTTTTAGATCGGAAAACAAATATACTGTGTTGGAAAGGCACCTTAGCACCGAGGGGAGTTGGAAATAATCGAAAACAATCAACATTAGTGTTGAATCCACTGTTTCACAGGGCCACGGGGTCAGTAATTTGAAGAGCGACAAGTTTGATGTCATTCAAGTTCAGCCCCCATCTATATAGAGAATGAGAAGGGCTGAAAAAGAAAATGTGAATAAATGACCAAGATTAGTGCTGAATCCAACAGTCCAGATGACGTTTAAGTCCAAGTTTAGCAAAGAATATGTATGTCAGCTTGCCCAGGAATAGGGGCACGTTATTTATACTGATAAAGTAGTTTTTTTTTTTCTTTTCAAACATTTGATTCCTCATTTTCATTGATTATAGCATCATTTATCCGGAGTCCAGAAAAATATTTCAAATAAAATTTACTTATTTTTCCTCCTAGAATCAGAATCCTAAATTAAGAAAAAACAAAAATGCAGGTTCCCATTTAAGTTCTCAAAGTTGGCTCCTATTCCACTTTCACGGGCTAATTTTATCACAGGTAAATTCATTTCCTTTTCAATACATTAACTTTTTATAAAAGTAACCAAGAAAGTGTTGTCGCTTTTTCACTCATCACTTTCGAACATCGATATATCACCTAAGACGTACCTGGAAGATCAAAAGTATTCCCTATCGGCATAGACTACCTTCTGCCAACGTTCTGGAAAGCCATGGATTCTATCGCGGTAGAACGTGGTGGGCCGTGAAGCGAAGAAAGTATCACGTGCATTTTTTACCTCTACTAGAAATTTGAACTTGCGTCCTCTAAGATGATTGTCCAAGGAATGAAACAAGTGATAATCGAACGGTGCAATGTTTGGGGAGTATGGCGGATGCAATACTGTTTGCCATCCAAGACATAGAATGGTGTCCCGGCCCGGGTCATCCTAACCACGTGGGGGCTTAGTGTTGTTCTGTAACAGGAGGACCCCTTTGCGATTCAGAAGTACTGGCTCCAGAGTTTTGAGTTCTTCTTTAACACAGGTCAACTGCTGACAGGACACAGTTGCATTAATGCTCTGACCAGCTGGTAGCAGTTCTCGATACACGATGCTGCAAGCAGTCCACCAAACACACAGGAGGACCTTCTTCTAGTGCAATGCTGGTTTCGGCTGTTTTGGAACCGGTTCATGGGATGCTAACCAATGATGACGGCGCAGTGGAGCTTCGTACAGGTCCCACTTCTCATCACATGTCAACAACCTGTCCAGAAACGGCTCCTTCCTAAGATGAGATAGCAAAGAAACACAGGTGTCTGCTCGCGTTGCCTTCTGGCCCGGAGTCAAATCATGTATGACTCATCGACCCAACTTATAGTGCTTCCCAAGTTAATGGAAGTGTTGCCGAATGGTTTATCCACTCACACTGAATTGTAGTCCCAGTCGTTACATGTCTGGCCTCAATTGCTGCCTGAAGATCTTCATTTTGTACATGTGTTGGTCTTCCGGTACGTAGTGCATCTTCGGGTTGTTGAGTTGATTTTAGTTTAGCGTCCCTTTCAGCAGCGAGGCTATATGAGACGTGGACCTACTGATTAACGTGGAATCCGAACCACATGAGCTCCCGCCGGGAATCGAACCCGGGTCTCCCACGCCAAAGGCGCGTACGCTAACCGCTTAGCCACGGAGGAGCTCCTGCATCTTCGGGTGTTTCGTCACCGTCTTTAACTTGTTACAGCACCGCTGCACTGTCTGCATAGTCACGACACCCTCACCAAAGGCCTGGCATATTGTCTACCCCGCTGCAGCGTCGTTTGACCCCAACTTGAACTCATACAGCATGTACCCCCATATGATGCTCTGTGGAGGTCCCATCTCCATTCGCATTCAACTCACGGTGTGAGTGCTAATTGAATATAGACTTCCACAAAAAGCGAAAGAACTTTCTTAGTTACCTTATACTTCGTTTCTTCCGTTCGATGAAGATTTTTGCCGTATACCTGTTCTAGATATTTTTCAGTTTTAAGTTAAAAACCTCATCGTATTTCTGTTCAGATATAATTCAATCTATATCTTTGAAACGATTGATTTTATTTATTTATTTATTTGTTTGTTTTCTTTTTTTAAGTCTAAGGACTTTATTATTAATGTTATTTCAACTATTAATATTAGTTATTATAATGTTATTTCAAATATTAGTCTTTATGTTATTTCAACTTCTGTCAGAAGTACCGATATCAGAGTAATTGCTAATAGCTGGTAAAGGATACACACTCAATCACAATCTCAAACTCTCTCTCTCTCCTCTTCAAAGGCCTATGCCTTGCCTTTGCAGCTATAGCTTTCAGTCTTCCGCAGGCCTTTTCACTTCCATGTAGGAAAAACATTTCATCTTATTGATCACATTTTTAAAACAAGATGTTCTCGGTCGTCCCCTCGTCTTCTTTCCCAAGATCTTGTCTTCGAAAATGTTTTAGAGAAAGGCATCATGTCTGAGTAAATGTCCAATTAGCTTGCATTGCGTACTTCTATTAATTTAAAGTTGCTGTCTTCCCATACCTACTTCCTGCAGTACCATCTTGTTGCTCTTCCCGTCGGTCCAAGTAGTTCTTGCAATTCTCCAAATTATATTTACATTGTGTCGAGCTGACGTTTTTGTTGTTTTGCTAATGTCCAGGTTTCACACCCATACGTCCAGAAACTCCAAACGAAGATTTTTGGAAATTTCTTCTTGGAGTGGATATTAATAAGCTTATTAAAGAAGTACTTTTCATTCTGGAAATTGTTCTTGCCCAGTGCTATCGCTATGATATATTGAATAACTCAAATATTTTTTCAAGGAGGCATGTTCAATACTGTTTGAGAAATAAAAACTTTATTTTACTTTTCTCTCTCAGGAAAGTTTTACAAGAAAGCATAATTCTAACCATATGTTACCAGTTTAATAGCAAATAAAAGTTATTAATAAAGAGGTCAGCGAGCATCGGTACAATTTAAAAGAATTTTTAATCTCCGTATAGGCCAGATCTTTTGTATTTTTCAGTTAACGATATCAGTTTGACTTTAATTCATTTTGTCCGAATGAGATCTCACAATCCTGTCTTTCTATGAATAACAAAGGTTTTCGAAATGATGTTGAGGCATCGTTGTACTGAATTTTCCTTTTCAACATAAACGTGTGTTTTGGTACATCTGCGAGAGTGTTACTACATACTGAAAAATTCAGTAGACTAGTCGGTTGGACTGGAGTTCAGCATTCCTTTCAGCACCGAGGCTATTGTAAGCTTCTGTTCACAAAACCCTTTCGGAGACTAAGATAAAAAGTTCATACGGATTTGTGGGGAAAAGTGCATACTTTCAGACGTATGGCTGCCCAAACTCAGGAAAACGCTAAATTTCATTCATCAGTCGCTATTTCGAATTCGAGGAAGTGTGGATGGCGGTCGTTATCACCGTAAAGGAAGTCTCACATACACAATCCAGAAATGCATATTTCAACAGTGTCCAATGTATGTGCAGCGTATAATTCCCAGACATGCTCTGGACCGAATTTGCAGATATACTCTGTCTTTATGGTTGGCACAAAGTTGGCATGATAAGCCACGACAGCAGGAACACGGAATGCTTCGGCAGATGTCGGAAATGTTAAGGAAAGTCAGCACCACGGTCTCTCCATGTTCGAGGAAACGTGTGCTGCTATATTTTGTTTCACGCTTACAAATGGAGAAAAAAAAAAAAAAGTGAAGTATACCGTGACGAAATACATTGAATACATCGTAGCACGCGTTATTTCGAATACAAGAAATCGTGGAGCTGACGGTTCCTAACACTTTCGACTTTCCGCCGAAGCTTTCCGTGTCTACTGTTATCAAGGCTTACCTCATACCTTTTTTGGACTAATCTTCAAATCAGGGCATATCTGAAAACTCTGTTGAGAACGTATCTCGGATTCATATCCTGCAGGAAATCCCCTGTACATTCATGACATGTGCATTTCTGAATTGGGCATGATTTTCCTTGACTCGCGATAGTATCATTTATGACGAAGTTAAAAAAATAACAATAATAGCTTTTTAATAGGCCACCACCATTTCCATTGGCGTAAAACGCTCTCCTTTTAATGTTTTAAAATACAGTACACGCTTTACTTTCTTACCTGCAATACTTTTGAATAAAACTTTCTGTATTTGGAGTACAATAAAACATTAGCACCAAACAATAATTAAACATTAATGTAATATCTCGGCATTCTGAATATACACCTAATATAAACAAGTAAACATATACCTTAATTTAGTACCTCTTTGACTATTTGCAGTCAACACACCTAACTTACTTTTTCTGTAATACAGAGGTTGTTCAGTCTACATTTGATCAATTTCGACTTGTCCGTAAGTGCTTGATGTGTTTCCCTTAATTCCTAACAATAGCCCGACAGCGTAATTTCCACTGTAATGGGCTTCTCTGAAGAACTGGGAGGGGAATCTTGTCCCATTCCCTCTGCACAGCTTTCCAAAGTCCTTCCACAGTTGTCACATGCAGTTTTCCCAAAGCCCGCTTCAGCAATCCAAATCCACAATAGTCCATAGGACTTGCATCTGGAGATTTAACAGGTACCTCATTGAAAGGTATCACCTGTATACCACTTGCCTCCTCCATCTCCCTGTAGAATGCGAGGGACGATCGTGAAGTATGTGATGAGGCCTTGTCCATGTGAATGCACACCAGACTGGCGTCATTTCCGTACATTGTTGGAATCTCATGCTCGTAGATCGGTCGCATGATCTGCTCCTGAAAATACTGAAAATTTATTTTGCAGTTCTTCGCCACCCTACGAACCTTCAGTTTACCTCGGTGACAGTAGCCAGTAACGACCATGAATCCTTTTGGGAAAGACACGGACCCACCTTCTGAAGTTCTTGGCGCCTTTCTCTCGGTACATGATGGCTCTAGGTTTGCCGCAGTTGGAAAGGTAAATCCATGCTTCATCGAGCGTTACGACGTACATCCACCTTTGTTTTGCCAGATGCCGTTCGTACAGCTTCCGGGCGTTATACTTTTGTTCCTTTTGGTGGGCATCCGTGAGAAGATGGCCGCGAGCTTTCATGACTTTTTCCAGCTTGAGTTGATGGTGTAACGTCCGGCTCACAGTCCCCTAAGACACGTCAAGACGATTAGCCATACACTTCGTGTTAGCGGATTTTCTTGCATTGCCATTTTGCGAAGTTTCCTCAGCATGGTGGAGGTGGCCTTGGTGCATTCCCGCTTCCTAGGCAACTTCGTTGGTGATCCAAATGGTGAAGCTTCGTTGCCCTTGTGCTTTTTAATAACATTTTTTATTCCACATAAACTGATGTTGCAACCATTCTTCTTGCACTGTTTTCTAATGACAGAAACACTAAAGTGGGCGTCATAAAGAACCGTAACATAGCCTTCCCAAAACCGGCTTAGTTTGGGCGGCATTTTGGTCACAGAGCGGAAACCCACACACACTTGGAAACAAATTTAACACAACACTCACAACAATGGTCCTGTTTTGTGCGATATTGTCGTCCGCGCGGAAAAACAACTTCGTTCCCAGGAAGCCACTGCACAACACTACAGGACGCCACGAGCCAGGTCAGGTGAATCCATTCTGCCCGGGAGGGGGAAGGAACGAAATCGGCCAAACGTAAAATTTTTGATTCAATTTGTTCTTTCAAAGCTTTAAGGTTTGATTACTTTTGGGGTTTCTCAAGCTTCTTATCACCATCTTTTTGAATATGCATCAATTGTTTGAGGTGCTTTTTACATGTTCTGTGGGCAATGTAATGCTTGTTAATATGAAAGACTTTTGTGAAATCTGATTGCATTTCCCATGACTCTGTGAAATATAGCAATTTCCCTTATTCTCAGCATATTTTTAAAGCATTTCCCTGATTTATTTTAATTTCCCTGACTCCCTGAATTTTAAGGTCAAAGTGAACCCTCTTAATTCTACTTAGCTAAATTCTGAGCGTGTTTGACTCTGGGCGCGACTTCCCAAACTGTTTCATGACGATGAAAAATGAAATGAAATCTTTGAGTTCTACGTCCCACGGTTATGCCGGTTAGGTTAAAGGAGACGGTGATGATGAGTAATGAATGAAATGATGGAATGAAGAAAGTGGGAGAACCCCGAGGAAACCTACGCACACGGTGTTTGTCCACCACAAAGTTCACTTTGCGGGGGGCTGGGATTGAACCCGGGACCCCAAGCACAAGAGGCTTATGACGATGATAACACCACTGAAAAGTTACTTGTGTTTTATGCTCTCGCAAGAAATCGCGCTCAGAATCAGGAACGCTCCTTATTCAGATATATGGAAAAGCATACATTTTAATGTAAATTACAAGGATAAATCGATATTACCAATTAAAGTCGTAACGTATAATGGAATACTTGTACTTACGCATGGCATCCAACGTCTGTGCACGCCCCTCATATTCCTTAGCTTTAGTGAGCCAGTCATTACAAGGTGTCTGGCGGGACGCCTGTTCCAAAAGTTTGGCTGCCTCTTTGTAAAAGTATGAGGCCACATCCAGTCGACCTGCTCGATCGAAATAGACGCCTCTACTCGCTGAATGATAGGCATTTTTAACAAGAATTTCAGCACTCCAACTCATTACTATCAACGAAAGAAATTACGACAATTAGTTATAATTACTTAACCCTTTTGAGGACCATAACAATTGTTGGCAAAGAGGAAAATATTCTTTTAGTTATTTAAGCGAAAGTTGTGTACATTCTATAAATCATCATCACACGTTCACCTATTCATGATTTGGGACAAACATGTCTCTTGATAAATACGGCATTAAAAAAAAAAATGAAAATAAAAATTAAAAAAGCACAAGCAGTTGTACAAACGATAACTCTTTAATTTTTCTTTATTCCTCTGCACAGTGTTAGCAATTATAATGTTCCTATATTCTTCAAAAATCCAAAAGTAGCTGGTAAAAATTAAACGAAACCAGAATGGGATTACAAAACTATTATAAAGCAATTTATACTCAAGCTTACTTAGGTGCTTCCTGTATCTTTAACAGCTAATACATGAAAACTGAAACATTTTAAATGATCAACTACAATTTTAGGACAGTTTAAAAAATGAGACAACAATATCCCTTGGTTGTGAAGGGGTTAAAAAATGTAAACAGCTATTAAATTTTTCAAACTCACCTCCATGTTTTCTAAATGAAAACAATTAAGTAAGCGAAAAAATGAAATGAAATCTTTGAGTTTTACGTCCCACGATTATGCCGGTTAGGCTAAAGGAGCGGTGATTATGAGAAATGAATGAAATGGTGGAATGAAGAAAGTGGGAAGAAACGGAAGAATCCCGAGAAAACCCACGAGCACGGTGTTTGTCCACCACAAAGTCCACACATGGCGCGAGCTGAAATCGAACCAGGGACCCCAAGCACCGGAGATGAACGCTCTACCACTGAGCCACCGCGCCCCCCAATTAAGCAGAGCAGGATTTAGGTTTGGTGGGGTCCTAAGCTATTGAAAGTAATGGGGCCCTTTATGTTTCCTAATGAATGTAGGCGTCCTATATACAGAAATGAAGGAACTAGTGATATTTTAAAACTTAGGCTAGCAGAAGGGGACCCGTTACTTACATCACAGGACTTACACAACACGAAGCACTGTTGCTATATGTAGATTTTTATCTTAGATATTTACAGTTTCTCTTATATTTTGGAAATGTAAATCCAGCTTTCTCCTTTATTTTAGGGAGGCCCTCAAAAGAGTGGGGCCCTAAGCTATATCTTGTTTAGCTTATACGTAAATCCGACACTCCAATTAAGTAAGCGAATAAGCATATTAAGTGACTTACACGCATCTACGGGCTTTTTAAGTATTAACATATGTAAAGAACAGGAACACGTTAATAAAATCTTTAGGAAACATAACAATTAGATATATTTCTTGTCTTTTCGTTATTATTATTTTATAGATACTATACTAATCTTTGTGTTCCAACAGTGATGATCCACTACTCATTAACTGCCCACTGATATTTCAAGCATAATGTAAGAATGCCTTTCGTCAGAATCAATTCTAAGCTAAACAGTGAAAAGTTAGATTCTTTAATTTTAAAATATAAAATTCAATAGCAATAACCAACAACTCAGAGTCGAAGTAGCTCGGTATTTCACCAAATAACGGAAAACATTTTATTAATGTACTGACAATTAAGTTCGCGAAATGGGGCCGCGGTGGCTCAGTGGTAGAGCGTTCACCTCTGGTGCTTGGGGTCCCAGGTTCAAACCCTGCTCCCGCCAAGTGAACTGTGTGGTGGACAAACACCGTGTGCGTGGGTTTTCTCGGGGTTCTCCCGTTTCCTCCCACTTTCTTCATTCCACCATTTCATTCATCTCTCATCATCACCGTCTCTTTTAGCCTAACCGGCATTAACGTGGGACGTAAAACTCAAAAATTTCATTTTTTTAAAGTTCGCGAACTCGCCACCTGTGACTGAGGGCAGCACTACACAAGCAGCTTTATATTTTTTCAGAAGCCTATTATTTCAGTGTCTTACAGCAGTGTTTGCGTTGACGGGTGGCGGTTTCGTGCTGAGTGGCGTTCACTGTTTGTGCTTGTGTGTTCTTAGTGAAAACGTCTGAGCTGGAACTAGAGCAACGAACAAACGTGAAATTTTTGGTGAATCTAGAAAAGAAGGATGATGAAATACTGGAATATGGTTAGGTTAGAATGCCATGAAGAAGTCAGCAATATACAAATGGGTTAAATAATTTTTGGAGGGAACAACTGACTGATCACTGGAGGGTACGGTGAGTCGAACAGATGCAAACATTTCCAAAATTCACTGACGCAGTATCCTCGAAATTTCTACATTGACTTCTGTCCTCAGCAAACTGGATCCAGTTTTTACTTTGTATTCTCATTTCTGCGAGATTCATCTTAACTGTCCTCCCATCTGCGTCTAGGCGTTCCTAATGGTCTTTTTCCGATTGGATTACCAGTTAAAATTTTGAAAGCGGTCTTACTTTTTTCTATTCTGGCTACATGACCTGCCCGTCTGAATCTCATAGACTTTATGAATCTAACCATGTCAGGTACACTTATTAAATTATGTACTTCCTCGTTATGAAGTTTCCGCCATTTCCCATTCCTGTCTTCTTTGGTCGGAATTTGCACTTCTGGATTCTATTCTCAAATACTTTCAGTCTGCGTCATTCCCTCAGAGTAGGCAATGATGTTTTGCAACCATGTACAGTACAACAGGCATAATTATCGTGCTATATACTTAAGCTTAAAATTCCTTGCTAGAATTCGCGCAGACAAAAGAATTTGGACTGAATAATAACATGAATTTCGTGCTTTCTCTCAATTTAGTATATACTAGGGATGGCCAATTCCGGAATTTTTACTTTCCGGAATCCGGAAAGTAAAATCGGAAAATTCCGGATTTCGGAAAAATTCCGGAATTCGGAAAAATTCCGGATTTCGGAAAAATTCCGGAATTCGGAAAAATTCCGGAATTCGGAAAAATTCCGGAATTCGGAAAAATTCCGGAATTCGGAAAAATTCCGGAATTCAGAAAAAATCCGGAATTCGGAAAAATTCCGGAATTCGGAAAAAATCCGTATTTCGGAAAAATTCCGGAATTCGGAAAAAATCCGTATTTCGGAAAAATTCCGGAATTCGGAAAAATTCCGGATTTCGGAAAAAATCCGGAATTCGGAAAAATTCCGGAATTCGGAAAAATTATTTTTTCTTTTTGTAATCCTAAGAATTTTGTTCAAATGCAAACGAACAAATTTCCTTTTTGTAATCCTAAGAATGTATGATGCAAGTTAAGCTGAAACTTATATCTTAAAGTATACACTACTCAATCTTCCCATGGTTAATGAGATGTAGTCCAAAAGTACGATGTACTCCTAATATTTAATTTTTGTTTTACTGTGATATTGTCCAGAGGTAAGACATATATTACACTGAGATAAACAACTTGACATAATGAAGATGTTATCATACGTAGTTTTCCAGAAAATCGTGAGAAACGATTTTTTATGAAGTTAAAATATGCGTCGCTTGTTGCCAGTGTAATGCAATTGATAACTTTTATGCTGGAATAGTCTTCTTCTTCTTCTTCTTCTTCTTCTTCTTCTTATTATTATTATTATTATTATTATTATTATTATTATTATTAATCGTTTATGTACTGTAAAAGAAAAATATGAACCGTTAAGTAGTATATTTTATCTTGTTTTTTGATATCTTCTAACAGTAATAACAAATTGCTTGTAAATACGCAATGATTATCAAGGACAATGGCATATTAATGTAAGGACTACTCTGCAGACTAGCAATAAACAATAAACAATAACATAAACAATAGTCCCAAAAAAAAAGTAACTAACTTGGGCACGTCAGAATATTCGCGAGAATATAGGGACGCATTGAGACTAGCAAAAAACGTGGTGTTATTATTACTCAAAGGGCCGTACGATGGAGGCTTTAACGTTAATGTTAATGGCACCAATGAGCACTTACTTGCTCTAATGGTTAACCTCACTTTTGAGATGATTCTTAGAAGTGGGCGTGTTGGCATGCAGTTGGAGTACTAACGATTTGCGTCACTATCGAACACTAACGTAGCACTAGCGACGTTTAAAGTCGAAATTGGAGTCTGACATAAGTGGCTTGTCAACTTCACGGACATTATATTTTCCTTGAATGCGAGAATTTTGCGCCCTACCACAAAAATAGGAAAAAATGCACTCGCAATATATTTGCACTGGAATGTTTGCGCCCTACCCCAAAAAGAGGGGAAAATGCGCCGGCTATATATTTGCACTGGGATGTTAGCGCCCTACAATTCAACTTATTATTGTATTGTGTAAAGTAACTTCCACTCGCACTTGAACTAGGCTTGCCTCTCATCGTCTCAGTGAGTTACTCCATCCGTTATAATATTCCGAACAAATGAAAAAAAAATACAATTTTAGTTCACTAAAGGGCAATCCATACAAATACAATTTTTCATTATACTACAAAATTTACAATAAACGTATAAATGACTGATATATAATTATTTATTAATATAATCAAAGAGTATAATTTAATCTACAAAAGGCTGTTTGGCTCTACCCAGATATCTCTGTTCACAATCCTTGAGAGTTGTTTGCTTTTCAGGACACAAAATATAGAAAAGAAAATGTAAAGTGAATGTAAAATCAGTTCAGTAATATTATCAAGAAAACTATGTACAGTGTGTTTACTTGCTGGAATTACACTTCAAACACACAATTGCGTTCAGTCGTTCTTTCAGGAAAAATGTTCCGGGGGGCACATTTAGTATTCCGGAGGGGGGTCACTGCTGGTACTATTCTATTTATTATTATATTATAGACGTATTATTTTGGTCTCCTCCGAGGGGGCACTCTGAGAGCTCTGGGGAGGCCAGTGTTCCCCCAAAATCATCTCTGGAAGAAGCAGTGATTGCGTTGATCCGTTGTGTTCTTTTGGCTTATATTGAAGTTTATTCTCCCCTTATATAGCCACAATGAAAATAAATCACAAATGGCATGGTTGTGGGGGGAGGATTGTTTATGCTGTAATGTCAGCCCCTCCGAGGAAATGCGTAAGCTCCAATAGGTTCTTTTATTTCGCAGGTCTCAAACTTCCCGGTGGAGGTACATCGCAGGCGCAATTTTCCCTGTTCTTGAGGTAGGGCGCAAATTTCCCAGACGCAAAATTCTCGACACCGTTCGAATGACCTCGGAAGACTATATCTTTTTCAATACTTTTTTATAATTTTTTACTCGAGATTTCTTCATAGCTTCTTATTAAAATACTTACTAATATATCCTCATTTTATTGTCCTAACCAATCAATATGGGTATGTTGTCAGTAAAATATTTAGATTGATCGAGCCTCTGGTGTGTAACCACAGTATCATGCCCCCATTAGAAATCTTGGCTAAACGAATCAATATATGTTGCCAATAAAATAGTTTAGAATGATTGAGCCCCTGGTAAATAACCATAGTATTTCGTGACAGACCCCCCCCCTTCCTATTACCATATTCTAGCTACGTGCCTGACTCAGCTAAATCTCTACATTCTTTACCAAGCACACATTTTCTAAAGCGGAAAATGCTCTCTAAATACCTAAGCTCATTATTTTCAGCAGATGCACAAACTGGGTAACATGCTATCTACATGAATGTTATATATGTCGATTACTGGAAACCGCTTCTCGCTATCTATTACCATATTTACTATATAATGATTAACGTTAAAACCGGAAATGGTTGATTTGTACCGCTTCCGGTTTGAATATTACATTCATCAGGGAACTCGATTCTTAACTATTGACTCTGTACATCATGGCCAAAATTGATTGGTAATCCATCAGATAGTTCTTGAGACTGTTTGTTTCACTGACGGACAGAATGAATATATGGCTATAGAGTTTTGATAAACTAAATTCGTTAATGAGTGATGATGGAACAAATATAAGAAAGGGAACCAAGAGTACCACCGGGAAAATTTTCGAACACAAAATTAGCCATCGAAAACCCACATGTCCTGGGTTAGAATACCATAGATGAAAACTCTACCACTGAGTCATCAATCACCCGCTTATTAGTTTTGTTAACTATTATATTAATATAAATTAATGAATGCCTGCTTATGTTAATTATTGAACAATTACATTGTATACTTCGTAAAGTCAATTTGTATTTACTGTACATACAGTGAGCGCAGAAAGTGTTCGTACACCTATGCTATTGAAACGAAAATGCCTGCGAAAAAGAAACAGAAAATTTAAGAAGTGTAATAACACACACAATATGAATAATGAAAACTAAGCTTTATGAATATATCAATAAAGAACCACAAAGACAAGTTTAATGGTCAGAAAGTAAATAAATTCCGTAGAAAATATATAGAGTAGACGCAAAAAGTGATCGTACACCTGACGTACGAATACGAAACAAAGATACCACAACTGGGGTTCACTAGTATTCACCTGAGTATACACCTCTGTATAGCATGACGAGTAACAGAATGAGTTTAGTTGTGAATAGGATTGAAAAAACTGCACGGTGGGCTGTCGAAATGGGAAGCAACCGAACAGAAACAAATGAGGAGACAAGAAAAGTAATTATTAAAGTGCATAAGAAGGGTAAGTCTTTGAGAAAGATAGCAAACCTCAGGGGCAGATCCAGAGGGGGGCGATCGGGGCCATCGCCCCCCCCCCACATGAGGAAACTTTCTTATTTTATATATAAATAAACCCATCCATAACAAGTTTGGAGCTCTTAAAAGTAGCAGTATTACTGCCGACCGCCCCTTCCCCAGAAGTCCGTCCTGGATCCGCCCCTGTATAGAGTAGCCACAATCGAGTATTTTCCGCTGTATGTTTGGAGTCGTTGTCTTGCTGAACAATAAATTGTTTTCAAGAACCATCTTCTGCCCACTAGTATGGAGATATTCCTTTAATATGTTAATATACACTTTGTAGATCATCACTCCATCGATAAGGTGGAGACGACCCACTCCTGAGGCACTCATACAACCCCAGACGAGCACGGACCCTCCTCCGTGTCTTACTTTAGAGACGAGATTTTGAGGATTCATCTCTGTATTCACCTTGCGCCATACCATACGCCTCCCATTGGACTCGATAAAATTAAATTTATTTTCGTCCGAAAATATGACCCTATTCCAGAAAGAAGCCTGATCCCTTATCTTTATACTCTTTTTCAAACTTTAGTCTCTTTATACGATTTGTCTTGTTCACCCAGAACATTTTCCTGGCTATCCGACCATGATACCCTGCAAATATTCCGCACTGTACTGGCTGATACTTTAACACCGCGTGTTTCCAGATCCGTTGCCAATTGCACAGCACTACTTTTTGGAACCTTTTTTCTTTCCCTAATAATGTAACGTTTAACTTGTTCACTCAACACTCTTGGTCTTCGAGTTCTTTTTTTATTATTTTTTTTATGGTTTCGCACAGTGATAGAAACATTATACATCGCAATTATTGTTTGTACTGTTGAACAAGGCCTGTCTGCAAGGTTTGCCAGGGGCGGATCCAGGACGGACTTCTGGGGGGGGGGCGGTCGGCGGTAATACTGCTACTTTTAAGAGCTCCAAACTTGTTATGGATGGGTTTATTTATGTATAAAATAAGAGTTTCCTCTTGTGGGGGGGGGGGGGCGATTGCCCCCTCTGGACCCGCCCCTGACTCTATAATACCTTGAAACAGCTTCGCACACCTCCCCAATCCCCAGACATGAACCCCATAGAACATCTATGATCTGTTCTGGAGACAAGAATCAGAAGGCACAGCTTGTCTACTAAAGAAGGCCTAAGAAAAGCTATTCAAGAAGAATGGGACATAATCAGTCCCGAAGCTACAGAACTACGAACTACTACAGGTGAAATCAATGCCACGAAGATTACAGACAATCATTAACGCACAGGGTAATCCCACAAAATATTAAATAACGTAATATACTTTATAAGCATTAATTCAAGCATAAGTGTACGGTGACTTTTTGCGTTTACAAAAAAGGAATTCTCTCTTTTCTTCTGAACAAAACAGTGATTGTGTTTGTTTGGCCTTTCTCTTGTATATAGAAATAAAATGTATGAATGTGTAGTCTTAATTCTGGTTATATATATATTTTTCCACCTCCCGTTCTCATGCTAGCTGTTTTCAATATAAACTATGCACGGTGTACGAACACTTTCTGCGCTCACTGTAGGTATGTTGACAATAAGCGAATGTTATTAGAATATTTGTTGAGATTTATTTTCCTTCACTGCCTTTCGCCTGATTAAAAAGTAGTTTGCAGTGCTTTGGAGCAGCTGCAGGTGGGAACGCGATAATGTTTGAGACATACCGGCGACTTTTTTGTGTGTGAAAATAAGATCTTTCTCATAAAGTAGTAAATAACTGCAGTAGCAATTGTCTACGTAAATGATAAAGACATATCCAACTACAAGAAATTAATACAGTATATATAGCCTATTCATTATTGTGTTTCTCTTTTAACAACTACTAGCTAAGGATGGCCAATTCCAGAATTTTTACTTTCCGGAATCCGGAAAGTAAAATCGGAAAAATTCCGGATCTCGGAAAAATTCCGGATTTTTTCTGAATTCCGGAATTTTTCCGAATTCCGGAATTTTTCTAAATTCCGGATTTTTTCCGAATGTCGGAATTTTTCCGAAATCCGGAATTTTTCCGAATGTCGGAATTTTTCCGAAATCCGGAATTTTTCCGAAATCCGGATTTTTTCTGAATTCCGGAATTTTTCCGAATTCCGGATTTTTTCCGAATGTCGGAATTTTTCCGAAATCCGGAATTTTTCCGAATTCCGGAATTTTTCCGAATTCCGGAATTTTTCCGAATTCCGGAAAGTAAATTTTCCGATTCCGGAAAACAAAATTTCCGGAATCCGGATTCCGGAAAATTTTGGCCATCCCTAGTATATACACACATACTAATATTATATTGTTTTAAGTTGTGTTTAAGCGCCTTCTAGCCAAACTTGAAGAATTTGTTGGAAAAATGCGTCCCTTTCTTCCGCACCAATGCTCCAAATTGTTCCACGAATTTTGAACATAGCATCTCTTAGTACAAGAAGATAGCAGATAGTCAAGTGATTACTACAAAAACAGGTTTAGTATACTCATTAGGGTGGACCCCTTTATAATGGCAGAAACTTAAGTTCAAGGTAGAGACTAAGGCACCACCCTTATTTATTCTCTTGGTAAGAGAAGTGTTCTGTGTAAATTTCATTCCTGTATCTTACTTAGAAGGCAGTGTTCCAAATGCCATGAAGCTTTGAGCCTTTTAAACAGGGGGATTTTAAGTGAATTGGAAGGATCAAAACATAATATAAATATTTTACTAAACATATTTTCTAGAGTGTGATATCGACATGCCAGCTTTAGTAGGCTTTTATTCTATTTTAAACCAAAATGCATAGTCCATGTTTTGAACCTGTGTTTACTACCGTATTATCAAAACTTTATTTTATATAATTTTTTAAAGAACGTTGTGAGCCGTAATAAAATATTTTTGCCGTCCCAGGGGACAATTCACTTTTGCCATCAAATTCGACATTAATTCTTCAGTAAAACTTCGTTGGAACCGGGAACAATAATTACATTTTTTTAAACAAAAAAACAAAATTCCGAGATTTTCAAAAATCCACATTCTTCAGCACTCCCCAACCCCTCAATTAAAGGAACTGAAATTTTACCTCGTGCATTATATCATCAAATGTAACTAACTGGAAGGGTGCCAAAACATTTTGGTTTAAGTTAAGTTTTTTGAACTAATCTAGTAGTCCTACACTAATAGATTAAGCTATCTTAATTAGTTTAAATAACTGGTTATGGATACCTCATATAAGAATGCAATAATAATATATTCTTACAACGTACCACTGTTAGTTGTAACAACTATATAAAGATCTGCATAGAAAAATAATTTAACCCTCTGCCTTGACGAAAATTGTCCGCTTGAGCAATTGAAATATTGGCGAAGAAACACGAACTGAAAGACATTACAGGTGAGTCATATTATTATTATTGCAAATGTGTTTTATACACTCAATAAGTAATTAATACTCTTATTTTAGTTTAACGCTAGAACTGAGCGCTCTACCAGTGAGCCACTACGGCCCCGTCCTTTCGTTAGCTTTTCAATTATGAATATATTGGTTGAAGAATATTTTCGTATACTAACTATAGTATCGTATAGAGAGCCCTGAAAGAAACAAAGGAAATTCCTATTAGAAAAAATGTCTGAAATGCATGGTTACTGGTTGCCGATGAAAGGAAAATACTGTTTAAACTATCTAGCTTGAAAAGTATGAGACTTAACAAAAGTGGTTGAAGAAATTAGACAGGAACTAGCGCAAGTACTATATAAATAGTCATGTTTAACAATCGTGTACTACTTGCACAACAATTACTATAAAGGATATCCGTGTATGAGGAAAACAAAGGCGTATGCAAATGCAGAGCCTAAACTTCATATATATATATTAAATGATATTATTATAATATACTAATAAAACACATCAAACTTCTTATATTGAAGTGTCCTCCCCCTCCCCAGTAAATACCGAAATAACGCTTCTGCTAAACACCATGTAACTTCACACTGTTAGTGCATTTGACTTAAGCATCATGAAAATCAGTGATGCCAAGTTCCCTCCAACCTTTCTAAAAAATATCTCTAATACTCGAAAAATATCCGTACGATCACTGTAAAGGGTGGGGAAAAAAGACAGGCCTCATTATAAGTACAGTGAAGATACTAGGAGATGGTACACAGGGTCATATCTTTCGATCATGCATAATATTGTATTATTCTACACATGGTCTATACTTATAAACACGAACACGTGCTATTTATTTACAAACACGACGTGCTCTCCTACTACAAGAAGCAAACGACAGGAATCATCATCAGGTCGTGTGTGAGAAAAGGAACACTAGCAATACCGCTCTCCAGATGAGGGTATACAACACCATGTAAGGTCTCCATCGACATCAGTTTCGGATAGTCAAATCCCCTCTATTAGCTTGCATGGAGCTCTGACAGATCAACCTAATCCCTGCCCGCTTAGCTTGCCTGGAGCTATGCGGAACAACGATCACTCATTGCTTGCCTGAAGCACTGAGAATTCCCAAAATATTTTCACTTAGCTTGCCTGGAAGTCTGTGGAATTCTTTCCTTAGACACCTGGACTTAGGAAGACCAATTTAACCAACACAACAGGGCTGCCAGTGCGGTAGTGCGTCCGTAGGGAAGAGATGGGACAGTAACGGTGGGTATACACATCAACAAGGATAGCACAAACACTATATATAGCATAAAAAAGATGACGGCTATTTCCCAAATCCATTGATGGTTCTGGAATCCGTATTGTGACTTACAGTGAGCCGTTGTAAACCACTTCGTTTACGCGTATACCCACCATCGCTGACACGCCTGTTCGATACGGACACACCCCTCGCTACTGCTCGGGCTCCTCTACTGCGCTCCCGCTATGACTCCTTTGTTACATAGGATTAGTGCTTTTTAATGGTCACTTGGCACAAATTGACTCGTGTTTGTGCACTGTAGTTTTCATGCTAGATGTCCACACTGTATTTATATTCAACACAGTTACAATTAATGAACTATAATCACTACAAGTGAGCCAGAGTCACTATCAAGTGATTTAGGGGCGAAACTAAATAATACCCACATAAAAATACTTTGTTTACGTGTTAGATTATATGCATTTCTACGTTATTATGGACATTGTAGTTAATATCCCACTTTTCTCAATTGCTTACACATTGGTGTTTTAAAGTAGGCCTACCATGACATATTACTTTCGTAAATTTCACGTATATAAGGATTCCTTAAATCTAACACTTCCGCAGTGTACAGAAGCTGTACCGGTACTTTATGTTTACAAGTGGGGTGCTACTAGTATGAAACCAATGACAAATGCTATTGAAATTCATATACCTATTGCCAAACTCCACTTGTTTAACTATTCTTGCTTACGAGTATATCCACCGTCGCTGAAGCTCCTGCTCCCTTCGGATGCAACCCAGCGCTGAACCCCAAGCTTCGCCCTGCCTTACTCAGGTAGAATTCGTGGTTGGTTTGTTTCTCGCAATGTAATTTCTTAACCATATATCCGGGCTCCGTATTTTATACGGAAATCCCAAAAGAATTGTAATTTTTCAACAGCTACTTCTGATGACCCCCTTGAATTTTATCTATGGCAAGTAGGATATTTTCATGTTGCTCAGTGCAAATAATTTAGAAGGCAATAAGAAGGAAATTAGTGAAAGAATTATAATTTTTCAACAACTATTTCGAGTGATATCTCAAAAGTCAACTAGCACAATATTTCTATCGTCGATATACATCTCACTGGTAAGAACAAAACATGTTTCGGTTATTTACAGGCTGGTTTATTAAATTATTACAAATTTCTGTAAATGTAACATGTAGATCCATATAGTAAATCAGCGCCCACCGTTGTTCACCGCACAAGAATTCCTGTTCGCATTACGTACAAAAGCTTATTAATACATCGTACGTATATTTGCTCTTTAATACTATATCGACTATTATATCGTATCAACTGACGTATACTACCAATTATAGATTTTTTAAAAGTATACCTGTGAAATTTCAATATCAAAAACAATAGAGGTTTATCTATCACTACTTTCTGCCGATCGGCGGTCAATATACACCCTGTTGGTAGCTCTTGCAACAAGTCATCGTAAAATACTAGTTATCTGCCTTCAAGTTCTCACTGACAAGATTCAATAATTATTTACTAAACGTGTGTCAAAATCTACTTCACTTCATATTACGTCCATTACTCACTCATTACACACCTTTGTTTTATTACGTAAGTAATAGTCGATTGCAAATTCTATTACTGGAATACTTTGCTACCATAATCACACTGAGTGGCCATGTTTCTTTGCACTGAGCTGGGAAGAGAGAGTAACGGAAGTAGTTCTCAGGTCTATGGTTTTGGTCAGTTTTAAACCAAATATACCATTATCATAATGGTTACTCATGTTAACTACTGCTTCGGAGTTACAGATCATTTTGCTCTTTGACAATAGAGCAAAGCCTAAATTATAAACATGAGAGCTAAATATTGGGCGCAGCTTCAGAATATTCACTCAAATTAAAAACCTTCAAGTTAAGAATGAAGATAAAATAGAAGATGAAATTAAGTATAACACTAACGGAATTAATTGACTTACCCCTTTAATGACACGTAGCCTAAATTATAACATTTTCATTAACAAAGAACATGCTGCCAGCCCTCAAAACTATATACGCAATTTACTATCATCATATTTGCGCTGATGCCGACTATGTAACGGAAATTATACGTAATGGTTAGGAAAAACAATCTAAAGTACGAACTATTAATTTGCCGGTAATTTTCAATAGCAACTACCAGTAGCGTACCCATGAATTTATTTAGGGGGGTCCAAACTAAATATGAGGGTATTTTATATTAAAATTCCTAAAATTGACCCTAAAATTAGGCTAAATTTACACAAAAGTCGAAATTTCGGGGGGTCCGGACCCCCAGGATCCACACCCTGCGTACGTCCCTGGCAACTACCTATTTTCACTTAATAGCTTATGGGCCACAGTGGCTTAGTGATAGAGCGTTCACCTCTGGTGCATGGGGTCCGTGGTACAAACCATAAGCTTAGTTAGGAATTTTCTGCTGGGGGCAGACTGACATATTTTGCTTGGTAGGTGGCCATCTTATAGGTGGCATTTTTATTTTTAGTGAAAAAGTTGGGGAGAAACGCCCCACATAGCTCCGCCTATGGTTCAATCCCAGCTCGCGTCAAGTGTGCTTTGTGGTGAACAAACGCTGTGTGCGTGGGTTTTCTCGGAGTTGTCCCGTTTCTTTCCACTTTCTTAATTACATTTCATTCATTTCTCATCATCACAGTCTTCTTTAACCTACATGACATGGGACGCAAAACTGAAAGATTTCATTTCTTAATAACTTATATCTTACTCATTGCATCCATCATGAATAATTATGTTAATCTTATACACACATTTCAATTTTCATATTGCTCTTTTTCTAAGGAAGTCTAAAAAATCATTATTAGACATTCTTTTACATATAAACCAAAAATCGTTCAGTTATCAAACAGGAATTTATTAAAAAAAAGAAACTAATGAAACTATTGTAAGTCAGCACCTGTCAAAATGAAGGATTATCTTAATTAAAAAAAAAAAGAAATCAGATAGTGTCACATAATTAGCTGTCACTCAAGTGACGCTGCTCAGTTGATATAAATATTTTCTTTTAGTATTAAAAAGTATCAATTAAGCAGAAAAGTCAATAATAACTATATTTACGTTAATTGATAAATGAATTAATGCAATTCGTATGGGAGAAATCATATTTAGCCTATATTAAAGGCAAATTTCAAGTTTCATATTTTCCCTTTTCTTGTTGTTTTCGAAATGATCAATATCAGGTATTGTTTTACTTAAGCGCCGAAGATCGTTCTGTTCTTAAACAACAAATATATGTAAAACGAAAACCATTGATAACAGTCCGCAACTGCCAAATTGGGGGATTACCCAAAATAGAAACGTCAGCGTTACATAATAGACTGAAATAGTAGTGACGTCATTTCCTTACCGTTACCATGGTGATCGCCATTTTGTTTTCTACACAAACGTGAGTTGAAGTATGAGGTGTGTAGTTTCATGTGCATACGAACAATGAGTGTGTTCAACAGTGGCGTATTTACGATTTTGTTTCGGGAGGGGCTTTGCTAACTTTCGGGGGGGGGCTTTGCCTGGAAATGTGAAAATTCTGCAAGATATTTCATTCACTTTACTATACTAAGTAAGATTTCAGGGGGGCTTAAGCCCGGAAGCCATCCCCCTAAATACGCCACTGGTGTTCAAATACTTTGAGGACGAAGTGAAAATGGTGGGAAAAGGTACAACAAGAAACAACTAGTCATGAGTGGTTCTGCACATATTTTTGAACAACTGTTAAAACAGTAATTCTTCGTGCTTGGAACACTGTATGTAATATCGATACCACTGAGTGAAAAATTTAAACTTACAGTGAATAAGATGGATGCACTTTGACAGATATTGTAAATATCAAAATGAAAATAATAATAATAATAATAATAATAATAATAATAATAATAATAATAAAAGTACGACATGAAAAAGAACATTTCCGAGGGAATGTAAACTTGCACTTATTTCATTTTAATACTTGTCAATATAGGCCTATAATTTTCTCTCTATGAAACTAAATATTACTTACCTAATTGTTTTTCCCATCTTTTTCTGCTTCATTCATGGGAAATGTAAAAAATCGCTATCGCTATAATGTTTAAAATCAGGTGCATAACACACAACCATTTTTACGTTATTTCTCAGCCTTCGCTCGTGTTTGTATAGAAAACAAACTGGCGATCACCATAGCAACGAAAAGGATGTGACGTCACACTATTTCAGTCTATTCGTCTGTCACTCAACTGATGAATTGAAGTACACACTTACTTTTTCTATTAGGAAACAACAATCAAGCGGAAAAATAAAGAAAAAACATTTTTTTTATTGTAAATATTGTGGTATTGCATTGATACTACAATATTATAGTAAATATTGTAAGTATTGTATTGTATTAATTACCAAATGAATTGATAATGATTTCACGCAAATCTTATTGGAAAAATCATACTCACTCATTATAGCTCATTATTTACATTGTTTCAAGCATTCATTGTGGAAAACGTGAGCCACAATATCTCCGACACTAATTCAACAATGGCCACCATACTACAAAGGTCCATTCACCATTACAAACTCTAGTGCATTATCCATTTGAAATTTTGATAACCTGATTATATCCATTGTTTCAAGTATTCACTGTTGAAATCTTGGGCCAAGATATCTGTCATTATTTCAGCAATGGCCGCCATATTTCAACGACCCATTCACCACTACAACCTCTGGTAAATTACCCACCTGAAATTTTGATTATCTCATTATTTCTATTATTTAAAGCATTTGTTGACAACGCAAGCGAGGATATTTCCGTCAGTACTGAGCAATGGCCGTCATATTACAAAGGTTTCTCACTACTACAACCTCTAGTTTATTACCCATCTGAAATTTGGATTACCTCATTATTTTCATTGTTTCAAACATTCATTGTTGAAAACCTAAACCATGATATCTCCGTCATAAATTCAGTAGATTGTACAGGGTGCGGCACGTAAAACCGGCCCGTCGTAACATTCTGGTATATTGTGTTTTTGGCAACACTTAAATAATCTACCTTCCTACCAAGAGATGGCGTGTCGAGGTCGGGTCGACTCACGTGACCTGCAGCAGTCACGTGCAGCCGCAGCAAGTGAAACTTGTCGAAACCAGTTGAGAAAAAAGGCCTCGTTGTGTTAAGCCGGGTGAGTGTCAGTGTGTGATAATGCCGTATTCAATACCCGAGCGTGTTGCCATTGTTGAAGGGTTCATTCTCACTGGATCTTTTGTGAAAACAAAGAATTTGTTTCGGGAGAAATTTCCAGGACGTTCTGTGCCAGCAAAAAGCACCATTCAGGAATTGATTGAAAAATGGCGGCGTACAGGATCGGTTCAAAATGCTCCCAGGAACAGACAACCATCTGTCTACACACCTGAATTAAAGATGCAGGTGGAGGAGATAATGACAAGAAGTCCTCGAAAGTCAACCAGGAGATTGAGTCAAGAGGTTCATGCGAGTGAGAGAAGTTGCAGACGTGTTTTAAGGGGACTGAAGTTAAAACCGTACCGGATAAGTGTTGTGCAAGAACTGAAGGAGCCTGATCTGCAAAAGAGGGTGCATTTCTGTTCATGGCTGTTGAGCAATGTTGCCAGTGGTTTCTTGGATCCACTAATGCTCATCATGAGTGACGAGGCGTGGTTCCACCTGTCTGGGTACGTAAATTCCCAAAACAACCGGTATTGGTCGACAAAAAATCCACACACAATCCACCAGGTACCCTTGCATGATGAGAAGATTGGTGTTTGGTGTGCCATTTCCGCCACAAGCGTTATTAAGCCCATATTCTTTGAGACGACAGTGAACAGTGACGTGTATATGGGAATCCTGGAGGAGTTTTATACACACTTGACCGAAGAGAAGCGTCAGTTATGTTACTTTCAGCAGGACGGTGCAACATGCCTCACATCAGCTGCATCATTGTCCCTTGTGCATGAGATGTTTACACCAGAGAGGACAATCAGCAAAGGCTTGTGGCCAGGAGCGTCATTTCAGATTTTGCTTGGAGGGGGCAAAACCCCTCGATATAAGTAAAATTTCGCGTTTTTCACTCATTTACTACTACTATATTGATAAAATCTATATAAATCTCAAACTCAGGGGGGGGGCAAATGCCCCTCCCTGCCCCCCCTAAATGACGCTCCTGCTTGTGGCCTCCTCGGTCACCAGACTTGTACACGTGTGACTTTTACTTATGGGGACTATTAAAGGGAAGAGTATACGAAACAAATCCACACACAATTGAAGAACTCAAGACCAGGATCCAGGATGTCACCAATAGCATTACAACACAAGAACTGACAAGGGTATATATGAATCTCCTCAATCGTGCTCACATGTGTGTTGAAATGGGCGGAGGACACTTTCAGCACCTGCTGTGAAGGCTGCTGTGAAGGTGAGTAGTCATATTCAATACATTACATTTCATTTTATGTGTTCACTTTACGGGCTGGTTTTACGTGCTGCACCCTGTACCATTTCACGCAGACGTAAACAATATTATTATTCCCAGTGCATTACCAATCTGAAATTTTGATTACCTCTTTATTTCTAATGTTTTAAGCATTCGTTGTTAAAAACATGAACCGTGATCATGGGCGCCCAAAGGGGAGGGCAAGGTGGGACCCGGGCCCCCTCTGGTTCACGAAAATGTATATGTAATATAGCAAACCACATATATTAAATACTATGTTTATTTAAAATTTTTTCGAGCGCCCCTGACCGTGATATATCTGTGGTTAAATCAATAACAAACCCAAATTGCAAAGGCCCATTCACCACTACAATCTCTAGTTCAGCGTTTCCCAACCGGTGTGCCGTGAATGAGCCGCTGGTGTGCCGAGAGGAAATCGAAATAAAATTATTAATTCCATAGCAATCAAATTGCAAGACATAGGGAAAATGAGGACTTCTACTACGAATCTACAATTTCAAGTTTCAGACGTTGTTGCTTTTCTGTACATTTTTAATGTTGAAAAAAGTATTTGTTATCATTTTATGACCATTATTGCTTCTTTATTGTTGCAGTCTATTTTGTAACTTGAAATTTTAAAATATCATTCAATCTTTTCGACAAACCAAACATACACATAAATTACGTACATTAGTCTTTTAAAAGATCAAGAGATTTGTTTGTTCGTTCGTTATTTAGTGATCTTCCATCTTAGTGAAAGGTTGGTTACAGTTTTCGAAAAAGAAAGTGAATGTTTAAAAACCTGAGTCCAACATTACATTGCAATTGTTTTCTATTTTTAATTACAATAGAAAAATAAGCATAATAATTTACCACGGGGGAAAACCAGTGATTGAGCTTTTTGTCTGTGAGAAGGAGATCAGTAATCACAGAAAAAAATACCATGGTATTTTATAATTACAAATACATAATAATATCTATGAGTGAGTGTGTCGCGAGAATTAAAGTTACACCCGTAGTGTGCCGCAAGTTGAAAAGGTTGGGAAACGCTGCTCTAGTTCATTACTTATCTGAAATTTTCAATACCTTATTATTTCCATTGTTACAAACATTTATTTTTGAAAACGCGAGCCACGACACCTTCGTCATAAATTAAGTAGATTCTACCATTTCAAGCAGGTGTATACACCAAGGTGACCAGAATTTTCACTTGCGAAAACGGGACGCATACGAATCGGCTACGCGAAGTGGATATCTGACTTCCAGATTGCATTTTGGGACTCAGCAGTGTTCTCAATTTACAAAATACACAAGTAAGAGTGATAACACACCGTTTCTAACTTTGCGTGTACCACACAACAAATAATGGATCCCAATTGCAAGTTCTACCCAACAAGTATTTTAACTAGTTGAACACTCAGAATTCCCACTCATTTCTCACTTGAACCACGAACACTCTATTCCCATTCGAAAATTCAGAAGTTCACGGCTGAACCTTGGCAACGAGTGTTGGTACGGAAGAGAGAATTTGCATTGACGATTTATATTTTGAATAATAATTACGGGACACCTAGGTCATTTTTACTTAAAAATGGGACATTTAGGCGTACCGTTCGAGAATCAGAAGAAAACGGGACAACGGTTGGAAAAAAAAGGGACTGGCCCGGCTAAAACGGGACGTCTGGTCACCTTGGTATACACTATAGTCTTTAGTGCACTATAATCTTTAGTGCATCATCTATATGAAATTTAGATTATCTCATTATTTCTATTGTTTTAAACATTCGTTGTTGAAAACCTGAACCATGATATTTTCGTCATTAGTTCAGCATTGGCAGCCAGCTGCCATGTTGCAAAGAGCCATTCAGCACTACAACCTCCAGTGCATACCCACCTAAAATTTTGATAAGTTTATTATTCAATTGATACAAGTATTCATTGTTAGAAAGCGCAAGCCACGATATTTCTATTATTACTGTAGCAATGGTCGCCACATTACAAAGGCCCATTCACCACTATAAGCCAGTGGTGCCCACCCCCCTTATGTCCATGATGCACCCCCCTCAATTGTCTATCCGTAGGTGTTCTTCCATGAAAAAAAAACTTTTCGATTAATTTTTACACCCCATCAAACATATTTATATAGATTTTTAACCCCCCAAATATTTCAATGACGCAGTTTGCGTCATAGCCCCCCTTTGTGGGCACCCCTGTGTAAGCCCTAGTGCACTATCTATCCGGAATTTTGACAAGCTTGTTATTTCAATTGTTACAAGCATTCATTATTAGGGATGCACACGAGTCGAGATTTAAGCCTGTCTTGACTCGTCTCGAGAAAATGTCTCGACTCGAAAATATGTTTCTGTCTTGACTCGACTCGATAGTTAAAATATACGCACACATCAGCCAGAACATTATGACTGCCTACCTAACTGTCAGTATGTTCACCTTTGGAACGGATAACAACGGCGGCGCGTCTTGGCATGGACGCAATGATCCTTGGTAGGTTGCTGGAGAGAGTTGGCACCACATGTGCACACACAGATCACCTAATTCCCGTAAATTCCAGGAAGGAGGGCGATGCGCTCTGACGTCACGTTGAATCACATCGCAGATGTGTTCGATTGGGTTCAGATCCGGCGAGTTAGGAGGCCAGCACATCACTTGGAACTTGCCCTTGTATTCCTCGAACCACTCCATCACACTCCTGGCCTCGTGACATAGTGCATTATTTTGTCCAAAAATGCCAATACCGTTCGGAAACATGGTCGTCATGAAGGGGTGTACGTAGTCTGCAAGAAGTGTGCGATACGCCTCGGCCGTCATGGTGCCTTGCTCGAGCTGCACTAAACACATAGATGCTCACGTGAATATACCCCAGAGCATAATTAAGCCGCCGCCAGCTTGTCTCTGTCCCGCAATACAAGTATCAAGGAGCTGTTCCCTTGAAACACGACGGATTCGCACCCTCCCATCGTCATGAGTCCTAAGATCCAGTGGCGATGGTCACGTGTTCATTTCAGTCGTAGTTGCCGATGTCGTAGTGTTAACATTTGCACATGGATGAGTCGTCGGCTGCGGAGGCCCATCGTTAGGAGTGTTCGGTGCACTCCCAGACAACACGTACGTGTACGACACATGTGTACTATCCATGCATAAGCCGTACATTTGCACATGTGCATTTGTGTGGATGATGAACACATACATAACCCGTGCATAAGCCGTACACGTGAATTTGCGTGAATGAAGCACACATACATAACCCGTGTATGTGCACATGTGCATTTACGTGGGTTATGCACACGTACATAACCAGTGATTAAGTCGTGCATGTGCACATGTGCATTTGCATGGATAAAGTACACATTTACATAACCCGTGCCTAAGCCGTTACATACACATGTGCATTTGCGTGGATGAAGCACAAGTACAGAACCCGTGCTTAAAGCCGCTATGTGCACATGTGCATTTGCATGGATGAAGTACACATTTATATAACCCGCGCTGTAGCCGTTATATACACATGTACATTTGTGTGGATGCAGCGCACGCACGTAACCCGTGTCTAAGCCGTTATGTACACATGTGCATTTGCGTGGATGCAGCGCAAGTACGGAACCCATACTTAAGCCGTTATGTGCACATGTGCATTTGCATGGATGAAGCACATATTTATATAACCCGTGCTTAAGCCGTTGTGTACGCATGTGCATTTGCATGGATGCAGCGCACGTACGTAACTCGTGCTTAAGCCGTTATGTGCACATGTGCATTTGCATGGATGAAGCACACATTTATATAACCCGTACTGTAGCCGTTATGTACACATGTGCATTTGCGTGGATGCAGCGCACGTACGGAACTAGTATTTAAGCCGTTATGTGCACATGTGCATTTGCATGGATGAAGCACATATTTATATAACCCGTGCCTAAGCCGTTATGTACGCATGTGCATTTGCATGGATGCAACGCACGTATAACCCGTGCTTAAGCCGTTATGTGCACACTTTGACGATCACGATGGTCAAACCCATAAGGTGGAATAATTGGAATAATTTCTTTGGGTAAATATAAGGTACGATATGTTAGTATTGCCAAACTAGCAATAGTTGGTGCAGCGATAAAACATTGGATACCATTTGTTTTGTCTTCAATTAAGTTTGAAAATTTAGTGACAGCCTCTGCTAAAATTTTAACATCATTCCGACAATATTCAATCATTTCCTTTTGGAGATTATACTCCTCATTACTTGCAACACGTTCTTTGTGCCATATGATAAGTTGCTCTCGATCTTCAGTGCTCCTTGAATCAGCATCAAAATATTTTAGATCAGGAATTTTGCCTATATAATTTTGGTTTTCTAATGTATTAAACAAGTACGGAAAATCTCCCTTTCGTAAATTTGCAGAAAGACCTAACGTCTTAGGTAATTTAGATAATTTAACTCCCATATACAAATATGTGTCACGAAAGTAAATCTTTTGTCCTAAACGCATTTCAATAATTTTTTGCCCTGACATTATTACTTCAGGTGTAAAATGATGGTTTATGATCAAAGTTTTAGCACAGAATTGCATATCATAATTACTGCCATTATGGGAAAGCACAATGATTTTTTTAAACATTGGTCGAGTTATTAATACATGATTAACAAATTCTTCAATGTTGTGAAAATCAAACGAACGGAATCCATTTTTATCGCCGCATACAAAGCATGTATCATCAAGCTTCATGTCCTTACACTTGTAACAAGCATGAATACAATTTACGAAATTTACGCGATGTTCTTGTTCTCCTTGTTCATTTTTAGGAAGCAACATTGTTTCTACATCAAAGATAATGTACAAAAAGGTATCTACATGTTGCATCATAGCCGTTTGAACAAAACAAATATGGTCATCTATTACATATGAGTAACATGTTTTACAATAACGTTCACCACATTCATGTTGAGACCTGCGTGAACGCATGTCAATCATATCACCACATTGGACACAAATTTTCTTTGTTTCGCATAAACTTTTTCCGGAAACATTTATTGTTTTATGATTAGCAAAACATTCTTCTGAAGAAAACAGTCTATGACAATTAATGCATTCACGTTTAATATTATTATCATTATTACAAACATTGTGATACTTTTCACACATTGGGCATTTGAAGTAACACTTATGATTTTCTGTACGATGATAACCTTCCAAACAATACTGACAATAATTTTTCTTGTTTAATAGTGTTGTAATACTAGTAATTAATTCATAGTGTCCCTCAGTATACAAAATTAAAATTTTCTTTGATGCATATATTCCAGGATAAATTACATTGTAGTTTCGAGTTAAACGATTTTTTTCGTAAACAACAATTTGATAATGAGGTGCTAGCTTATTTTGAAACTTTTTTACATCATCAATAGTACATCCATCATGGATTTCAATGTCAACTTTAGCACTAACACACAAATCCTTTGCTTGTTTCATCAATCGTTCAGAATGATTTTTCAATTCATATACGTAATTATAACGATGATCAGCTCTACCCATTCCAAGAATAATACTCTTGGGAAGACAATACACATCCTTTTGTACAGGAATAGTACATTGATGCATGTGTGTTACAAGATCAACATATTTTGATGAACCCATAGTTCGTCCCCTACCTTTACGTAAATCAACAATATGAATTTTGAAATTTACTTTATCACCTAATAAATAATTTTCATTACTATTTAAAACATTTTCAATTTTACGAAATAAAATGTCGGAGCTTAAATTTGACTTTTGACGCCACGAAATGTATATTGGTTTATTAATTGTGGAAGCAGAACTTTCTATTGTTATACCAACATACATATCATCATCGGCATCATTTAAAACATTATCCTTTACAAATTCAAATAACAACTGAATATATTTTTCAGGATCATCTATTCCGCTAGTGTGCATACGTTCAATTGTAACTTCCTTTCCCGTAAGTCCAAAATAAGTATAATGTTTGGTTCTATTATTAACAATACGAAAATATTCATTTGTTTTACCACTCCCATACATGGTAGGTTGTGATAGATTATTAGTATTAGGACTTGGAAAGTTTATAAAATTTTCCATGAAAACGCTAAAATCATTTGTAGTTAAACTATTAGCTTTTCCTTCAGACACAAGTTCCATAAACTTCTCACGAGCTAAATTCTTTATATTATCTTGACGAAAGAAGCCTACATGATATAAATCAATAATATCTTTTGCAGACTTACATTTTTTCAAAACAACATGAGGATCACAACCAAAATGCATAAACAACGCCTGCAATAACTTGGAATAAGCTTCATTGCTTACCCTTGCACCCGTAGCATGACATTGTGTTATCACTTCCCATGTAAATAAAACTTCGTTTGGATTTTCATATCCACATGCTTCTTGTGCCGCCAACATGGTACAGATGACAGACTGTTCTTCCATTGTGTGATTGACACACTAAATATGTAATTGCAATTTGAATTTTTGTCTTATACAATAAATATTTTACACAATGATGTACACAGAACTTTGATATTTCTTTCACAGTTTTTTAAATGATAAGGTTTCGTAAGTAGACTTTTATGAAATAATTCACAATGTGTTGACCAAAGATACACTTTTTAAGAATTTTTTACACTTACCAGTAAGTATAATAATAAAACTTTCCCGAACTTGTTTCAGTTCACAACAGATTTAGTTGTAAGTTTACCGACACTACACTTAAAAGCTTGTCGGCAATTGCACTAACACTTGCCGTTAACCACAATGATAAAACTTCCCGTAACTTTTTTCAGTTTAGTATCGATGCACTACCACTTGTCACTCACTAAGTATATTTTAGTTTACCGAAGATATACTTTTAAGTTTATCGGTTAATCCTTTAGCACTTTCCGATAATTGTAATTTACAAACTGCCGTAATAAAATTGATTTAGACTAATTACAGCACGCAAAGTACAAACAGGAAGTGTGTTTACTTTTTATTGATTGTTTATTATCAACACTAATAAATGGAAATTCCAAGAACTCCACACGAAGATTCCCGAAGATTGCCGAAGGTTCCCGAAGTTTCCCGAAGTTTTCCGAACATTGCCGAACCTAACCGAAGATGAACATGAGAGTTTATCCACAATTCCTGTACATGTTGGTTAATGTACCACACGAATGGTTCCGAAAATTACCGAACTTAACCGAAGATGGACATAAGAATGTATGAACAATTCCTGTACACGTTTAGTAAATGTAACTACCAAAAGACTTGTAACTTTAAGATATATTTCAAAGTTTATTATTATTAGATGTAACTTTGTAACAAAATCGGTATTTTAAAATAAATGATTTAACAACAGAGAGTATACCAATAATTGGCTTTACTTTAACACTAGTAATTCTATAGTGCGCGGCGCGGCTTGCTGCGCGGGATTTATAGTTTAAAATTTAATCTCGTACCCAAACACACACAGTTTTTGTAATCTCGTACACAGGTGCTTTAACATATTTTAAATTAGTAACAGTAATATTACATAATGTGATATAATTTGTAAATGCACTATTAAAGTTTGCAACACTTCAAATAATTATAGCTACTTGTTTTGTATGCTTTTCCACTGTGTTATTGGCCTTAAAAAAATTCCTTTGTTAGTAGTGCTAAAAATTTGTTTTGTCTACATTGCTACAGGTGTTTAAACTGGTTTAAACCGGTTTAAACTAGTTTATTGTTTTTTCTTAACAGAACACTCATAGAGTGTGATCGTATTTAAATTGCTGTGCAAGCTCATTATTTATTTAACCTTTCGTAATATTCATTGGATCGTTTGTTACACAAACTCTTTATTTATTTAACCTCTCGTAATAAATTACTCGAACACTTCGTGTGAGCATACAAAATATGTTCCGAAAAATACTAAAATGTGTCAGCATACGAAAGATAATTTGAAAATAATTAAAAAATGAAGTAAACTTAGAATTAATCCCGATAGAAACACAAAGTAACATAGTTACAAATATTTTATTCGTTCGCTTGATTAGCAGCTCAGAGGAATTACATTCCGAAAATATTAAAATTAACAAAACATAAATATAAAAAAGTTATTTTAGCATGACACAAGATGATTAAACTTAAAATTTATTACATGAAGCTCTTTGATTGTTAAATGGAGAAGTAAAATTTAAGTCAGTGTTGCAATTGAATACAGAAACTATCAGTAAAAGTACAAGTTCATACATGTACATACATGTACTCCACTTACAAAGTAATCATATATACATGCAATTTGTCATTCCTCTAAGCTTCGTACACCATTAGACCCATACAATATCCAAAAGATGATATTCTATGCTAAAATCCCATATCAGCTACTGAAAATACAATATCAGTACATAAAATACCCCCTCATTAATATTCATTACCATCTCATTAATATTCATTATCATTTCATTAATATTCATAAATAATTAATTCATTACTCTAGTTTTTAAAAGGATAAAATCATTTATGTGAAAATACCTAAAGAAATCTTGTTTGAACACTTCTTCCAAAAAGCACAATAGTGAAAGTTGTCTTGAGTACACAATTCATTCAGTCTTTTTCCTCTTTGCAAGTCAGGTAGGAAGGGCCACCCTTTCTCTCCCCTCTACGTATGTGGCAAGGTCTTAACAAAATGCGTAACAAGTCGCACGCCGGTTTAAAGTGGTCCTTTGCTCACAAAACAAAAAACACACTTCACCCCTCCATCTTATGTGCGGTTCCCTCAATATGGGGCAATACATTAACTTTTAAAAAGTGACACGTACCTATCTCATTCTTACATTCTCTGTCGTTAGAATAATGATTCCTATTTCTTTCTTTTTCACATATTTTTCAGTTTCCATGCAATAGAAATCACAGTCCCCCCAATTAAGCATTGTCCAGAGCACAGTTCGCTCCCCCCAACTCCAGCATTCTGGAACACACACATACAAGCAGGTGTCTATGTTACGTTCGTTACTCTTCACCCATCAAAGGGCTCCCTCCCTCCTACGCCTTACATCTTAGACAGTCAATATCTTTTAACATTTGTTGTTTATCCAGAGTTTCCCATGTTTCTAAATACATGAAACTAACTTATTTGACATGTCTTTCTCACCTCCCATGGTTAAAGTATTGTCCAACATCCATATGTCACATTAAAGTGACAGCTTGTTCTTTTTTTATGTAGTAGTATAGCACGTAGATCTCACCAACTTTGTCCGCAAATCTCACCAAAGCTGGTGCAAACTCATGTTATTAAAATAATGACGTGCTATACTACTACATAATGTTTCGTATATGTTTTATGTTTGTATTTTTATTTTCTATCTGTATTTTCGATTGCAACATTGTTTTAATCTTATTTTGTATTTTTTTGTTTTCAGTTTTGCATTTTTTAAAATTTGTTTCCTCCTTGTTATTTTCATTTTGCAATTTAGATTGCAACATTGTGTACTTTAAAATTTTTTATTCCTGCATTTTTAGTTTTTCAGTTTACATTTTTGATTTCTTTAGTTGTAATTTTTATTTTGTTTCGGAATTTGTAATGTAACATTGTGTTTTAAAGTTATACTTTTAATTTTCTTTTGCAATTTGGATTGCAACATTGTGTTTTAAGTTTTGTTTCTGTATTTTTTTATTTTTTAGTTTGCATGTTTTAATTTTTTAAACTTGTACTTTTAATTTTTTCTTTTACATTTTGGATTGCAACATTGTGTTTTAAGTTTTGTTTCTGCACTTTACTTTTGGGAACTTGTACTTTAAATTTAAATTGTAGCGTTGTTTTAATTTTGTTTATGTATTTTCATGTCAGTTTCAATTTTTTTTAAACTTGTAGTATTAATTTTGCTTCTGCAATTTTATTTTCGGTTTCTACATTTTGTTTGTAAGTTGTATTTTTAATTTTCTTTCCAATTTAGATTGCAACATTGTGTTTTAAGTTTTGTTTCTGCACTTTACTTTTGGGAACTTGTACTTTAAATTTAAATTGTAGCGTTGTTTTAATTTTGTTTATGTATTTTCATGTCAGTTTCAATTTTTTTTAAACTTGTAGTATTAATTTTGCTTCTGCAATTTTATTTTCGGTTTCTACATTTTGTTTGTAAGTTGTATTTTTAATTTTCTTTCCAATTTAGATTGCAACATTGTGTTTTAAGTTTTGTTTCTACATTTTACTTTTGGGAACTTGTACTTTTACTGATAGTTTCTGTATTCAATTGCAACACTGACTTAAATTTTACTTCTCCATTTAACAATCAAAGAGCTTCATGTAATAAATTTTAAGTTTAATCATCTTGTGTCATGCTAAAATAACTTTTTTATATTTATGTTTTGTTAATTTTAATATTTTCGGAATGTAATTCCTCTGAGCTGCTAATCAAGCGAACGAATAAAATATTTGTAACTATGTTACTTTGTGTTTCTATCGGGATTAATTCTAAGTTTACTTCATTTTTTAATTATTTTCAAATTATCTTTCGTATGCTGACACATTTTAGTATTTTTCGGAACATATTTTGTATGCTCACACGAAGTGTTCGAGTAATTTATTACGAGAGGTTAAATAAATAAAGAGTTTGAGTAACAAACGATCCAATGAATATTACGAAAGGTTAAATAAATAATGAGCTTGCACAGCAATTTAAATACGATCACACTCTATGAGTGTTCTGTTAAGAAAAAACAATAAACTAGTTTAAACCGGTTTAAACCAGTTTAAACACCTGTAGCAATGTAGACAAAACAAATTTTTAGCACTACTAACAAAGGAATTTTTAAGGCCAATAACACAGTGGAAAAGCATACAAAACAAGTAGCTATAATTATTTGAAGTGTTGCAAACTTTAATAGTGCATTTACAAATTATATCACATTATGTAATATTACTGTTACTAATTTAAAATATGTTAAAGCACCTGTGTACGAGATTACAAAAACTAAGTGTGTTTGGGTACGAGATTAAATTTTAAACTATAAATCCCGCGCAGCAAGCCGCGCCGCGCACTATAGAATTACTAGTGTTAAAGTAAAGCCAATTATTGGTATACTCTCTGTTGTTAAATCATTTATTTTAAAATACCGATTTTGTTACAAAGTTACATCTAATAATAATAAACTTTGAAATATATCTTAAAGTTACAAGTCTTTTGGAAGTTACATTTACTAAACGTGTACAGGAATTGTTCATACATTCTTATGTCCATCTTCGGTTAAGTTCGGTAATTTTCGGAACCATTCGTGTGGTACATTAACCAACATGTACAGGAATTGTGGATAAACTCTCATGTTCATCTTCGGTTAGGTTCGGCAATGTTCGGAAAACTTCGGGAAACTTCGGGAACCTTCGGCAATCTTCGGGAATCTTCGTGTGGAGTTCTTGGAATTTCCATTTATTAGTGTTGATAATAAACAATCAATAAAAAGTAAACACACTTCCTGTTTGTACTTTGCGTGCTGTAATTAGTCTAAATCAATTTTATTACGGCAGTTTGTAAATTACAATTATCGGAAAGTGCTAAAGGATTAACCGATAAACTTAAAAGTATATCTTCGGTAAACTAAAATATACTTAGTGAGTGACAAGTGGTAGTGCATCGATACTAAACTGAAAAAAGTTACGGGAAGTTTTATCATTGTGGTTAACGGCAAGTGTTAGTGCAATTGCCGACAAGCTTTTAAGTGTAGTGTCGGTAAACTTACAACTAAATCTGTTGTGAACTGAAACAAGTTCGGGAAAGTTTTATTATTATACTTACTGGTAAGTGTAAAAAATTCTTAAAAAGTGTATCTTTGGTCAACACATTGTGAATTATTTCATAAAAGTCTACTTACGAAACCTTATCATTTAAAAAACTGTGAAAGAAATATCAAAGTTCTGTGTACATCATTGTGTAAAATATTTATTGTATAAGACAAAAATTCAAATTGCAATTACATATTTAGTGTGTCAATCACACAATGGAAGAACAGTCTGTCATCTGTACCATGTTGGCGGCACAAGAAGCATGTGGATATGAAAATCCAAACGAAGTTTTATTTACATGGGAAGTGATAACACAATGTCATGCTACGGGTGCAAGGGTAAGCAATGAAGCTTATTCCAAGTTATTGCAGGCGTTGTTTATGCATTTTGGTTGTGATCCTCATGTTGTTTTGAAAAAATGTAAGTCTGCAAAAGATATTATTGATTTATATCATGTAGGCTTCTTTCGTCAAGATAATATAAAGAATTTAGCTCGTGAGAAGTTTATGGAACTTGTGTCTGAAGGAAAAGCTAATAGTTTAACTACAAATGATTTTAGCGTTTTCATGGAAAATTTTATAAACTTTCCAAGTCCTAATACTAATAATCTATCACAACCTACCATGTATGGGAGTGGTAAAACAAATGAATATTTTCGTATTGTTAATAATAGAACCAAACATTATACTTATTTTGGACTTACGGGAAAGGAAGTTACAATTGAACGTATGCACACTAGCGGAATAGATGATCCTGAAAAATATATTCAGTTGTTATTTGAATTTGTAAAGGATCATGTTTTAAATGATGCCGATGATGATATGTATGTTGGTATAACAATAGAAAGTTCTGCTTCCACAATTAATAAACCAATATACATTTCGTGGCGTCAAAAGTCAAATTTAAGCTCCGACATTTTATTTCGTAAAATTGAAAATGTTTTAAATAGTAATGAAAATTATTTATTAGGTGATAAAGTAAATTTCAAAATTCATATTGTTGATTTACGTAAAGGTAGGGGACGAACTATGGGTTCATCAAAATATGTTGATCTTGTAACACACATGCATCAATGTACTATTCCTGTACAAAAGGATGTGTATTGTCTTCCCAAGAGTATTATTCTTGGAATGGGTAGAGCTGATCACCGTTATAATTACGTATATGAATTGAAAAATCATTCTGAACGATTGATGAAACAAGCAAAGGATTTGTGTGTTAGTGCTAAAGTTGGCATTGAAATCCATGATGGATGTACTATTGATGATGTAAAAAAGTTTCAAAATAAACTTTTGAAATTATCATTATCATTATCAAATTGTTGTTTACGAAAAAAATCGTTTAACTCGAAACTACAATGTAATTTATCCTGGAATATATGCATCAAAGAAAATTTTAATTTTGTATACTGAGGGACACTATGAATTAATTACTAGTATTACAACACTATTAAACAAGAAAAATTATTGTCAGTATTGTTTGGAAGGTTATCATCGTACAGAAAATCATAAGTGTAACTTCAAATGCCCAATGTGTGAAAAGTATCACAATGTTTGTAATAATGATAATAATATTAAACGTGAATGCATTAATTGTCATAGACTGTTTTCTTCAGAAGAATGTTTTGCTAATCATAAAACAATAAATGTTTCCGGAAAAAGTTTATGCGAAACAAAGAAAATTTGTGTCCAATGTGGTGATATGATTGACATGCGTTCACGCAGGTCTCAACATGAATGTGGTGAACGTTATTGTAAAACATGTTACTCATATGTAATAGATGACCATATTTGTTTTGTTCAAACGGCTATGATGCAACATGTAGATACCTTTTTGTACATTATCTTTGATGTAGAAACAATGTTGCTTCCTAAAAATGAACAAGGAGAACAAGAACATCGCGTAAATTTCGTAAATTGTATTCATGCTTGTTACAAGTGTAAGGACATGAAGCTTGATGATACATGCTTTGTATGCGGCGATAAAAATGGATTCCGTTCGTTTGATTTTCACAACATTGAAGAATTTGTTAATCATGAATTAATAACTCGACCAATGTTTAAAAAAATCATTGTGCTTTCCCATAATGGCAGTAATTATGATATGCAATTCTGTGCTAAAACTTTGATCATAAACCATCATTTTACACCTGAAGTAATAATGTCAGGGCAAAAAATTATTGAAATGCGTTTAGGACAAAAGATTTACTTTCGTGACACATATTTGTATATGGGAGTTAAATTATCTAAATTACCTAAGACGTTAGGTCTTTCTGCAAATTTACGAAAGGGAGATTTTCCGTACTTGTTTAATACATTAGAAAACCAAAATTATATAGGCAAAATTCCTGATCTAAAATATTTTGATGCTGATTCAAGGAGCACTGAAGATCGAGAGCAACTTATCATATGGCACAAAGAACGTGTTGCAAGTAATGAGGAGTATAATCTCCAAAAGGAAATGATTGAATATTGTCGGAATGATGTTAAAATTTTAGCAGAGGCTGTCATTAAATTTTCAAACTTAATTGAAGACAAAACAAATGGTATCCAATGTTTTATCGCTGCACCAACTATTGCTAGTTTGGCAATACTAACATATCGTACCTTATATTTACCCAAAGAAATTATTCCAATTATTCCACCTTATGGGTATCGTGATCGTCAAAGTCTGAAGGCAATGTACTGGCTGCGATACTTAGAACGTACTACTGGTAATAAAATTCTTCATTCTGGAAATGGTTTGGAAAAACGATTTGGGAGGTATAAGGTTGATGGATTTGAAACTGAAACAAATACAGTTTACGAATTTCATGGATGTTACTATCACGGGTGTTTAAACTGTTATCCTACACTACGACACGTGTCCCTAGATTCATCCTCTAAGCAAGGTACATCAGTACAAGATCGGTATGAAAACACCACCACAAAAATAGCATTTCTTAAAAAATTAAATCTTAATGTCATTGAAATGTGGGAATGTGAATGGGACCTCATGGTAAAAAATGATAAAAAATTACAACAGTTTATTCAAACACAGTGTCATGATCTTGTCAACCATCTGGTACCTAAAGATAGTTTTCATGGGGGACGTACAGAATGTTTTAATGCCTTGTACGAATGTACCAGCGAAGAGTTTGTGGCATATTATGATATTACCAGTCTTTATCCGTGGGTAATGGCACGTAAGCCATTGCCTATAGGTAAACCTATAATATACAAGGGGCCTGACTTTCCACAAGTGCAAAGTATTCATGGATTAGTGAAATGTAGTATCTTGCCTCCCAAAGACTTATATTTTCCAATTTTACCATATACATGTAATGATCGCCTTTTGTTTGGGTTATGTCGTACGTGTATGGAACAAAGTGAAAACAATTGCATCCATAATGATGCCGAGCGTGTCCTTACTGGTACATACTGTACTCCTGAACTTCATGTAGCTTTAGATCTCGGATACAAAATTCTACAAATTATCGAAATTTGGGAATTCAAATTATCCGATTCAGAAAATAATCTGTTTAAAGATTATGTCAATTCCTTCTTAAAAATGAAACAGGAGTCTTCAGGATTTCCTAGCTGGTGCAAAAGTAAACAAGATCAAGAAAAATATATTGTAGACTATTATGAACATGAATGCATTCAGTTAACGGAAAATAACATTCAATCAAATCCTGGTTTAAGATATATTTCCAAAATATTTCTCAATTCCTTGTATGGGAAATGGGGACAAAGAACAGATTTATCTCAATCTCTAATTGTAGATACTCCAGAAAAATTTTTAAGTTATCTATGGGCACCACAATATGAGATACAAACTGTATTGCCTATTGGAGAGCGACATCTCATTGTATCATATAAAAACATTGAAAACAAAAACAAACCATGGAAATTTTCCAATGTTGTCCTTGCAGCCTTCATCACCTCTTGGGCGCGTCTAAAACTTTATGAGTTACTAACAGCTATAGATCCTGAGCGTGTATTGTACTGTGACACTGATAGTATTATGTTTGTGCAGCAACGTAATGAAAAGCCTCCACTTTCTTTGGGTTCCTATTTAGGTCAGTTAACTAATGAAGTTCCTGATGGCTGGGAAATTGATGCCTTTATAGGCTTAGGACCAAAAAATTATGCCTATAGAATGAAAGAAGTTCAAACAGGGAAAGTAGATTATGTATTTAAAATTAGAGGAATTACTTTAAATCATCGTACACGACAAGAAATTAACTTTGATCATTTTTATCAACTAGTTCAAGATAAAGCTGACAAAAAACAGTTACACAATCCAGGAAGAATTGTTCGTAAGCCTGGGTTTGTCATCGTATCCAAGTCTGAAACTAAAACACATCAAAAAGTTCAAAATAAAAGACGACGATTAAATCATAACAGTATTACTGACTATAGAACATTGCCATATGGTTATCAAAGTATTAAGTGTGTTAAATGATTGGTATTCTGTATATATGTAAATAGTAAACTGTCTAAAGGTACTATAATGTCATAACATGGTCATAATATCATCAAATATGTCCATAAGTTTTGCTATCTGTTGGTACTTGTCCGTATATATAATGTAAATATGTCAATAAGTTATTAAGAATATTCTAAGTATAGTAAATATCTTATTTAAATATATCTATATATGTATATCAATATGCCAATATTGCAAAATACAATATTATAGAGTATATAAATAGAATAAAGCGTTACAATTTACAATACTATGTTTTATTTCTCCAAACAAATATTGATATCATACGAAGTATCTGTATTCTATATAAGATAAAGGAAGAATACGTATGCTTCATATAAGGTTATTTATACGTATTTTATGTTCCTACAATAAATGATTCCAAGTTGGAAACCATGTTGATGTCATAATGTCTTCTATAAGGTAAACAAGCATCTTAGAAGTAAGTAAAGGTATCAATATAAGACATTAGAATACTGTAGTGAAAAGATATCTATATGTAAATGGGTTATAACACAGTGATTTTCTTTGTGCTTCAAATACCAGCAAACATCTATGGCATGCTCACACATTTTAGTATTTTTCGGAACATAGTTCCTCGGAGATTGCTTAGCAAACGATCCAATGAATATTACAAGAGGATAAATACATAAAAAATCACAATATATACATTCTAACATGGTATTCAAGGTAATCTATATACATAAGCAATCAAATTATAAGGCTACAATATAATCAGTTCATGTGTTTGCATTCACATAACATATCATCACAACAACATATACAACTATACAATATATATAACCCTACAATAGAAACACTTCAGGTGTTTGCATCCAGCCTAGTATAGCCCCTAAAGCTACGCAACCAACAACACATGCTTAAAACACTTACATGCAAACGAAAGATAATATGTCTACAATATGATACATATATTCCTGTCCCGATATCAAAAACCAATATACTTACATACATACATCTACCTACTTACAAACTAATCATATATACATGCAATTTGTCATTCGTCTAAGCTTCGTACACCATTAAATCCATACAATATCCAAAACATGATATTCTATGCTAAAATCCCATATCACCTACACATACATGTACCCACTTACAAACTAATCACAAATACATGCAATTTGTCATTCGTCTAAGCTTCGTACACCATTAGACCCATACAATATCCAAAAGACAATATTCTATGCTAAAATCACATATCAGCTACACATACATGTACCCCACTTACAAACTAATCACATATACATGCAATTTGTCATTCCTCTAAGCTTCGTACACCATTAGACCCATACAATATCCAAAAGATGATATTCTATATTAAAATCACATATCAGCTACACATACATGTACCCCACTTACAAAGTAATCATATATACATGCAATTTGTCATTCCTCTAAGCTTCGTACACCATTAGACCCATACAATATCCAAAAGATGATATTCTATGCTAAAATCCCATATCAGCTACTGAAAATACAATATCAGTACATAAAATACCCCCTCATTAATATTCATTACCATCTCATTAATATTCATTATCATTTCATTAATATTCATAAATAATTAATTCATTACTCTAGTTTTTAAAAGGATAAAATCATTTATGTGAAAATACCTAAAGAAATCTTGTTTGAACACTTCTTCCAAAAAGCACAATAGTGAAAGTTGTCTTGAGTACACAATTCATTCAGTCTTTTTCCTCTTTGCAAGTCAGGTAGGAAGGGCCACCCTTTCTCTCCCCTCTACGTATGTGGCAAGGTCTTAACAAAATGCGTAACAAGTCGCACGCCGGTTTAAAGTGGTCCTTTGCTCACAAAACAAAAAACACACTTCACCCCTCCATCTTATGTGCGGTTCCCTCAATATGGGGCAATACATTAACTTTTAAAAAGTGACACGTACCTATCTCATTCTTACATTCTCTGTCGTTAGAATAATGATTCCTATTTCTTTCTTTTTCACATATTTTTCAGTTTCCATGCAATAGAAATCACAGTCCCCCCAATTAAGCATTGTCCAGAGCACAGTTCGCTCCCCCCAACTCCAGCATTCTGGAACACACACATACAAGCAGGTGTCTATGTTACGTTCGTTACTCTTCACCCATCAAAGGGCTCCCTCCCTCCTACGCCTTACATCTTAGACAGTCAATATCTTTTAACATTTGTTGTTTATCCAGAGTTTCCCATGTTTCTAAATACATGAAACTAACTTATTTGACATGTCTTTCTCACCTCCCATGGTTAAAGTATTGTCCAACATCCATATGTCACATTAAAGTGACAGCTTGTTCTTTTTTTAATTGACACAATGATGAAATTACGAGACAGCTACATAAGACCATCTGCTATACATTTAACTCGTTGCTATACATTGAACAAAGGCACCCTGCAACGAAGGAATGTTTACATATAGCAAATAAGCTACTTTTTTATCCTTTTGTTTTCTGCCTTTCTCCTTTAGTTACGTCACCTTAGAACATCCCATTCTTTTATTATAGGTGCCTTCTTTCTTTAGAATTAGTTTCTTGAATACCAAGACCAACTGCGTTCAAGATTAACAAAAAAGACTTGTGTGGACATGCTTTGAAGCTTCTTCAGTTATTTCTGGGCACTTGAGGGATGAATAAGCAAGGAAGAAACAAGTTTCTTAAAGGCTTGGGGAAAAACGGTAAGTAATCAGCATAAATTGTATAAATTAATATAAAATTGTATTAAAATATATGATAAAACATTCAAGAGGAAATTTGCATCCATTTTCGTGAGATTTTGGGAACATGGGTAAATTTTTTGGTACAAAATGGCGGATTTTACCCTCATTTTCGTGAGATTTTGGGAACATGGATAAATTTTGGTAGAAAATGGCGGATTTTAGGGCGTTTTTCGTGAGATTTTGGGAACATGGGTAAATTTTGGTACAAAATGGCGGATTTTAGGGCGTTTTTCGTGAGATTTTCGGAACAAGTTCGTGAGAAGTACGTGCTATACTACTGTGCACATGTGCATTTGCATGGATGAAGCACACATTTATATAACCCGTGCTGTAGCCGTTATGTACACATGTGCTTTTTCGTGGATGCAGCGCATGTGCATAACCCATGCTTGAGCAGTGGATGTGCACATGTGCATTTGCGTGGATGAAGCACATTTAAATTACCGGTGCTTAAGCCGTTGTGTGCACATGTGTATTTGCACGGCTACTGCATGTGTGTATGAGACGTTCATAATACCGTGCAAGTGTATACTTTTACTTTCATTCTTTTACTCTCATTCTCATCAACAGAAAGTAACCTCCATTTTTGGTAGGTGTCATTTTTCCTCCAGGCGGTGTTATAGAGACTTTTTGACGAATAAAAGCTGAATGATTGTAAAAACTCCATAACGTCCACTGAGCTAGGATACAATATCGACAGATGGCAGCATTGTACTGATGTAACTACTCTCAGACAGTTCATAGGTTTACAAAATTATTTTCGTGATCGATTACAGTAGAATATGTTGCGTTATTTGTTATTTGGTAAACATGTCAAAGATACTACCTAAAGCTTTGCTCGTTGCAAATAATAAACTCCAAAACTAAAATTCTCACTAACAATTATTAGTTACTTGTTATACACTTTGAAGGTGATGTCTTTGCAGTTATAGATTGTGTTACTGCGTAAGACACCAAATATATAAACTTTTTTTCGTTGCATCTCGAATTTGCTTTTACATCACCTCTGTACTACGAGGAAATCACCTGTGCACTACATGTAAGTCATCTGGGTACTGTTTCAAATCATCTCTATCGTACATGTAAATCATCTGGGTACTGCGTGTAAATCACCTCTGTCCTACATGTAAATCACCTGTGTGTTACGTGTTAATTATCTCTGTCCTACATGTAAATCATCTGGGTACTGCGGGTAAATCACCTATGTGCTACGTATAAATCACCTCTGTCCTACATGTAAATCACCTGTGTACTGCGTATAAATCACCTGTGTGTTACGTGTAAATCATCTCTGTTCTACATGTAAATCACCTGGGAACTGCGTGTAAATCACCTGTGTGTTACGTGTAAATCATCTCTGTCCTACATATAAATCACCTGGTTACTGCGTGTAAATCACCTGTGCTACATGTAAATCACCTGTGTGCTACGTGTAAATCACCGCTATCCTACATGTAAATCACCTGTGAACTACATGTAAATCGAATACGTGCTACTTGTAAATCACCTGCGCGGTAGGTGTAATCACTTGTGCAGGACGTGTACGTTGCACATGTTCTGTGCACGTGAAGATGTTGAATAGGTCCTGGCATGTATATGTGCATCACATGTACAGGCGTGCATTTATACAGATGATGCACATGTTGAATCCGTGCAATTGTACATGTACTATACGGATACTGTACGTGCATTGTGCTGTCTGGGCTGTGTGTTCAGACACACTTGTACTTTGCCCAGCATTGAAGTCTGATGTTAGTTCCTCCACAGTTCGCTGCCTGCTTGTTTTACCAGTCTGCCCAGCCTACGACGTCCGACATCTGTAATGAGGTGAGGGCTCCCAGTCTCTCGACGTTTGGACGTCGTTTTCCCTTGGTTTCGCCAGTTGTTGAAGACACTCACCACAGCACTACTCGAACATCCTACAAGTCCTGAAGTTTCCGAAATTCTCGTACCTAGTCTTCGGGCCATTACAACCTGCTCTCGGCCAAACTCAGATAGATCGCGCGCCTTTCCTATTCTGCACAAGAAGCCAGCACTCTCACTGATACTATATGCGCCGTACGCGTGCCTGAGTAGCATGTATTCCTGGTCATAATGTTCTGACTGATCGGTGTATAATAAATAAATTTAAAATGTATGAAATTTTCAACATTCTGATTAACTTGCAGGAAATTTCACAAGTTATGACAAGAAGCAACTGACTTTGACAAGACAACCGATACGTGATGAGGCAATCTTTTTTTCTGGTTTTGAGGTGTGCGGCTTGACATCAACAAATATTTCATGCCTTGTGAAATTTTGACGTTTGGTGCTCATCTGTCGCGCTTCCACTTTTTTTTTTTTTTTTTTTTTAATTTTCCAGTTCATGATAATTAACAATACATTGCGCAGTTCGAATACATGTTCACTTTTTCATTCAATCCAACTCAAGCGGCTTCAGATACTGTAAGTTGTATTTGTTTACGAAGAATTAATTGCGTATCAGAAATACACCCCAACAAAAAAATTCTGCGTGCTCGTCTGCTCTGTATTCAAGGTTTTAATTACAAGCTGAATTGTTAAAATGCGAACGTAAGTTGCGTTAGATATCTAAGCAATTCCAATGGATAATTCAAGCACATGCTGATGAATGCGCAATGTTTATGAACAGCAGACGTGTTTGCTAGAAAGACCATAGAGTAGGAGGGAAAAAAGAAAGAAAGAAGCAAAAATGGTCATTTTGCAACCGGGAACTCGCTCGGGCTCATGCTCTCTATCCTCAATGGAGCTCGCGTTCGCTAATCTCAATGAGGAACAAACTAGTCAAGATTCACACTAGTTCGAGCTTGAGCTTGATATTCACTGTGAAATTCTCTTTAGTTCGATCTCGTGCTCATTAACCTCACTGGACTAGAGCTTACTAACGGTTGGGCTCGATCCTCGGGCTTGCACTCGCTAGTTATCTAGAAATAGTGAGCACCAGGTCTTATAGCATAGAAGGAAAGAGTTAAGTTATTGGAAAAGTAATAATTTTATTATTTCTAATTCATTCTTGAAATTCAAAATATTTAGACATAATGGGCCTTATGCAGAGTCGTTCTGACACGTGATTAGAGCCATACTAAAGACTTCGACTAACATACAGTATTTTCCTGCAGTAGTTAGGTCTTTAGTATAATGTGTAGAAACGACTCTGCATAAGGCGGAGTGATTCTGCAAGTCATTTTACGATTATATACGATTAATATCATGGACTGCACTCACAAGATGATATCATTGATATAATATATAAAAAAGACAAAGTTGGCTCAAACTAATATACTAATTTTGGATATGGAATTCTTGTTGGCATCATTGGATCCGCAATTTACTTTCGTCTCAAGCTCTGCAAATCGACCGCAACGGCAGAGCCCGGTTTCGCACTAATGTTTAGAAATCGTTCAACTCACTTGAGGTAATATTTGTGGATTATTGTATTATATTTTGCATTTAATTAAATTGAAATCCACTTCATGATCTTGTGTAAAGTATCACTAAACTAAAATTTCTGTTTTTATAGAGAACGTAAGCATAGCATAGCAATTATAAAAGGTGAATAAGGTACGTATGTATTTATAAGAAAGTTTATTTTGCGAGTCTTTTATGGTTCCGCCAACCCATTGTTTAGTTTTTTTTTCAAAATACTCATATCTCATAAATAAAAGAGCTATTATAAAATCTCTTACCACTATTCTTTAATACTTATAAAAAAAATATTGTAAAAGCACTGGCGATATATTTCTTATCGCCTACTAAAATTATGGTTTCGACTCCATTATGATGTCATTAGTTTAGAAGCCCAACTGCCCAGTAATTATAAACATTAACTACATTATGAAGTAGTAATTTGTAACGACCAAATTGTCGGAAATTAAAGATTATTCTTTGGCATTTAGAAAATTTTGAAAAACGTGAAAAACTTGTACTGCACGGATACAACACACACACTTAACCTTTAGGATTTGTCATTGTGTAAAGTGATACAAAGTAAGGAAGAATTACAACTTTACGAAATTGTATTACGACTTATTATTTAGAAATAAATATCAAATAAATGTAATTTAATTGTTTACAAAACTAATCATGACGAGAAAACTCTTGAAAATTATACAAACAATTATTCTCTTTTCTTTAACATTGTAATGTAAAGGTTCAATAATCAGGAAAATAAATATTATAATAATAGTAGTGTTTGAACATGATTCGCGGTCGTTTTCAGGTGCGTGAACTTGGCTCCCTGACCTGGTGCACAAACGATAAGATTAGTTTCATTTGTTACTGCATCGCCTGTGCTCGTTTGTGCATCAAAGCTCACTGTTTGTGCTTCAATAGTTCCTGACTTATAAGTCCCCGGCTACTTTAAGCGATCGCAAAGCGTATTTATTGCTCCTGCGTATGCTTGAAATACGCTGACCATGTATTTAAATCTGAGCGGCTAAACATGAACGCGAAAGCAATAAAATCGCTGAAAAAACGCCGGCTCGAGCGTATTTGGTGCAGGTCGGAACAATAGACCGCCTGCTGTTTAAAAGATTTCAAAAGGAAGGACAGAAAAGAAAGACGTGTTGCCAGGCAAGGGGATTGTAGCAAGAAACAGCTGCTTGGAAGACGCTTTGTGCAGAGAATGGAACTCTGCTATTATAAAGTATGTGTGTATAACAAAAGAAAATTCACAAAAATAGAAGGAAATTCCGAAAAATTAGCTAATTACAGAAAAATCTATGTAACACAATAGGGTGATTTCTCGTGATACACTTGATTGACAGTTAGCTGATGCCATGGTAATCTATAAGCAAAATATTTGGCTTTAGGCAAAAGATGAAACAACGAAATAACTTGAATTTGAGCCCCTATCTCCGAAGCTCGAACTCCACCCCCAAACAGATAACCACAAGTGTAATCACAAAGAGAAATTATCAGTTGTGTTTGAAAACGTGTCCTGTATACATATCCAGTCATGGTTAGTGTGTTTAACACAGAGGCGTTTATAATCGAAATACAAAATATGCCATGCCTATATGATTTAAGAGATCCGAACTACATGAATCGTGACTTAAAAATAAAAATGTGAAGAGAAGTGGCTGCGATATTTGTTCCAGACTGAAAGGGAATGGAACGGAATTCTCAGAATGAAGAAGGTAAGAATATTCTTATTTTATGATTTCATTTAATACTGTTAAGTAGAGCTACATCGAGCCAAATTGATGTTCACTATGAATAATAATAATAATAATAATAATAATAATAATAATAATAATAATAATAATAATAATAATAATAATAATAATAATAATAATAATAATAATAAATACTTTGTTAAAGTTGTGCCAACTTCCAATATACCTAATATATACCAAACCTTCAGGCGCAACAGTCCGAAAGGGCCAGGGTCGCCTATGCGTCATTTTATGGGGTGGATGATGGAACAATTGCCCTTAGATGGTTTAAGCCATAGATGTGTGCACAGTAGAAAGGCGGAAAATGCCACCTCTAATAGTTTGGTACTTAGGTATATCGAAAATGTTTTAAACAGCAAAGACCATAATTTTAAATTGGGGTTCAATACATCTTATTCTCTTTCCAGTCTTTGAAATGACCGAAAAACTACGTTGCCAAATTATTTCGAAACTTAGTTTTGTAAAACAAACACATAATGTTTCAGTTTCCAGACATTTCTTTCCATGCAGCTTAGAAATATTCCTGGGAAAGATATGTTTATTTTATTTTATTTATTTATTTTAACTGTAACTGCTCGTGTTTTATCAACTTTGTTCTGAAACTAAAAATAAGGTGCTAAAATTGGAAGAGAGTAGGAATTTCAGAAGAAGCCAAAATCATGAGAGGAAAAAAATTAAAAGATTAAACCAGAGAATTGGTTAAAAATATCATAATGTAAATTTTATACTTGGTGGCTTGGAATTTAGCGGTCCTTTCAGCACCGAAGCTATACAAGATGTGAACCTACAGTTTAAGGTGGAATCTAAACTACCTTTATGCGCTGAAACTTTTCAATGATCTCCCACAGGATTCGAATCCGGAACCCCATTCTCCAAAGGCACGTGCATAGCTAGTAAAGTATAAAGTAGTGTAAATGTTGGAAGTTATTGATTGGGGTCTAATATTTGTTTTCGATACAGAGGATATCTTTAAGAAAATGCCTCTTGCTTCGTCTCTTTCGACTATATCAGCGAGGCTACATCAGACGTGAACTACAGCTCAACGTGGGACCCTAACCACATAACCTCCTGCCTAGAATCGAATCCAGGTCTACCACTTCTGGCGCGGGAAATGAAAAGAAAAGACCTGGAAACCCTGACTGGCTCATAGTATGATTTACAACTTTGGTGAAACTAAAATTACCGTTTAGCCACTTAGGCCGCGTTCACTGTGGGGGGTAACGCTTTGTCGACTAGCCTAGTCCTAAGCCAAAAACTGAAAACAGAGTTGGAAACTGGATACAAATTTTCGATATTTCTTTCGAAATAAAATGCTTGCATTTCTCCCGCATGTGAAGCACAAACGATGGGACTAGTGCCATTGGTTATTGCATTGTTCGTGCTTGTTTGTGCACAAAACCCCATCGTTTGTGTGTTATTAGTTCCGGAGATTTGAGCGAAAAACTGGTAGGGAGCCCGCGTGAACTTGGGTCCCCCGACCTCAAGTAAAAACGAGACTAGTGTCATTCGTTAGTGTATCGGTTGTGCTCGTTTTTGCACGAAATCATCGTTTGTGCTTTATTAATTTTGGAGATATGAACGAAAAACTAGTAGGGGACCACTTGCCTCAGGGGCGGACTGGCCCACCCTGCTACCCTGCAAATGCAGGGTTGGCCCCCTCCACCAATTTTAAAAAGATGTGCTCCATTAAACCTACCAGCATGAAAAATATGGCAGGGTAACTCCCGCAAACTTGTGTTTTGCATAAAAAAGACGTAAAGTTAAACTTTCATGAACAGACCTTATTCTTCTACACGTTTATCGACTTGAAAAGGTCCGTCTATGAGACAATCAGACCCTAAAACATTGCGGGTTTGTAATACGACAGCTGTTAAAAACGAGAACGTCAACTACTACTTTTTAAAATATAGGAAACACAGTAGATTTCAGGCTGTTATTGGATTTGGATACCATTGCCTACTCCGGTCCTTTTACAAGCCGGCGAATGGCAATAGTTTCGTAGATATTGTTATTGTGGAAACTGGAGGAGGAGCCGGAACGTTTTTGAACTGCATTGTCCTCAGACCAAGCTTCGAAGAAAGAAATCGGATCAGGCTTCTTTTTTTTTTTTTTTTTTTTTTTCAGTGCGATAATGCGAAAAGAAATTAGTTGCCACTATCAACGATTGTTTTATACAAACCTCAAACAATTACTATGAAGTTGCTGCCCTCGGCTTGTTTTATTTGTATATTACATCGAAGAGCAAATCCGATAGCAGCAATTCAATTATTGGAACACCAGTTACGTGTCGTTTGTCGTGGAAGACAGATGTGGTTGTGTCAGTATGGATGGTAGGAGTGATTGTAAGATTACTGTAAAGAAAAAATATATAAGTGGTGCTAAAAAGCGAGAACACAAACGAAGATGTGATTTACAAAAAGCTGCATTTGACCTAAAACAACGTAGGCTATTTGAATCTGTGAAGCCCAAAGAAACAAATGAGCGTGATGTGATTCATTCGAGTACTGCAGGACAGTTGCCAGGTATTTTTTTAGTTTTTCTGTCGAAGATGTTTATAAATTATAATGTATACACCATGTCTTTGGATGACTTCAGTCAATTGTAGCTTATCTTGTATGGCGTTTTTTACTTGAAATTAACTAACTAACTAACTCTATGGCCTATGGAACCCGGAGGTTCAATGCCGCGTTCACAAAACCTCTCCACTGACTTCTATCCTTAGCTAATTGGATCCAGTTTCTATTTTGTATTCCAATCTCTGCGAGATCCATCTTAACATTGTCCTCCCATCTGCGCCTACGTCTTCCTAATGGTCATTTTCCGATTCGCCTTCCAGTCAAGACTTTGAAAGCGTTTCTACTTTCTTTCATTCTAGCTACATGACCCGCCCACCTAAGCCTCGTAGACTTGACGACCCTAACAATGTTGGGTAGACCATATAAATTATGTAGTTCCTCGTTATGAAGTTTCCGCCATTCCCCATTCCCGTTCCTCTTGGGTCCGAATATTCGTCTCAGGATCTTGTTCTAAAATACTTTCAGTCTATGTTCCTCCCTCAGAGTAAGTGACCATGTTTCGCAGCCATACAGAACAACGGGCATAATTATTGTTTTGTATATTTTAAGCTTCAAATTCCTTGACAGAATTCGCGACGACAAGAGATTTTGAACCGAATAGTAACACGAATTCCCTGCTTTTAGTCGACATTTAATTTCTTCGTGAATATGATTTTCCTCTGTTAATATTGATCCTAGATATTTGAAACTATCCACTTTATCAAAAGTAGTATTTAATATTTTATCGCATCCATAATTTGCTGTATTCCGGTCCTGACGCACTTCCATGTATTTAGTTTTCTCTGCATTTACTTCTGAACGCATGTCCCTGCAAGCGTTTGATAAGATGTCTGCATTTCTTTCTATTGTTCTCCTATCATCCCCTATTAAATTTACATCATCAGCATATGCCATAACCTGGTGAATATCGTTCAACTCTAGGCCCTGGTTGCTATCTTTGATTTTCCTTATAGCGTATTCCAGAACGAAGTTAAATAATAATGGCGACAACGCATCTCCTTGTTTCAGGCCATTTTCGACGTGAAAGCTCGTGGACAAAAATTTTCCTACCCGGACTTTACTTTGGGATTCATTTAAACATATCTTAATTAATCTAATTAGCTTTCTCGGTATTCCAAGTTTTGTAAGAACGTTAAATAATGTTTCTCTCCTAACCGAGTCGTACGCCTTTCTAAAATCAATAAATAGTTGATGTACCGGGGTATTGTATTCCTACTTTTTTCAAGTATTTGGCGAATGGTAAATATTTGGTAATTAGTCGATCGATTTCGTCTAAATCCGCACTGATAATCTCCAATAATTTCATCTGCGTATGTGGTCAGTCTTTCTAAGAGAATATTTGAAAGGATTTTATAGGATGTTGACAGAAGAGAAATGCCTCGATAATTATTACTGTCAGTTTTGTCGCCCTTCTTGTGAATTGGAACAATGATTGATTCTTTCCACTCTTGTGGCAATTCTTCCTTGTTCCAGATAAGGAGAATGAGTTTGAATATCTTGTTCCACAATTTTTCGCCTCCACCTAAAATTAACTCAGCCGGAATTTCATCTACACCCAGAGATTTGTGTTTCTTTAATTTCTTTATAGCGGTTTCCACTTCTATTCGGTTCAGTTCTGGAATATACGGTTCTGAAGTGTGTATAACCTTTTCTCCACGCACACTAGTTTTTGGCTGCGTGTTAAGCAAATCGTCAAAGAAATCTTTCCATCCATTTAAGATGCTATCCGTATCAGTGAGAACTGTACCGTCAGATTTCTTTAATATATAAGCACGAGGTTGATAGCCTTTCTTAAATTCGTTGATTCCCTTATACATGTCCCGGATGTTTTTATTTTTACTATTATCTTCAAGTTCCTTAATTTTAGTTTTCAGAAAGTCGCGTTTCTTTGTTCTAAAAGGTTTGGAAGTTTGCCGCTTGATATCTGCGAAATTTTGTGTAGTTATTTCATTTGAATTTTGTAGCCAGCGTAATTTTGCCTGTTTTCTCTTCTTTGCTAGTTTAATGCATTCCTGGTCGTACCATGGGTTGTTCCTACGTATTTCCGCGTGTCCCAATTTTTCTTTTGCTGAAATTTTAATGCCATCTCTAATTTCAATCCAGATATCCTCAACACTAGTGCACTCCAAATCTTCTAAAGCCGAGAATCTATTCGAAACTTCAATCTGGTATTTCTCTCTTACCTGGCTCTAATCTCTTACCTGGTATTTCTCTCTAATTTTTACTTAAAATTAGACAACTTTAACAGGCGAACACGAAATTAACTGAACTGTTTGTTGCCGCGTAGTGCTTTCAAACGGGTCAGATCAGGCTTTCATGGGTCAGGGGTCGAGTCAAGCCTGCTTGAGACACGGGTCGGGTCAGGTCACCTACGCTAGGGCCAGGGCTGCTCTAGCAACGGGTCGGCTCGGGTCAACTTTCTTGTGCGCCGTTTCGGCTAAATCCTTCTCGGATCGAGTTGAACGTCGGCCCGACCCGACTCATGACCCGAATAGGTTTTAGCCGAAACAACGCATAAGAAAGTTGACCCGAGCCGACCCGTGGCTAGAGCAGCCCTGACCCGACCTGTGACCCAAGGAGGTTCGACTCGAGCTCTGACCCGATAAGCCTGACCTGACCCGTTTGAGAGCACTAGCTGCCGGCACTGGGCTCAGTAAGCGTTGGTGTAACTTCTAAAAGTGCTGAACACTTATGCTGTCAGTCAAATCAGTGTGTATATCGTGTAAATGTTAACTTCCCTTTAGTTATTTAAAGTTAATTTAAAATAAAAGTGTAGTAAAATGTAAAAATTGTTCGTGATGTGCAAAGTAGGTATTCATATGAAAAGAGAAGTTGGGGCCAGCCGAGGAATGGGCGGACTACACTAGACGATAAACGATATCTAATCTTTCTGCGACATGAAGATATTATATTATGACTTACTTATGTCAAGGAAAATCTTGCGTTTCGAAATCAATCGCAGATTTACCTCCAATCGCATTCTTTGTGTTGTATTGAGGCCACAAAGTTACAGCTTTTCCAAGTTTCAAACACTGACGCCATGTCTGTTGCCTCACCTGACACGCTTGGGGGGGAGGGAGTTGTCTGCTAAGAGCGGGGCGTACTTCCTCGAGATTATACAGCAATATTTAGACGAGTTTGTGTATGTGGGTTACAACATTTTCTTCTCGCCAAAAAAAACAGGTACAGAGAGAGATAGCGGCACATTCGCGAGCAGACTTCCGACTGAAGTAGCCTAAGTGGTGTTTTTGGCATAATGAAGATATTAATATTAGGATACATTTCTGGCATTAATATTAATATTATATTATATTAGGTTACAGCATGCAATTCAGTAGAAAATTTCAACCAATTTGATATTAGAACTGATTTATGAGGGAAGAAACTTACATTATTTCTGTCAGTGCTTAAAAAAAAATAACTGAGTTCGGTTTTTACGAGAAAATAATATAGTTTATTTAATTATTTTGCTTAAGTGTTCGTTATTCAGGGGTGCCCACAAGGGGGGCGGGCTATGACGCAAACTGCGTCATTGAAATATTTGGGGGGTTAAAAATCTATATAAATATGTTTGAGAGGGTATAAAAATTAATCGAAAAGATTTTTTTTTCATGGAAGAATACCTACGGATAGGCAATTGAGGGGGGGGGGGTGCGTCATGGACATGAGGGGGGATGGGGCACCACTGCGTTATTGTTTAGTGTGTCAAGAATATTAAATTGATAGAGCTTATGTACTTTCATTAAAACGTATTTTTGCGTCTTTTTAATAATTGGATAGCAACCTTCGCGGGATCTGGAATGCCTCAGTCGAGTGGAGAGTTTGCCCGCGGGAAATTGTTTAAAAATTGTTAATATATTTAAAAGCGTGGCCATATATTTTCTGATGTAGGTTGTATTGAGATTTTGATCAGTTGCCCGGTTGCACAGGGTTATCGTAGAGAGTTTTGTTCTATCTTCTTTTATTTAGCAATAGCTTTCATACAATATGCTACTTGACCCCCGGTTCTATTTGCAAATTTTGAGTTGGACCCCACCTGGGACCCTCGAGTGCCCCGGGGACACAGATTTTTCATTCAAAAGGTGCTGTGCTTCCCACACTAATTTGATATGTGTTCGCTGACTTTCCTTACTCGACCGTTTCCGAAAAATCTGACCCGGAATCTGACTTTGTAATGTATAGTATGGAGCTCAATTTCTAAATTTTCACGCTTAAATCTCCGCAACGGTTGCGATCGAGGATGTATCCCTTTTCGTGTTATGTTCTTTTGGGACAAGGTATCCAACGGCCATAGTCTCGACTCGAGGTCAGAGTTACACTTGGATAGGTTCCCTTGTCAGTGCTGGATCCGGATATCCGATTCTGGGTTTTGGATCGGGGTACTCGATTTTCGGTTCCAGATCCGAGTACCCTGTTCTCAGTTTAGGATACGGATACCCGATTCTCACTGAATCCAGAACCAGGTAACCGGCTCCGAAATTTTCTGGCAATTTTTTATTCTCTTTTATAAGACATGGGTTCTATATTGATGCTCCCTTTCAAAATTTGAAGGTGTACATTAGCACACTCCTTAAATTTAGGAATTGTCAAAAATGAAATTTTGTAAATGTTCTCTAGGACCCGGATATATAACTCAGTAAATTTGGGTGGTTCTGCTTATTCCCTTATGTGTGTAAAGAAAAAAATATTAGTATTGCCACGCGGTCGGTTATTGGAATAATTTATCTTTTTTGGTAAGGTCATTTCGTTGAGTACAGATTTCAATTCTCTTATAAGACATATGTACACTCATGTCCAAAATTATTGTCGCATGTCTATAATTATGTTTTTGTACGAATATAATTTGATAACGAATTCGCCCTGTATTTCTTATAACGTTAGTATGTGTATAATCGACAAAGACAAGTATGTGGCAAATTTCATGTCAAAAGAGCAGTAAATAAGAACAATAAAACGAAAATAAAACTTTCTTGTCTCCATTTAGGAACATTTTGTTTTACTCATTCTAATTTTCGTATTTATAATTCTTTTCCTATGAAATTTACCACAAATATACATTTCCCGATTATACACATACTATCAGTATTAAAAGTACCCTGCAAAATCATTATCAAATTATATTCTTACAAGAAGACAGTTATAGATATGCGACAATCATTTTGGACATGAGTGTACATTGATGCACTTCTTTCTCCCTCCCCCTAAAGGAATTAACAGGGACTGAACCTGGATTTATACAACATCGGGATGTCGCTATTCATCTCAGCGATCCAGAAAACTATGGACTCTATACTAATATCGGTAGTTTTCTAATATTTTATGTTCGCCTTTGTACTTTCTTTAGCTATGCTAGGGGATCCTACCTCTATTGGAGGGTGAACTTAAAGATAACTGGAATTGCCACCAATCAACTTACGGATCCTGAAAACTATGGCTTCAACACTAATATCGAGCGTTCGTTTTTTTCTTATTTTTATGTCTGCCAATCCCACTCCTCTAAAGTGCTAAGGGGTCTTGAACCCACTGGGGACTGAATTTGGACTTAAACGACATCAGGACTGCCACCAATTAATTTAGCGACGTTGGAAACTAATAATTTGACACTAATATGGGTCGTTTTCGATGTATTCACATGTCACCATTTCATCCCCCAGTGTGCTAAACTTGAACTTAGTAGTGAACCGGGAGTGTCACTATTTATCTAAGTGACCCCGAAAACTATGGATTCGTCCCCTTCTCTCCTCCTGAGTGCTAGGGGGTTTTTACTCCAACTAGGAGCTGATCTTGAACTTAAAGGGCACCAAAACTGTCACCAATCAACTTATTGACAACAAAAACTACGAAGTCGACACTAATATGGTCATTTTCAATTACAACTTTTATGTGCCTATTCCTCCTCCCTCAGGAATACTAATGGGGTCTGAATTTAGATTTAAACGGTATCGGAAGTGTCACTGTTTATCTCAGTGACTCCGAAAGCTAGGAATTCAATACTAATATCGTCCTCTTTCTATCCTTCTTATATGTATCCCCTTTCCCCTTCCCTCGGTTTGCAATGTAGTCTTATCCTCACTGGGGCTTAACTTGGGCTAAAAGGGCATCGGAATCATCATCAATCAATTCATGGACCTCGAAAACTATGAAATTGACACTAATATCGGTCGTTTTCGATCAATTTTGTCCCCCACTTCCCCTCCCCAAGATGTCCAAGGGAGGGTCTTATGACAAGAGTACTCGTTTTCATATTGCATTTATTATCTGTACTAAGTTTGGTTAAAATTGCTCCAGCAGGAGCTCCCGAGTCATAGTGGAACTTACATACATATAGTTTCATTTTTGTGTCCGAAAAAGATTGTACCCCTTTATTTTTGTTTCTGGTTGACCAATGTGTGGAGAGAGGTGTCAAAACAAGGATTGCAATTATGTACTCCAAGTTTTGATTGAAATATCCGTCGTTACCAAGACCACATTGTTTTCAAGATGGCACCCACACATCAGAAGGCATTTTGTGCTGTGGAATACGCAAAGACAACGTCCGTCATCACAGTTCAGCGCATTTTTCGGCGATAGTTTGGAGTTGATCTACTTGATAAGAATTCCATTAAGTGTTGGCATACACAAACTCATGCAGACAGGTTGCCTATGCAAATGAAAAAGCACCGGCCTTCCTTTGCATCCCGAGGAGATAGTGGATAGTGTTCGGCAATTCTTCCAACGCACCCCCACAAAATCAGTTCGGAAAGCCGGCCGTGAGTTGGCACTGTTCTGCTCAGCAGTCTAGGATACTCTTCGTAAGCGTTTGAAATTCAAGAAGGCACATAAGCTGCAACTTGTGCAGGCACTCGCTGAAGATGACAAAAAACTTCGTACTGTCTTCAGTATAGACATGTTGGAATTCCTGGAAAATTATTTTACGGACAATGTAGTCTCCAGTGATGGGGTGACCTTTCATATCAAGAGCAAAGTCAACAGACATAACGTTCGAATCTGGGGTTAAGAACACCCTCGGAGAATCATTGTGCATGTCAGAGATTGTCCAAAGTTGAACATCTGTTGCCATTTGGAGGACGAAGCATTATGGGCCATTTTTCTTTGCAGAAAGAACTGTAATGGGGCACTCGTATCTTGACATGATCCAGATGGGGTTGATATTACAACTTGAAGAGAATTCCCAAGATTTCCTTTGGAGCTCCACTCCACTTCCATTGTGACGTAAGCGGACATCTGAATGAACATTCCCACAGTGATGGATAGGTCTCACTGATCCTGAGATGAAGCGCACTTGAGATGGCCTCCGAGGTCTCTAGATATGTCACTATGAGACTTCGTTTTATGGGGTTTTATAAAGATAGTATCTTTGTCCCACTAATGCCTCTAGATCTGACGAAGTTGCGAGAGCGGATCATAGAAGTCTGCTGCTGTTACAAGAGATATGATATATTACATTGCTTTTGGTGTATAAAGGATTCTAATACCACATTACGGGATTTAAGAACATTTTTTTAAAAAGGATACATTCTTTTTCGGACATTCTGTACATTATATATAAAGATTACCAGTGTCAATATTGCCGTTAGCTGTCTCGTGCAACACTAACACAATTGTGACAGAAGTTCCAATCCTGTGATTAATACATATGTAGGAAAGCTTAAAAAAGTTGAAGACGATCTCAACCTCAATAATGACGTTGTTTGATGTTATAAAGAGATATGAGGTGAAAAAAGCCTGATTAAATTAGGTTTGAACAAGACACTAATCATCGGAAATATTAATATTTTGTATTTAATTTTACGGAATTTATTCTGTATGTGTATATAGTTCGAATCCCACGTTAACATATAGGTCCAGATCTCATGTAACCTTAGCACTAAAAATAACTGTAAGTAAAGAATAATTTACTATGTAATTATTTATATTACAGAATCTTTTATATGTATTTTTCTTGTGGGATATAGAGTATATGCGCAAATGTGATCAGGATGTAATGAGTACAATGAAATTACAAGAGCACAAATCTGTCTATACAATTTATTTTCGTATCAAACTTTTTTTGCACATAGCTAAATTAACAAAAAAGACGGTAATTCCTTATTCATTGCAATACCAAACTAAAATTTTACCCGCTGGTCACATGAATTTCTTTTAGGCAATGGCTACACGTGAACAGTAATCGGTAAGACGTTATAGGGTATGTGATTACTGGAAATGGATGTGTGTTTCCGCTATTCGTAGCAAGCACTAAATTATTAAAAACTTATTTCGAGATTGGCAATTTATGTAACCTAATGCCATTTTAAGCCTGCTAACTAAAACCTGCATAAGTTTAATTGAGATCGTTATAAATAATATAATTTTATGCTATAAATTTGCTTCTTGAAATAGAAGATGGATAAATAAGAACAAATTTTGAACTTACGATTTACCTTTTTACTGTCTAGTGCTAGTCGACTGTCTCCGCTCATCTCGCACTGCATCTAGGAACAATCCTCGTGCAAGTAATTCTAGTATAGTATGTACGCTAGCCTCGAGGACAGTTGTTTTTCAGTGTCTCCGCCGCAAAGAGCCGGGAATGCCAGTAAACTCACTAAACGGGTTATTTATGATCGGTAGCATAGTACTAGATGAGGCTGACAGCTCTTTGTGTTGCCATGTTTCCGGGTCATTTTGCTTGCGTCTGTGTTCAGGTCATGATTTTTATTTGATCACTTTTTTTTTTTTTTTCAATCTGCGAAAATTAATAAATTCTAACGCTAAAATAAAGAAAAGGATGTTTTTAACTCTGCAATGTCGCAAATTTAACAAGACAGAGGAGGATCATGCCTCTATCCGTGCTAGGACGAAATGAGCTTTGAAAATTAAAGAGTGCGAGACCAGGCTAACCCACGTCCAGATTGAAATTAACATTTTATAAAGCAGTATACCAATGCAATCTAGCGATCTTTTTCGAACTACTTGTTGATGTGGCTTGTAAACTGGGTGCATAATAAGCCAAATTATGAAAACGTTTTTTTCTTACGCAATGTGTTGTTCATTCTCGTGTTATCTTTCCCTCAACAAGATAAACTATAGGTTAGGCTTATCTCTCGCTTACCATCTCAATTTGTGACTTAAGTTTAATTTTTAAGTGTGTATAAGTTGCTTCGGAAAATTTCGGCCATAAAGCATTATCGAAGAACATTTTGACGGAAAGGTTGTGCCGGTGGTAGGATTGGTTATTGACGTCATTTGGCTGCTGTATTCTCATTATGGCGGAGAGAAGCTGTGCTATTGGTCTTTTGAAACTGAACATGAGGAAAACGTCCCAACCGCATGTTGCTACTAAATTAAGGAGTTTGTCAGGAATATATTTATGTGTGTGTGTTTGATTGCTTATATAAAATACTATTTCAATATACCTAAAAAAATAAAAGAATAAATAAATAAATAAAAATAAAAACGGAGATGTCAGAATTGAAAATAAGAATGCCTCATGTCTTTTCCCCATCATCTATGCAACATCACGGATTCTATTGGTCGGAATTCGATTCTGTGTCATTGCTAACTAATTTGCGATAATTAGTAGAATTTTATCTAGAGAAAAACTGTACTTTTAAAAAAAATCTACTAGATTGTGGGTCGATTTCTACCCATTGAAATTAAATAGATGTGTAATCTTGTTTTCTTCTCAGGGACTACATATTTAAGAGTTCAGTATCCTCAATATATCAGCTTATTGAAGTAATTGAGGCACTTTTTCAGGATGAGGATGGCATGACTCCTAGTATGAATTGTAAGGTTATCAACTTACTCCCATACAACGAACACTATAAGGTCACGAATATATTTTAGAGAACACTGCTCCACCTAGTTAGGCTTGTGTAAATTTTACACAGAACCGAATTCTGAAATTTCATTATCGTTCACTACAGGAACAGATTAGCGATAGTTCATTTCATAGAAGGCGAAACGTCGTTGCAATTATCAACTACCTACAGCATGAACAATTATCGTTCATGTAGCCACTGCCTTGTTTTTAACATAAAAGAACCACAGAACACTTTATAATGCATATTCCTTCAAAAAACTGATTAAGCGTAAACAACTACATTACAATGTATTAATTTATTTTAAAGCAAACAAAATACATGAACAAATGATACGTACTATTTGCTGCGAAACTAACTACTAAAATTTATAGGATAAAGTTGACAAATGTCAGAAAATCCTTTTTGTCGTAACCAAAGAAAGCTTTCCGTCCATTGCTCTGCACTGTAAGCAATCTTGCATGAAGCTCGTGAAATAGATCAATTCTGGATATCACAAAGTACTCTGAGAACGATGAATATTCCACATCAGTGCTGTTATAATTATTCGTTATTCGAATACTTACTCGAATAATTATTCGTTATCTAAATAACGAATTCTGTTCGAGATTCTAAGAATCCATTACTCGATATTTAACAGTACTACTCCACATTAAGTTGGTACTACCTTAATTTTTACAAAAATAATGTATACATACCTATGTATATTCTTAAATTCATCGGAAAAGAAACTTTCGCCTCCATAGATTCAACTATAGATATACAGGGTGTAACAAAAATGTGTGACAATATTTTGGGAACAGATTCCTCACATCAAAATAAGAAAGAAGTTCATATGGACTTGTGTTCGAAAGTGGAAGGAAGGTTTCAGAGTTATAACGTGCCGAAAACGTGAAACAAGTGAACTTTAAAATTTCATAGCTCCACTACTATGGGACCTATCGTAGTTGAGTTAAGATATCACTGAGGAGCAAGTATAAGAATGCTCCAGTACTTGTACACCAATTTTCAGAGAGGTAGGTGGAGAGTGATCAAGTACTTCCAAACAGCCTCTCTAAGAATGATTGTGTAAATACCAAAGGTTCTGGAAGATGAATATTTGGACAGTTCACATAGTAGTTCCTCAGTGATGTCTTCACCCAACTATGATCAGTCCTATAGTAGTGAAACTAAAGAACTTTAAAGTTCATTTTTTCACGTTTTCGGCACAACAACACATCCATATGAACTTTCTCCTTATTTTGATGAGAAGAATCTGTTTCAAAATACTGTGACAATTTTTTTTTTTTAACACACTGTATACGAAACACGTAGCATCATTCACTACTAACATTAAATACTCAAATACGAATACCGATTATCACACAATCAAAAATAAATCTGGTTGATGAGACAATTACCTGTGTATTTCAAAATTAGAATTCTACTTTTGGTTACTTACTCAGGAGATTCTGGTACTCACATTACCAAACCTTTTCGGAATACTTGTGAATCATTTTAATAATATAACCAAAGACATAATACAACCAGTAAAATATTCCGCACTATTATCTACTTTCGGGAACTGTTTGAGACAGGATATTTGTGGATTCGCTTTTTTTTCCGACTTCAAATAACTTTCAAACTAAGAAACACTGAAGGCCAATATCAAAATAATGACATCATAGCAAGCCTAGAGTTTAGAAATTGCTGCGTAATTATTGGTCTTTATTCTTGTGACAATTTTCATTGCTAAATTAATGAGACCGGTACGTCGAATCCCCAAAGATCTCTTAACGTAACATTTTACATTTTTTCTATGAGAACAACTTCAAACATAAAAGTTTCTCTAACGTTTAACGTCCCACACTTATGCTGTGAAACAAAAGACGATTATAAAAATTACAATTAGGAAGTAGTTCGTAAAATAAAAATGTGTGGAAGAGAACATTCTGGAAAGGAAAAATCTGCAGACATGAGCTACACTCTTACAGAAACTAATTATATACACACAAACTAACCTAATCTAGAAACAGGTTCAAACAAGTAATAGTAGAAACTTAAAACCCTTCCATTTTACATTGATCACAGTGATACGAATAATATGTATACACATACATGAAGGGTTGAGTGCCAGAGTTGCCTAAGCGCCAAAATAGAAATCTCTCAGTTATGTCTATGAAGTTATGTCTCTCAGTTACCTTGCTTTTGGTGTATGAAGTATGAACGTGGCACACAAGCTACTCTGGCACATAAAATAAACGCGTTTATATGTACAAAATAGAAGAAAAACAACACCAGAAATATATATATTACAGTTTTTTAAACATTTGTTTTAAGCTATTGTGGCACTGAGGAAACAATATCAAGAATGTTAGTGGCCACAAAATACTGTTAGCAACTGACGAAATGCAGTAATGACAGAATACTCATACTTTGATACCTGAACAATTATTATGATATAGTACACATGTTTTACATTTAAAAATAATAATAACAGAAAGTTCCTTCAAATCTAACTATATTGTGCACTACTACGTAAAGGTAAGTTAACATGATATAGTACACATGTTTTACATTTAAAAATAATAATAACAGAAAGTTCCTTCAAATCTAACTATATTGTGCACTACTACGTAAAGGTAAGTTAACATAGGAACGGTTCGTCTTTCTTTTTTAAAGTACGTTTTAAGAATGTGATGAGTCTTGTGACGTGTGTACTTGTAAGGGCTAAAACGTCATAGGAATGCAATCAAGCGAACTGAAATTATCATTAGCGTCTACGAAAGTCAGAAACGTGTCCCATCTCTCTTATTCTCTATGTTCTGCGAACTCGAAATATTTTAACAACCGGTTCCAGCGAGTCCGGATGAATACCGGTAGCATCTACGGTTCTGAGAAAAAATATTGGCGTAAAAAGTTTGTGTGAATGGACTCACTTTGCAATTTTTCCTTCATTTCATTCCAAAATATGTCACTAGCTAGCGACAATCAAATAATTTTAATTACTTTTAACGATCAAAACTGATTTAAAATCACGAGAACACGAATTGTACATTAAACACCATTTCAATTATTGTGTATATTTGTTTAGTTTTCATATTTATTTCGGTCAAATTACACTGAATAATTTCGTTTGCCACTGTTAAACGAAAAGTGTGGTGGAAGTTTTTTCTATGCTATGTTATTTTACAGGAGACGTTCAAAAAAAGTGGATCTTTGTAGAATGTCTCAGGATTTGACAATTAGATGTAGTGTTTTTAATTACATGAACTATATAATAGTCTTAGTATAAAATGTTTATTTCTTTGTGTTGGTAAGTTGTGAATTCACGGATTATTGAGTCCTATTAAGTGATAGTAACGCAGACGTTCGAAAAGCTTCGTACAATAGTAGAGTGTGAATTATATGGGGAACCCTTTGAAGTTTAAATAGAAAGATTTATTCTTGTTACTGGATACTGGGACTGTTGTTTCGGATGAAGGATTTGAGCCTTGCTTAATGTATTCCTTGAACAAACCAAATTCCTCCTGATGCTATTAAGTCTAAGTCCAGAGAACACCCTTCTGTAACAGTTAAACACGGATGGTGTTTTCAGGAAAATTGAATGAAGATGCCGATCGTAAAAATTTACTAGCTCTAAGGACTGTAATAAAATTCGAAATGAATTTTAATTTATTTTGCGCAGGTAAAATATCATCTTTCTGATTGTCGAAACACAGGTACGTGATATTTTACAAAAACTCTTCTTGGTGAACACGTGAGTTTAAGGAGTGATATTTGACTTTCCTTATTCATCAGCAGCATTCTTCAATCGACGTACTCCAGATTATAACATCATTCATGTAAGCTGTAGCGCCGTGTCGATTACAAAGCACCTGATTAATGAACTTCTGAAAAATCAGAGCAGCATAGCTGAGCTGAAAGGCAAATGATTTTGATGAAACAATCTCTAAAGAGTATTGATACCCAAAAACTGACATGATTACACCTCTAGTAGCTGTAAAATGTCTGACAAAGATCAAGTAAAATGTAATAACTGGCACCACGTAACTTAGTCACAGATAATGGACCTCCTTTCGCATCAGATATCTTTGTTACTTGTGTCGAGCGCGGAATATTTATTTAGTTGACGCCCCACTCTACCATCCTCAAAGCAATGTGATCGCAGAAAAGGTGATAAAATCAATAAAGAACATCTCGAAGACACAATTTCTTCAGGCAGGACAAAGAGTGAATAAAGCAACGATTTCAGGACTGAGATAATTAAATTATTTATGTATTTTGGTATACAGACCATCAAACGAAAAAAAACACCGGCCTTTTCCACTTTGGCTTGCAAGCGAAGGAGGTGATTGAACATTTTTGGTGGAAATACCAAGGTGGAAGTCATGCAAGTTTACGGAAGGCCTACGGAGCAGTTACAGAGAACGGTGGGGATCAGAAATAACAAGGAATGCCAGAATTCACAAAGGAAATAGTAGAGTACTTATGAGATTTTTTATCCAGGGTATAAAACAAAACATATGATCAGAAACAGCTTCACGGTTTAAATACACAGTCTAAGGTTATTAATGACACGACTACTTGGACCATAGCTCCGGTGACTAATGGTTCGACTGTGTTTTCCAGAAAATTACAGCCATTAGAATCTTAATGCCAATACAGCATTGGAAGATGGTCACCAGATATTTCTGCGGTAACGAACAAGGGGACCGCTCGATCGTTGGATATATGAGTTAGAAAAAGTGAGAGATAAGTGTTGAGCAAAAAGTGTGATGGAAATTATTACTGTCTTATGTTATTATATAGGAGAGTCTAAAAAGTAGATCTTTGCCGAATGCCTCAGGATTTAACAATTAGATGTTGAATTTGTTTAGTTACTTGAAATAGTCCTGGTATGTTTCCTATTTTTCTGTGCTGATAGGTTGTGCATCCACGGATTATTGAGTACTCTCTTAGTAACAGCCACGATGATGCAAGGCACAGAACTTGACCATATACTCTAATATCGAATTGTGCTAATCAGACACGCTGATATTACTACTAAAATTTCAAGATCTTAAGTTACTCAGTCAATTTGAGTCATCACAACTGAGTTTTTATTGAAAACAGACAAGCTGGAATCTATTTGACATCAAGATAATTTCCAAGAAACTACCACAACAATTGCCACCATCTGGCAATCATAGCAAAATTAACACAGCAATCCATTTCACGAACTTACGTGAATGGTTTAATAGGAAGAACAAAACAATTATACACTATACAATTTTCACTTTTAAAACCTTTGTTACTACTTTTACAGAAAATATTCTGTAAAATATACAAATTCCACGTTATGTAAATATACAGTTGCATTTTAAAGAACAAAATATGAATTGGTAAGATTAAGAAGGAAAAGATTCCATATTTTGACGAAACTAAACTGATAACCATTTTATTTTTAAAGTGAAGACACATCCTTTAATGCAAAAAGAAGGAACACTCCCGAGACTTGTAGTATCCTTCTAACAGTTTCGACTGAGATAAAGAAAATTTAAAAATCTGCAATGTTTACCTTTGTAATCAGCAAGCCTGGCTCCCAATTACTCCAACTTCACAAGTATACAAGTTAACTTTCAAAAAATCGGAGAGAAGTTATATGAGTCTGTTAAAGGCATTAACAGTAAGGTGTTTAAAGTGTACGTGGTAAAGTTGTTATTGCTACTGCCAGACCGTATAATCGGCTTGTAGCTAGAATCACTCATTATCCTCCTAATGATTACGAATACTTTTACCAACAAATTTAGACTCAGCTATGGGTGTGACAACCAACGTATTACCAAAGGTGTGACAACATATTATCCGTCTATGTTATGTGACAGCATTGTATAACTTTTGGTATTAGAAGTAAAATATTCACTTCTGTTTTTCAATGTTAAACTACTAACATGAAAATACGGAACAGTTATTTAAGTTAATATTTAGTATTTAGTAATTTTTGTGATTTTTGTTTTCAGTTTGTATCCTAAAAATAGGTACACCAAAATGTTTTGTCTTCTGTCAGTTTTTGCTTACACATAACTCAATACGAACATACACGGGCGTGAGGGGGAAATTGTCTTGGGCAGAGGGGCTTAAAATATCTAAATGCGGGACTGTATATTTTATATATATATAAAATTTTTTTTCTTTCTTAATCTTATCCATAGTAATTCCTATTTTCTGAAATTATAGAATGGAATCTACACAGACACATGTATATATACAAACATGTACACACACACACAGACATATATACATATATTTACAATATATTCAGTTATTTTTTACATTAACACAGTATTTATAAAAAATAAGCACCATTTCAAATATTGTGGCAAACATTATTTTTTTGTACTGTATATCACGGAGAGTAAGAAATGAAACATTTTGAATTCCAAGTTTTCCATCACTAGTAGCTGGGCGACCGTCGTCGTCTTTTCTTTTTGGACGTAGTTTCTGGATATGATTCTAAGAAACACTCTATGGATCTTCTCAAACTCTTCTGCCTTTGGTGTGTCACAAACCACGCGGATTTCCATATTAGTACGTGGTAGCCTGCACAGAAAAAAGAAAAATACGTAGAGAGTATATTGAGATGTTATATAATGAGATGTTAATTAACAAGAATTCCTACTTTTATACGCTCTACAGTAGTAGATTTCAACCAGTGGGCAGAAAAATGGAACGCCACTAACGAAGGGACAAGTTACTCAAAGATTATATTCAGGATACAATGAGAAAGGAACACTAGCAACAGAGGGCAGGATACTAAAAGATATTCAGGATACACACGATGAAAAAGGGGCATCAGTAGCAAACGGGCAGAATCTCAAAGGTTATATTCAGAGTACACACGATGAGAAACGAACACCATCTACAAAGGGACCGGATACTCAAAGATTATATTCAGGATATACACGATGAGAAAGGAACACCAGAACAAAGGAGCAGGATACTCAAAGATTATATTCAGGATACACATGATAAGAAACACAGCAACAAAAGAGCAGGATACTGAGAGATTATATTCAGGATACACACGATGAGAAAGGGACACCAGCAACAAAGAGGCAGGATGCTCAAAGATTGTATTCAGCATACACACGACGTGAAAGGAACACCAACAACAAAGAAGCAGGATACTCAGAGATCATATTCAGGATACACACGACGTGAAAGGAACACCAACAACAAAGGAGCAGGATACTCAGAGATCATATTCAGGATACACACGATGAGAAAGAAACACCAGCAACAAACGGGCAGGATACTCGAAGATTATATTCAGGATACACATGATGAGAAAGAAACACCAGAACAAAGGGGCAGGATACTCAAAGATTATACTCAGGATACACACGATGAGAAAGGAATTCGAGCAACAAAGGGGCAGGATACTCAAATATTATATTTAGGATACACACAATGAGAAAGGGACACCGGCACCAAAGGGGCAAAATATTCCAAGATCATATTCAGGATAAACATGATGGAAAATAATTATCTAATGCATCAAGTAAGAATATTACCTAACAATCTTACGAAGTTACGACTCATACAAATAAAAACCTAATTATTTTCTTCTTTGTTGAATATCATCAGACTGAAACGGCACAAAGCTTTGGATAAAACGTGTCAATAGGAAGTTGGACTGGAGAACTATTAAAAATAACAAAAGCAATACCACTTTCATTTCCGAAATTATCAAAATATAGTATGTAGATCACAAGATTAATTAAGCATAAATCACAACACAACATAAAATATATATACTAAGCACTACGTGGCATTATACAGAGCATCACATATAACGGTCTGGGGTAGAGAGGTAAGAGATACGGTGATGGACGCCGATACTGAGTACGCGTCATCAGTTGAGTGTACGGCATATGGTTGACCAATCATTTTCTTGTTACACAGTATTGAAATACTGATGAAATTAGCTAAGAAATAGAACGAAGTACTGTACCAAACCCCGTTTCGAAGATCCGATGAAGAGCAATGGCCAGTCAGATGGCATTCATTCAACTGGGTGATGTGTGGTTAACGCATCGACTTCCGGGCGCCATTATTTTTGCATTTCTGAATCGAGTTCAATATCTCTTATTTCAAGAGACGTACATGCAATTATGTAGCTTACTAATTTGTTGTTCCTAATGTTACGTTTTGCTGGGTGATTTAGACAGACCAATGGGTCTCCTACATTCACATTATTTCCTAGCTTGTTGTTTAAACTACGAAAAATAGCAATGAAATCTAACTTTAAAATAGTATTGTGAAAAAAAAAAATCAGATTTTGTTTATGAATCCCAGCCCAATGTATTTTATTGGGCAAATTTGGGTTTTGTTAAATTTTGTACGTACATTTAAAGCCGTGTTCCTGCTGAAAATACCATTTAAGTATTCATGTTATATTGTGCATATGAAACTGCGGAATTCACTTTGGGGCCAGCGTGGCTTAGTGATCACTAGACTTCGGATCGATATGCACTAAAAAGTCGCAAAATATGCACCAAAAATCACGAAAATATGCACTAAAAATTCTAAATATGCACCAATCAAAACCTAAAGTTAAATGAGGAATTTTATTATCTTAGGGAAAAAAGTTGTATTACTTGAACTATATTCTACTTGGTGTATTGTATTATATTTACTCCATTTGTAACCAAGATACTTTTGGTATTTGGAAGGTTCAGACAGTCCTCTTTCTTGTTTCTAATACACTTTTAAAAAAGGAAACATGTTACATTATTTAATACACATTATTGCAAAGATAATCTGCTACGCTGTAATATATTTTATCCACCAGGAATCTCTTGAGTTTCTTTTTAAAAACATATTTTCTTCATTTTTTATTTCTCTGGGCAGCTTATTGTAAATTTGTTCTCCCATATGGCTTGGGCCTTCCTGTACTAATGTTAGTTTTGTAAAATATTGTCTTCTTTCATTTTGCTGTCTGGTATTATAAACGTGACTGATTTGAGTTGTGTCTTTCAATTTTGCTGTATAGATTGCAGTTTCGAATACATACATACGTAGATGGTAGGGTAAGGACGTGGTGCTGTTTAAATTTATCTTTGCATGATGTTCTCATGTGTAGACCAAATATTATCCGTACAGCTTGCTTCTGTTTCATGAAAACTGCTTTGCTGTTTGAGGATTTGCCCCAGAAAATGATGCCGTAATTTAGTATAGGGTGTATAAGCCCGTACTATATTTGAATCAAAGCTTTAGTGTTTAACGTTTCTTTTAGTATCCTGAGTGCATAAAGTCTGGAATTTAATTTCACTATTATTTCTTTTACGTGTTCCCAAGTTAGATTTTCATTTATATTTAGTCCTAAAAATTTAATGTCATGGTGAAATCTACTTTTAGATCAGTCAATTTATTTTTGGTTTCTTTTATTTTTGTGTTTTGTTTTGTGTGAAAAAGTAGGTATTTTGTTTTTGTGATGTTTATGCATAAGCAGTTACTTTCGAACCATTTTTTGTCTTGATCTAATACTCTATATGTGTTGTTCCTTAGCTCACTTATGGTTTTAGCTTCCACAATTACGCTTGTATCATCTGCATATAAAATTACTTCAAAATTCTTCAATATTCCATGGAAATCATTTATATACAATATGAATAGGATTAGACCTAATATTGAGCCCTGAAGCACGCCGTTGCGGACTTGTCTTGGGTTTGATATAACTATGATGCATTCATGCTATAATACACAACTATGTAGTTTTCGGCGTTTTCTGAAAAAAAAAAAAAAAAAAAAAAAAAAAAAAAAAAACTTGCATTTATTCGTCAAAACATTACTGTACAGAGTGTGAGGGATAGCATGAGCTATGACCTTGAAATCCACAACTACACCACACTTGAAAGGAAAATGCAATCCTAATAGTGTTGCTAACTGCCAGAGCGGTGAACTAGAATTTGGCGATTTGAAGCATTTCTGTGAAGGAATGACAAACATACTTGGAATAAATCTGTAGCCTCCCTTTTCTCATCTTCATTTAGAAAGATCTGAACAATAAAGTAGCCTATTTACTTAATAAGATGTAAAAAGTGCACTCGATGCGTTAAAGGTTTCCATATTCGTTTATTTTTATTTTTTTAAATGCATGATGATCGTAAAGTAATCTAAAGTAAGTAAAAATTACAACCCATAACATGGCCTATATTTGTAAACCATCCATTCTGGGGACCACGACTCATGTCCTAGCCATAGGGAAATCGTAGAAATTGCACAGACCTGTCAATTCCTTTCCCCATTATACAGGTAAGTTTGTCATTTTCGCTGGTTAACAGAAAGTGGTCCTATTGGTACCCCCCTCCTGGGGTTGTTATTTAGAACATTGTGTCTTGAGAGACAAATGAAGAAGCCGAACTGGACAGAGTCTTTTTGTGTTCAGTGAAGTGTGGTATTCTTTATGTATAACTCTGTCTTGTTTTAGTCTATGTTGTGTGCTGCTTTGTTTCCTTTTTTTTTTTTTTTTTATCATAATGGAGAGCAAGAAGAGCTCCTTGCTGAATATGGACATTCAGTTCTTCGTTTGCCCCGTATCATCCTTATCTAAAACCGATAGAGTTGATTTGGGCTGCAGTCAAAGAACATGTAGCAGCAAGAAATGCTACTTTTTCCATTAACGATGTTATGAAACTCGCCAAGAGAAGTTTATAATGATAGCAGAAGAGTGGAAGGCAAGGTGTGATAAAGTACAAAGATGTGAACAAGCATATTTGCAAATGTAACTTCAGTTAGACGTTCTTACTGAAAACATTACGACAAACTTGGCCGAGGACAGTGACAGTAATAGTAGCTCCTCAGAAGAAAGAGACGACGAGACGGAAGACGAAGATGATTATATAGATTGTATGGACTTCATTGAGCCTTTATAAATATTTGAAGCTATGTAAGCCTATCATAATATATATGTTACGTTAAGTAGTTATTATCCATTGTTTTTACCTATGTTCGAGGTTAGAAACAGAACAGGTTAGAAACACTACCAAAAAACTCTTCCCTTCCCTCTCCACTATCACAATCGCAGCAGATAGCGTTCTTCCTACCGGCCGCTTCTCATAGCTCATGCTACCTCTCGCGCTCTATACATGAGAAAAGTTTCTTCCGTGTCACAGGTCGTTTAAAAACTACACTATTTCAAAGAAGCAATGTTACTTGCCGACAAATATGAAAATCGTGCGTTGTTGTTCCCAGGAACAATTTATTTACATTATCAAATTTATACCAGGATTTTTCGCGTTTATTGACTGTGTGTTTCGAAGAAATGGTTGTCCAATTGGTCTTAGTAGCGTCTGTTTCGTTATTGAATCAAACAGCTCAAATGCACTACAAAGTCCTAATCATCGCTCTTCTAATCTCGTTATTATCTTTGAAATTGAACTGAAATGAGTATTGATATACGCAAGGTCACTTCCAATGTTTTAGGTTCCGCAAGCGTACAAGGCTTCTTGGATATATATACAGTGGCGAATCCAAGGGGGGCTATAAGGGCTATAGCCTTGACGCTGAGGTATACACTGGATAAAATGGGCTTCAATCCTGCTTTACACTGGATAAAACGGCAAAATATGGTTTAGCCCGTCCCTTGATCATATCCTGGATCCGCCCCTGTATATATATATAAATTTACAAATATAAAAGAATGCATCAAGTATCTCTAAATAAAGAATAAATATACATTTCTGGCATAAGCATATAATAAAACCTGCCTAGCGAAATTGAACAGGACTTGAACAAATTTCCGTTAAAGGTTTCAAAGTTAACGAAGATAGACCTATGCTTGAAAAATAAATAAGGTATATTCATATAATGGACAAAGTGAGATAAAATGTTGTACATAGGCCTACCGTATTCAATTACAGTATTTATTTATGCTACGAATTATTACACATAAAACTTATAGTGAACAAAAAAAAAGCCTACCTACGGTTTCAAAGGCCAAGACAAAAAGTAGATGCTATACCCTTTTCAGCGCTCCTCCCTCTACTTTTGGCTCTTTTTTTGAACTATTGTGTATATTATGCTCCTTGTTCCATGTCTCTAAACCAGCTAGAGAACGAGTTATTGGTATTTCGGGATAACTATGAAAATTGCACTTCGTTTAAAAACTCGCACGATATTTGGGACCTTATATGGCGGTGAACTAAAGGTTAAATGTGTAAGGTAAAAAGTAAACGAAGACCTTTACAGACAACGTAGTTCGTAGACCTAACTTCTCACAGAATGTCTAAACATTTTCTAAACGCTACATTCCGAAACTTGAAAATTTCCGTTAAAAAGTATATTTTAACATCCGTTGTTCGCAACACAGATTCCACCTAATCAAGAGAATATAACACACTATTTTTACCTTTAAGTTCACAGGACCGTGAAATTATTCCCATTTAAAATAAATTTCCGTTTTATAAATAGTCTGTTGAATTAAGATTTTACTGTATTAAAAGCCTGAATTCAAAAACCTTTATGTTCTTGTTTAAAAGAAAATATATCCACTTGAAATTACTTTTCGTATCCAATTATGTGTAAATTTTAGAATATTTTCTGCTAGCGTAACATTGTCCATTTCAAACAGCAATAATTTAAATACAATGTATAATATTGATACCTTAAAAAGAATAAAGTGATTTGAGCGAGACATGGAGCATGAATGGGAAGAAGGTAAAGTTATCGAAAACAGAATTAGTAGGGAAGTTACGTTTCGAGAGACCGAGGTGTTGATCAAAGCAACACAAGCTTATATTTAAATACTTTCATACACTGCTTAAAGGAAAACTTGTTAACGTATCTTCTTATCTCAGAAAGTAACTACTGTGGCAAGTTTTAGATTTTGTGCAAAAAAGTATTTTAATTAATAGTAGAGCTCGGTTTCAAAAGAGTTGTTCATTTCTTCCCGAAATACATTTTTCAACGGTTTCTTTGGGATGAACTCTGTCGAGTATACAAAAAATGCCACATCTGGGTTCTTTTATAGTTGTATAAATTCCTTACCAGACTTGAAACTGCTATGAAAATATATGAAGGTCAAAAATAGAGCGTTGCAGATGTTTGAACTTTTGCTGTCGAACAAAATAGAGATGTCTTCTTCCGAAAACAAACTTACTTACTTTGAAAATAACACTAGCTTACCATACACTTTGTAAAATACAGTATATTATTTTTCTTGAATTGTTAACGTCTCTCAACTTCAATCCATTGTTTCAAAAGATAACTTGAAGATTTTTCGGGCCCATTTAGTTGTACTAGTGTGACATCTTTGTCAAATTTTTGTCCATTTTTGCCCACCCAAGAAAAAAACGTATACCATTCAAATTAACAAAAGAGGGCCATTTCAAAATTTTGGCCACTTCGATCACCTGTAGTGCGACATCTTCAAATTTGAATTTTAACTAGCTCAGAATTTTGTACAATTTTCTCCATTTTTGTCCTCCCACGAAAAAATGTTGTACCTTTCAAATAAACGAGGGAAGCCATTTAAAATTTCGGCCACTTCGATCACCTGTAGTGAGACATCTTCAAATTCGAATTTTAACTATCTTAAAATTTTGTTCAATTTTTGTGCATTTATGTACCGCGAACAAAACATTTTGTAACATTAAAATAAACAAGGGAAGGTCATTTCAAAAATCGGCCATTTCGATTACCAGTAGTGCGACATCTTCAAATTCGAATTGTAATTAGCTTAGAATTATGTCTAATATCCGTACATATTTTTACCGTAAAAAAAAAAAAAAAAAAAAAAAAAAAAAAAAAAAAAAAAAAAAAATGCACCATTCAAATTAACAAAGGAGAGCCATTTCAAAATTTTTACCACTTCGATCACCAGTAGTGTGACATCTTTAAATTCGAATCCTAACTAACTTAGAATTATGTCTACTTTTGGTAGACTTTTGTACCACCAAGATAGTTGAAATTCGAATATGAAAATTTCTCACTACAGGTGATCCAAGTGGCAAAATTTTAAATTACCGTTCTTGGTTTATTTCAATGGCACATAATTTATTCTTGGTGGTACAAAAATATTCAAAAATTCGACACAGTTCTGAGCTAACTAAAATTCGAATTTGAAGATGTCGCTGCAGATGATCGAAATAGCTGAAATTTAATGACTCTCTTTTATTTATTTGAATGATATAAATTTTTTTCGTGGGTGAACAAAATGGACAAAAATTGGACAAAATTCTGAGCTAGTTGAAATTCAAATATCAAGGTGTCGCACTACAGGTGATCGATGTGGACAAATTATGAAATGGTCCTACCTCTTTTATTTGAATGGTACAAATTTTTTTCTTGGGTGGACAAAAATTCTGAGCTAGTTAAAGTTCATATTTGAAGATGTCACACTACAAGTGATTGAAGTGGCCAAAATTTTGAAGTAGTACTCCCTCGTTTACTTGAATAGTACAAGTTTGGTGGGTGTGGACAAAAATTGGACAAAATTCTGAGCAAGTTAAACTCGAATTTGAAGATAACGCGCTTCAGATGATCGAACTCTCCTAAATTTTAGAATGACCCTCCCTCATTAATTTGCATAGTACAAAATTTTTGCTTTAGTGGACAAAAATGGACAAAATTCTGACCTAGTTCAATTTGAAATTTGAATATGTCGCACTACAACTAAAAGGACCCAGATTTTTCTTTTGGTACTCTTATACTGCCACAGGACCACACAATTTCCAATCCACACAAGCGATAATAACAACTTTAACTTCCGAGATGGGTGACGTAGAAATTTTGTTGTAGGTGATTTGACACCGTTATTTATATCTTCTTCCAAAAAGGTGACAGTCATGCATCATTGCCGGGAAGATTAATCACTCCCCCTTTTCTTATTCTTTCACATCACCTTGGAAGATATTCTAAACCGACAACAATGAACCATGTCGCCATTTTGAGTCTATTTATGTTAGAAACTTGAAATTCCATTTATGAGGAAAGTTGGTGGACGTTAAAAATTATCAATTTGGTCGTTCCTTTAAATATGCATTTATATGCAGTAACGACATAAACATGCACTAACCTCCGAAATATGCAAATATATGCACTATAAAACTCTAATATTTTATCCCAAAACACCTGAAACGAATTTCTGTTTAAAGAGCATATCAATATTTCATCAGGAAAAAATATGCAAAAATCCGAAGTCTAGTGATCACCACTTGCGCATGGAGTCCCTGGTTCGATCTCAGCTCCCTGCAAATAAATTTCCTCGTGGACAAACACAGCATGTGTGAGTCTTCCCGGAGTTCTTCCGTTTTCTTCCACTTTCGTCATGCGTCCATTATCATCCATTTCATCATCATCAGACATTGATAACCGCAGAAATGGAATCCGTGGTACCCCCATCCACATTTCGTAGGATATCCTTTGCACCACTGACATGCACTTATATTACGATTTCAAGAAAGAAGGAAGTAGACAATTTTGTAGAGTAACCAAGAGGTGGGTAATTCTAAATAATATAGAAGTAAAATCCCCTATTACATTCAGGATCCAAATTTGTCAAAGCCAGCCGTCGTGACTGAATATTCTTTTAGTTTCCCCTCAAAACACGCCAGGCAAATAATGGGATGGTATCTCAAGTTCAGTACTTCATTAAATGATATATATATATATATATATATATATATATATATATATATCTATCTATATATATATATATATATATATATATATATATATATATATATATATATATATATATATATATATATATATATAAAAATCGACGAACTGAAATGTTGGAATTTTTAAAAAATCCTTTCTAGGTTTCAATTTATTTCTTACATTTTATGATGAAAGAGTCTTTGTAACATCGAATTGTACTATACATAATACGATAATCGAATCATACTATACATCACATACGCAAAAGGTGTTCGGGAGTTTTCTGATCTGATTGCCTTTAGTGTTGAAACGATAGAGATATATCTTTCGTAATTTCTTTTTCTTTTCTTGTTTCTTAAGTGAGACGTTTTCAATTTGTAATTAATTGACACACGGAGAGAGACATTTTATTATGTTTGTACTAATACGCAAATATGTATTACAAAAACAAAGGGAATGCAGTCACATTACTTTTTGTTTCAGATTACAGTTGAATACCGTTAACGTAAATCTCATCGAACGAAAACAATATTTGTTATGCGTGACTCTCAAACATATTTTCAACGAATGGTATTCTGTTCTGGTGATGATCTCTTGATAAACACATATTTAAGCAAATTCTGAAACTACGCGTGCACTAAGAACCACGATTGGGGAATGTATTTATAATTACGTTAATTATTATTTCAATCAACTGTTCTTGTTTTCGGGTGGAGAGGGTACTGTACCCCACCAAAAGTACTGGAGTTCCTGGGTTGAGGAAAATTTCAACAAACTTGCTTCAGATTAAAACTCAAAACAACCTAGGAATTTGGAAATGTCATTGAGGCAATACTAATATTGGTATGACCAAAAGGAATATCAGTACTAGATTGAAAGAGCACTTAAGGAAGTCTCGAGATTACACAGAACTTATTTCTTGGTTATCTGAACATTTATATACAGAGGTTAATTCAGTTATATTGAGCCGAATTCAATGTGCATCTGTAGCGCGCATACGCTACCCATCGCCGTGAGATTGCCAAGAGGCACGCAATAGTATCTCGCTAGTCACGCAATAGAGCAGTGTACGAGCGTAGTCTGACCATCGAAACTGAACAGATTACGGTCGGAGGGGTTTATTGTGGCTCTTTCCGACGCTAATTTCACAGTGTCGCGCATCGTAGAAATATGTAAAGCACGTAATTTTCGTGTAGGTTGTGCAACTGAATTGTATTATACGAAAAAATGCGGCACATAGTCCTGATGCAAGCAGCTAGAAACCTTGCTCCCGTTAAGAGGACCCCGTTACTATTGCTCATGGTTCGGCGTATGGCGACCTCAGAAAATCCCTCTATACAGCATACAATGGCCAGGAAACGCCACCGACAATCTACCACGCCATTCACAGGCATTTACGCCTCACGATCATTCGTAAGAGCAGTGTGCATACCCCAAAATCGTGTCATGTGGCTGAGCGAAAAAGGAACTGCAGGACGCTAATGAATGTTATCTCGCGGGTGATCGGTGGAAGTTTATAAGTACCCTTGATGAGGCGTGAATTTACTTCAGACTGTAGTAAAGCTCGTGTAATTGCAGAGAGAGTTTCCCAAAAGTGTTCATGACTGTGGCTAGTTTCTTGTACAGGGCCAAACTGCGTGTTCCTAAGATGGGTCGAACCGTCAAAATCAACGCTGAGTATTACCAGACTCATGTCGTGATTGAAACATAAAAGCATGGAACCCCAACATTGTACGGACAAGAGGTGAATCACGTTGAACTGCACCAAGAAAAGACATCCAGCAACATGACGGAAATTGCCGGAATTCCATCGAAATATAGAATAGGAAACTGAAATTGCGGCAACTCTCTTCTGTGATATCTCTGTCAAGAGTCCTGATGCCAGCCCAATGGACTATTGTGTTTTCGGGCTCCTCAAGCGGCGCCTATCCTATCGTCGAGTACGCACTGTCTCCCTTCTGTGGAAAGCCTATAAAGAGGAGTGGGATGCAATACCCATGGTCTAATTACAACGCAGTCTCCTGTAAGGAAAGTCAGTAGAGGTGGCCTGCACATCGAACACAACCGGTGGTGGGGGGGACACGGCATTTAGTTGGCAAGAGGCACATTGAAATCTGACTTAATCTAACTGAATACATAAGCATAAAACTGGAGGACATTAAGCTTTGACACCGTGCTGCATCACTAACTGAAACGAACGTTTTCGATGCATATTCCATTAGGATGAAAAATTCGTCCCGTGATTACGCATCGAGGGAAACTATGTTGATGAGATTATCATAATAGTGAAAAGATTGAAGTGGGAGGAAATAAGAGAACCACGGGAAAACCCATGCAAACAATGTCCACAAAGCCCACTTGGCGGGATTTGGAATCGGACCAGGGACGCCACGCGGCACAGTGTGTACTCTATCACTGAGCCACCGCGCCCCTCTAGAAACATTGCATAGTCTATTCCTGTAAGCATATATCTTTATTACTCCGAGCATTCTTCTTAATAGAAATTCACTCCAAAAGTAAACTACCCTTTGCGGGTTTTTAAAGGACAAATGAGTAATACCATATCGTCAGATTATTTATGAACAAAACCAACTGAGTCATCTAGAAAGGACTCACTCCCCAAAGTAAACTATCCCTTCTGAATTTTCCCCAAAGTAATGACCTATGCCACACTGGGATTGTTAATGTGGAGTATTGATGTATAGATTATAAACAAAACCTTCGGAGCTGTACGCGAAAAAAAAATCTTTCTTTTTTTCGCACTTCAGTAAGGGAAAAAAAAAAAACATCTTATAAAAACTAGGAGTTTAAATTTGGTGTGGATACGTTGAGCGGTGTAGCCTTGGGGTAAGTGTACATACATCGAAACAAACGTACGGACATTCAAAATTAACATTTTCCGCATCTAGGGTTATGAAAGTGTAAATCTGTTGAAATCTCGAATTCGATTTGTTTCCACGATCCTCATACTTTGTCTCTCTTATCCTGAATATATATATATATATATATATATATATATATATATATATATATAAAACTGAAATTTTAGGTAGTGTTGTTTTTTTTTCCCCACTCCTCTTCCCTTTGTGTTCTACGTTTTGTATCTCGCACATTTGGATTTTGTAGGAATGCTACACTCAACCACTGTCAACTCAGAGAAAATTGGCTGCTCTATACTTACACCAAAAAACACTAACGTAATAAGTACCTGATCGAGTAAAATTAATTATAACTGAAAAAACTCACCCATTCCTGAGGCCAAAGTATCCCCTGTTCTATTGAAGTGATTTAGAGAAGGTATTCCTTGTCCCTCTTGATACAATTCACACAATTTCTTTCCACTCTGAGCATCATAGAAATCTACACTCCGATTCTCTCCTTCAACATAACCAGGGAATTTTTCATCTGGGTATCTGCCAACAACTATAATGTCATCAAATGGATGCCACGTTGCCTGGAAAATAAGATGATTTTATTAAAACTGAATATTTAATAATTATAAACAAATATGTAGTAAATAAATAATTACTATTTATAAATAAATAAATAAAGAACATTTTAGTTCGGAATTTTTACGCAAGTTTTGTGTACAACATTAGACAATGTGTATTTCTCAATTAAAAAAATAAGTTTTACAACAATTCAGCTTCACTTGCTTCGGTACTGCACCAAGAGGCACAGTTTCAGAAAGTAGCAAATACAGAGGCGTACTCCGTATATAATATATCCTGTATGGTTATTTGCTGACCTTGATTCATGCAGATATTTTATCTCCAAAGTTTGCAGAGGTAGAACTCGAACTGTTGACGGAGAAGATTAGCTTGTACAGAGCCCAGAAACGCGGACGAATTGTAAGATTAATCGTTTTCTTATCACCTTATTTTCTCTCAATTGCTTGCTAAGTTAGGTAGAAAACTAACATTTTTAGAACATAATTTAACTATTTCTTGAATTTTTTCAGCAAGATTAGGCAATTATGCAATAATTATAATCAATTGTTCAATTAATCGATCTGCTGTAAAACGTGATTTGAAACAATTATATCTCTATCATGCTTGACTAACAAATATTTTCGTCACTCTCTATCGATCACTCTTTTTCCGTGAGCTGATCAGTTTTTGTGTGGCTTCTCTTCTGTGGAAAGTCTTCTCCAATATGGACCAATTTTCTGCCGAGGGAAATCAGGAAGTTACGGCGTTTCAATCTCTGCCTCTTGTCTTTCTTCTGTAGTGACAAGAATATAATATAAGCGTTGAGTGCGCTTATATCAATCATGTTGAAGAATACTACCACAGGCTATCTCCTTGTCATTCGCTTTGTGCTGTAACAGCGGGTCATCTGGTCCACAGTGTCCACGCCAGACTTTGTTTTGTTATAGTAAAGGATTACTTCTGGCTTTTTCTCTGCTGTAGAAGTGTCATCTTCAGGCTGGTTATGCATTGTACTCAGAAGAGTAACAGTTTTGTACGTCTTTGGACTGTACGAAACTATCATGGAATCCTGTTGGAATCCAAAGAAACTGCTTCCTACAGCCCTACTTTTGTCCGCTCTGGTAAATGAAGTTGGGAGTTCTGGCTTACTCTTCCGTATAGTTCCTACGTAGGTGAGTTTTCGTTCCTTCAATTTACGTGCAAGAGAAAATCTTGTAAAGAAGTTATCCCCAGTAATATTTCTACCACTTCCAGCAATTTCTTCTGTCAGTTGAAGAACGACTCTTCCTTGATAGACTTCTCTTCCCTGTTCTGGACTTTTTCCACTATATATTTGCATCTTCCACACATAGATTGTGGTGCTATCACAAATAACCCAGAACTTTATTCCATATTTACCCGGTTTACTTGGTATGTATTGCCGAAAAAACGTCCACGAAAAGTCACAAGCTGTTCGTCCACCGTCATGTTATCTCTGGGAATATAAGCGTCCTGTAGAGTTTTAACCCAGTCTTCAAACACTGCACGAATTGGAGATAGTTTATTGGAGGTCTTCTCTGGCGCCTGAGCTCTGCATCATCAAAACGTAGAGCGGAATTGATTTGTTGAAAACGATTCCTACTCATAATGGAATTGAAGATAGGTCGACCGTTTTCCTCACTCCAGAGCTGCCTAGTTTCGTCATTCTTTGATTGGTATACCCCGATAAGTATTAGCACGCCGATATATTTCTGAAGTTCCTCAACACTAACAGGTTTCCACTCACGAGAAAATGTTATCCTACCTTCCTTGTTAGTCCACTTGCAAATTGTTTCCAGAATGTTCCTACGAAAAAATAGACAAAAAGCAGATTTCTCATCATCTACTACCCTGTTAGCATACCGTGTAAGATCATGGTCCTTTCTAGTTACATTGGCAGCACCAGCATGCCCGCGACTGGTAGTGAAGGGTACCAAATTCTAATGTTCTAAGCCACTTCTATAGCGGAAAATTGCTTCATCTTGCACGTCGCTGTCACTAACATCAGAAAAATCACTCTCACTTGCAGATAACTCTAATAATTCACAGTCCACTTCTCCATCATTTGTCGAATCACCAGAAAAATCCTCCTCTTCTGCCAACAGACATTTGCGTATATCGTTATCGGAAATTCCGCCACGTGCCATTATCCTCGCACACTAAATCCAATGACTAAAGTGAAACGTGCACTAGCAGCTGGTTTAGAATATATTATAGGTAGAAATTTATATTATGCCCCTGAGAAGTGGTGTCAGGGAGAAAACACTATAAACCAGTAGACATTACGTACAAAAGGAATAATTAGTTAGGAAAACTTACTAACACTGCATTAAACTCCTTTATAAGTAAAACATTTATAAATATAATACTGATAACAAAGAATAAAGAACACACTGACGTTAATTCTGCCATCTATGATCCACAATGTAAATCACAACCAAAGTTGAACCAGTATTCCTATTTAAAGTATACAGTGGGCCCGCTAGACCCATCTGGTACACAATGCTATAATTTTTTATATACTACCTGACTTCCAAAGTTACAATGTATTTGACAAAACATGGAAGAGGAGCACCATAAAGAAAAAGTCACGGAATATTAGCGACCACTCACAAAAACTTACTTTGCAATTAATAAATGAAAAGTCATATGGGTCCAATGGACCCGTTTGGGACTCCCAGGGTTAAATTTTCTACACTCCTCGTAGATTTGCTGTAGGGACTCATAACAAGAACCGAGATGTACTTTCATCCTGCGATGGAAGTCACTTAATTCAATACCTTCACTACTCGAAAAACGCATCACAGATCGCTGCTCTAACACGGTGTATGTCGCCAATAGGACGGTAGAATGACACTGCTTGCTTGTTCAGTGTTCCTGGATGATGCTGCCACCTTCTGGTCATTCTTTCACCAACAGTGATAACATCTGTTAACTTTTCGGAGTTTAATCGCATATTTAAGGTTTCCGCTTGACTCTCTCTCGTACAAAAAAACATGTCAAATCAACAAGTCATCAGACTTGACCATTTCAGATTTTTGTAAAAATTGGTGTACAGCTTTATTACAGTGGGAGATGAAAAAATCCCAAATATTACCTTCCCCCTTCCTGAAAGTGTCTCCATACAGAGTGTTCAAAAATGTCAAAAAATTGCATTTTTTCAGTTACAGTGATTATTAAAGATTGTCGTGAAATGGTTAATATGTGCATTAGAGACGTGAAACAAACACCATTGTAAAGCTTAAAGATTGCTCTACAAGTTGCACTAAATTGAAAAAACCTGTAAAATAAAAAACAACACTTCGAAAGTTCAAATTAAAATTTGAATTTTGAATTTCGCATAGAAATGCCCCTCTGAATTTGTTCAAAATTGTTCAGATTGTAGTCTCATATGTGTACTAAAACACCACAAAGTTGCATTTTGGGCACTCAATGGGATCCGATTCAAAATTCAACATAAACCAAGCATTGCACGATATTGATCATGTGAATATCTTGAGTTCACATCGATAACCATTTGCTTGGAGTTATTAACCTGAAGCATCAAAGGAATTTATATTCAATTTCATTTGTTTCTTGATGTATTCATTTGAAGTTACACAATTATCCACCTTTCGAGTTATTTAGAGAGGTGTTACGTTTCTGGACAGTACTCAATACAAGTCATTATTCTTCTTAGTCAGTATGGATGTTTCTAAATTTATATTGGGTACATTGATACATGTTATTTACATACCTTTGTTTCAGGATTGCTGTCACAGATATGTGAAAGTGGATAATTGAAATAGGAAAAAGAATTTATTGACTAATTGTTTGTGCTGAAAGTGTGTGAAGTGATTGTGAGCAGTGTCACTGTTTCATAACACGTTTGATACAAATATTGTGAAAGGGAGGAAAATATATCCTTCCCTTTCACAATATGTTCTGTAATAGCAATCCTGAAACAAAGGAATGAAAATAACATGTATTAATGTAGCCAACATAAATTTAGAAACATTCATACTGACTAACAAGAATAATGACCTGTATTAAGTACTGTTTGGAAACGTAATACCTCTCTAAATAACTCAAAAGGTGGATAATTGTGTAAATTCAAATGAATACATCCAGAAACAAATGAATTGAATGTACATTCCTTTGATGCTGCAGGTAAATAGCTCCAGGCAAATGGTTATCGATCTGAACCCATATATTCACATGGTCAATATCGTGCAATGCTTGGTTTATGTCGAATTTTGAATCGGATCCCACTGAGTGACGAAAATGTAACTTTGTGGTGTTTTAGTACACATATGAGACTATAATCTGGACAATTTTGAACAAATTCAGAGGGGCATTTCTATGTGAAATTTAAAATTCAAATCTTAATTTGAATATTTGAAGTGTTGTTTTTTATTTTACAGGTTTTTCAATATAGTACTACTTGTAGAGCAACCTTTAAGCTTTACAATGGTGTTTGTTCCACGTCTCTAGTGTACATATTAACCATTTTACGACAATTTTTAATAATCACTGTAACTGAAAAAAATCAGTTTTTTTTTTTGGCATTTTTGAACACCCTGTATGGGGACACTTTCAGGAGGAGAGAGGTAATATTTGGAATTTTTTCATAAAGCTGTGCACCAATTTTTACAAAAATCTAAGATCGTCAGGTCAGATTTTGTCATTTCATTGGCTGATTTCACATGGAATGTCCAAATCATCAGATGTAATGTGCATGGAATGTTGGTTTTCTGTCATCTATGTACAATACCTAATAAATACTATACTCTTGATGAAATCCATTCATACTGAAAACAGATTTCGCGTAAGTAGATGAAAGTATTAGTAACTACGTTTCTTCATTTAAGGAATAATGTATTCTTAAACTATACTAGTATTTTTTGAACGCATCTTTTCTTATAAATGCAATATGATACTTACTTTGATTGGCGTTAAATGCTGAAACGGGCGATGAGGGTGAGGAATCGTTGTCTCTAAATTCCACAGCGGAGCACGGAAGACCTTCAACTGGCTATTTTGATGAGTAGTAACCAAACGTGTTCCATTGTATGTACTAGAAATAAAGAAATGAAAATAAAATTATAAAAACATAAATACGGATGAAACACAAATAAAAATTCATTAGTTCCACATGTATACATCAAGCAGAAAATCCAATGCAAACAATGTATCTTAAACGAGTCAGGTCGCTAAAAGTAGAAACACCCACGGATTCTAAGAAGTGTTAATTGGGAAGCTTCTGGGAAAAGAGTTTATGACGCAACAGACCGGTCAGATGGAAGGAGTATACAAGATTCGATCTACGGAAGGGAGTAATAATGAGGTGTCCTAGGAATTCTTTAGCTTTGCCTCCTTCCCACTGTCCGGTTCCAACAAATTTTGTTTTGTTCGAGAGCTAAATGTATCTATAAGTTTATGACCCAAAATTAGCACTGCTACTAATGATTTCTCTATTTTTCTTTTAGGTGAAATGTGAAAATGACGGGCCAGCAAGGAGGTCAACAATTGAAATTAGAGCAGTCACTAAGTTCCTCTTCCTCCATGCAAGTCTGCAAAGACCATCCATGATATGATGCTACAAACAATGGGAGTCTGCGCCCCGTGCTATGCGACTGTTAAGAACTGGGTTATCAAATTTTAAGGCAAGACGTTTCGGTACTGAAGATGAGTCCTGCCCTGGGACATCTTTCATAGTGATTGTGCCCAAAACAATTGAGAAGAGGCATCAAAATGACTATGACTCAGACTGACGCGTTTCTGTTAAAAAGATAGCAGAGGCACTAAACATTTCCCGTGAACATGTTAGTGCTATTATTCGTAATTATTTTGACATGAGAAAGCTTTCCGCAAAGTAGGTGACCAAATGTATGCGTATGAATGCAAATCAGAATCATGCAAGGGTGAAACAGAGATCTATTTGTATGGTCTAGGGAGAAGTACAAAACTTCAGTTCAAAAGTTTTTGTTGGGATCGAAATGCAGTAATTTTAGTCGATTATCTATAACAAGGTAACACCATAACCGCGGATTACTATGCATCATTACTAGATAGGCTTCACTCAGCGCTGAAGAAAAGACGACGTGGAAAGTTGTTCCGAAAAGCTTTCTATCTCACAATAATGCACACTATCACAAGAGCACTGCTGCAATGGATAGATAGGCTATATTAGGGTTTGAACACCTACCCTATTCACGTGACCTGGTCCATCTACTACCTAATCCCAAATAATAATAATAATAATAATAATAATAATAATAATAATAATAATAAACTGCAGGAACAAAAATTCAGCAAGATTTCTGAAGCGATTATAGCGGTAAAATGCATGGTTTGACACCCAACTGATTTTTTTATTTTTAAGGCAATGAACAAACTTTAGGGCCGAAGCAAAAATTGCATCGAATTGAAGGGGTGTATGTTGAAAAAATCCATCATAGAACTTTTGGCTTTGACTTAGGTAAAGACATCTCAACAACTAATCGTAATCTGACTAGATTGGTTAAGAAAAGAAAGGTTTTCTTTAGAGCTACCGTATTTGCCGATGTACTTTTTCTTTGAGAATAAGTTTAAAAAATGGTTGCCATAAGTTACAGAGAAACGGGTTATTTAAATTTCAATAAACTTTCCAGATTCTGGGTTATTAATGTTTTCCTTATTTCCTTATGGTGTACAACAGCATTTCAGCTATGCACAGTTCAGTAACTCAGTAAATGTACACTGAATACAATCGTCTTATCTACTATTTTACATTATGCATGCTTCTCTCTGAATGACCACACGCTATAGACATTCCCAGACGGTGTGCGATTCTACATTTAGTTTAGCACTGATAGCTTCATATATGTTCGTTGTTAAAAATATCAATGTATACTTAAAAAATCTAGGAAATGGAGTGTCTAATATGCTGGAAAATACGGTACATAGCCTGTGCTGACTATGGAAGTTAGTATAGTAACCTTCAAAGATTCACTAGCTTGTACGAAGCCTTATGCGAGTGGAATGAAAAATGTATAAACAGAAATAACCAGAATTTGATACAGGTAAGGTTATCAAAAAACTATATCCTACTTCTCTCATGAATAATTATGGTAATCTATTCATTGTAGCTTTGGAAAATTCAACACTGTTAATAAAACTTCAACTAACCAAGCAGTACATATAAGATATGTTACATTTTCGGCTATGTAACGTAGCCTTCCTCAGATAATGTGTAACACATACTGTAACTGTGACACACACAGTATATGTATACTCTTAAAATATATACACACTGCTTTGGTCAGTTGGAGTTTTATTAACAATAATTATGATGTGGTATTAACTTTCGCCAACTGCGGTTGGTATTGTCAAGACTACAAGAAGTGGCGTATAAAGAACATAAGAACATAATAAAGAACATACATACGAACATCATAATAAATAAATAAAGTGAACGGGAATAATTTTAATTCCAATGAAATGTGGCAAGTACAATATGTCATTTAAGAAAGTCTACCTTTAAAATATTTAAAGGGAACTACATATGACGCATCACGTTATTATTATTATTATTTAAAAAAAAAAAAAAAAACTCCGAAACTGGGAATCCAGTTTATGGTTACTATATCACAGAAAACAAAACTCAATACAGTGAATAGGCACCTTCAATAAATGCTAATTCAATGTCCTAGAATCATTTGTCTCGTTTCTACAAGAAGAGAATGACAAAGAACCTGTATAAATATAAGGTTCTCAGCAGGAGACACAAAGAGAAACTAGTTTTTCCAGTGCAAGTTTTCAGTGTTCCAGGTATTGTAAGTAGCTAATTTGAAGTACAAACAACGACAATCTATTTACAGGCTGCACAAAAAAATATCACTGAACTCCGAAAGGTATAAAATGTGAGAAAAAATTTCTAATAACATGGTCGAAAAACGCCGTTTTTCAGCTATAACTGCTGAAAACTAAAATGGGGGAAAGTAATAAAAATAAAACTTCCTAGCTTGAAAACTATGGGGCCTATCAAAAGCAGGTCAAGGAATTACCAGGAACTAGTATGTGCACTATATAAATATTCATGTTTTACTATCCTCCGGTACCGATGAAACGAATGATCATTTAGTATTTAAAAGTGTATCCCATACGCTACCATTCACTATACAATTTGCTGCGCTAGTACTGGGGGATTCTCAAACATTGACATTTAGCTGGAATGTACACTAGTTCTTGTGTAACTTCTTGACCCGTTCGCAATAGCTCCCATATTTTACAAGTTAGAAGATTTTAAAAAAGTGATTTTCTTGCATTACATTCCACACTTCTAACTGCGTGTGTGTGTTATGAGAGAGAGAGGGGGCGAAGCGGTGTGACTCAGTAGCAAAAGCGCTCAGAGGTTCCTGGTTTGTGTTTGTGCAAAAACAGTCTATCCTAAATTTCCTTGAGATTCTCCCGTTTGCCCCCAACATTCTTATTTCGGGGAATTCTTTCATAATTATTCTCTTTCATTAATCTTTCGCTTAAAGGTTATACAGTGGGACATAAAACCAGAAATTCCATTTCTAAGTTGTGTAGGACAAAATGGCTGAAATCTTCCTCTTGAAAAGCTGCCACTAAGTACAAGTGTGTTTAATTACAATTTGGTATTATGGAAAGATACTTCAATTATACTTAATTATAGAAAGATCAGTCTCAGACAATGTTAAGTATGTTGAAAATTATAAATGTAGATGTTTAAATCGTATTACTAACATTCACGTGCTTTTTTAGAAATCATTTTGTAAATAGTACAATAAGTAAAACACTGAAGTCACACAGTTCCTACTGGAATTCGTTTTTATGCATTAGTTTTAGGTTTTTCAGCTCAGAAGTATACGATTCAAAGTAGCTGATCTGCTGGAACAAAAATAGCGTTTGAGATAAAAAATAATTACGCCATCCCACCTTCTATCTAAATTCCCTTTGTCAAGGTTTAAATGTGGATCATAGGTTCTTATAAAGAACAAATCGGAAACGCACTGGTGTAATACTCAAAAATTTACTATTTGATGATTCGATTCCAGCAAATATGCTAAAAAGCCTGAGGTGCGCTAATCCTCTCTTAAGTTTTTCAATTTTGCTTTGATACTTGGTGAAATATTTCTTTGGTCATGTCTAGCTGCGTAGCAGAATACTACTCCATGAGGAAGGAGTCAGAAGCCTTGAAACCGATCGTGTTAAGATGTTTCATTACATTTGACATCGTGTGTTGCCAACGAAGTGGTTTTGTGGCGTTTTCATCAATGATGATCTTTGGATAGCAGATCACCAACAGTCAATGCAGGATGGACAAGGAACCATATAACCTGGACGAAGATACAGTGGCGGATCCAGATGGGGCGATCGCCCCCCCCCCCCCAGAAGAGGAAACTTTTTTTATTTTATATATAAATAAAACCCATCCCAGAGTTTGGAACTCTTAAAAGTAGCTCTAAGTAGCAGTATTACAACCCACCGCCCCCCCCCCCAAAAGTCCGTCCTGGATCCGCCTCTGCGAAGGTAACGCATTGGTAGGAAATCTACCCATCTGGGCGAAACAAGGTTGCAAAGAAATCTCTAAGGAATTAGATTCATCTTCCAGCGTAGTGGAAAACTTAAAGAATGAACATTCCAACCGGATGCCATTGAAATTAATACTATTATTTAAATTCTAGAAATAGTTTTTCCTGAGTAAACATTTTTTATACAGTTACCATTGAAAAACAAACGAGAGTAAGGCGAAGATGAAAATAAATTCAACAAGTATAATTATGATATTCTTTGTAATACGATAAAACTTTTTGTTTATATCCAAATGTATCTCATAAATATGCCCATAAACACTCTATTTAGTAATTTTCACAGAATAACAACATATACTCTAAAATGATTGATTGTTTACGAGGACCTCTTCCCCTGCAATACTACCAGTGCCTTCGTGTTGTTTTATTTTACATATTCTCAGCCAACGAAAAATACGAACAATTAAACCTGGTAATAATAATAACTAGTTGGGGCCAAGGTGGATCAGTGATATAGAGCGCTCACATCTGGTTCGATCCTAGCTCACGCCAGCTTTGTGGTGGACAAAACCGTGTGCATGCCTTCCTTGCAGTTATCCCACTTTCTCCACTATCCCGTTCATCATCATACTTATCTTACCGCTGAGCATGCGAGGAGGTATCAGAAAGCTCGTGCAATCACCTAGAAGAAATCCACCTCTGGAGAACTCTTGACACCATGATGATATTATTCCTGTACGTAATCTCCGTACCTTGTGACATATTTTTGCCAGTGGTTCTTCACTTTCCGGAAGCACGTTTTGTAAAAGTTAGCAGTTTAGCTTTGAATCCGCAGTTCAGACTCAGAAATGACGTCATCCCTACTGTCAAAATGGCGTCCTCTGAGAGGACGCTTCATTATTGGGAAGAGAGAGAAGTTGATGCTAGGTCCGGCGAGTATGGGGGTGGGGCAATATTTCATATTCTAATTCCACTACCTTCATCAGGGATGCAGGGGCGGAATGAGTTGGTACATTGATTGCCAATAGCAGCACCCCGTTTGTGACCAATCCACGATGATCTTCTTCAGTTCCTCTCGTAACTTATTCAGGGAGATGGGGATAATAGGTACTAGTAATAGTTTGGCCCGTGGTAGGTAATCTGTCATGATAAACCTTCATAGTCTCAGAAAATGTAAAACATCACCTTGGCGGTAGACTTCTGTACTCCTGTCTTTTTAAGGGTGGAGGAGGAGGGGTGTTTTCAATGTTTGCTCATTTCCTTTGTTTCTGGGTCATAAAGATAAACCCAATTTCATCCACTGTCACTAGTCTGCCGAAAAAGTTTTCTTCATTCACCTCACGGTGACGCAACATCTGATCACAACGCAGGATTTCTTTTCTAGCGTCCTCGCAATTTCTCTTCTGGAAAGGTGCGAACAGTTGTGGAAACCACGGTGTTAACACTTTCTGATGATCCAGTTGGGTGTAAATGATATTCTAGCAAACTCATAACTTATACCTATTGCAAACGTAACACTTTCAATGGTTATCCTCCTGTCTTCCATTATCATCTCAACTTTCTCCGTCAAAGAGAATTAATCAGTGAAAAATAGTCTTCCAGATCTAGAGGCGTCCACTGTGGTCTGGTGTCCAGTTTGGAATTGCAGTTTCCACTTGGACACCATCTCATAGGATGGCCTTTCAGCTCTTCGTGGATGTACAGGGTGAGGCAGAAGTGCAGCACCACTCTTTTATTTTTGAAACAGCTTGAGGAAAGATGGGGAAACTTTGGTTGTGAGTAATTGGGATGTGGGAGCACGATATGGCCATTTGACATTATGGTGGTCATCTTGAAATCCGTAATTTTGAATTAAAGGAGAAACTATGAGTGCTGAGAAGTATTGAAGGACACTTCTGAAGTTGCAGGATGCCATCAAACGAAAACGGCCTAGTCTCCTCCACCGTGGTGTGATTTTCTTAAATGATAATGCGAGAGCCCATTCAGCACAAAAAACCTATTACAGTGTATTCTGAGTTTACGCTGGGAACAACTTGAGCATCTCTCCCTATAATCATGACCTAATGTCCAGTGACCTTCACTTTTATCTTGCTTTAAAGCAGAACTTGCCTGGCTTCCATTACCTGACATGTAATGATGTCAAAACCGCTGCTTCATGGTGGCCACGAGAATTTGACACGATTTTTGTGCAACCGGTATGGAAGACCTCACCTACTGTTGTGATAAGTGCTTGAATAAAAGAGGTGATTACATCGAGGACTAGTGCTAAGTGAATCTATAATGCTTGATATCCTTTTCTCCGCTCTTCCCTCGTAGTATTTCATTATGACACGAGCAAGCCGATAATATACAGTATGGTTAATGAGATTATGGTCCAAAATTATAATCGACTCTTAAATTTGTTTAACTATGAGAAGACATATATCAATCGAAAGATTTCATCGAAGTGAACAAAATTATATGTTAGAGGATGAATTATCATGTGTAGTTTCCGAGAAAATCGAGGGAAACGAATTTTTATGTCATTAAAACGTACAGGAGAAGGACGAAAATATGGAAACACCTGAAAAATTGCAAATTACCTTTATTAATAGCGATCAGGACCACCTTTGGCACGCAGAACGGCCTGCAATCGACAGGAATGGAGAAATACAGATCGCGTATGGTTGTCAAAGACATGTCGCACCATTCTTTCGCCAAAGCAGCTGCAAGTTGTTGTAGAGACGACGGTGATAGGTAGCGGGATCGCACCTTAGTCTCCAAAACCGACCACAAGGGCTCAATGATATTCAGGTCTGGCAATTGTGGAGGCCATAGCATATGTGACAGATCATCGTTTAGATCCTAGACGATGTGAACTGTATGAACAGGGGCTCTGTCATCTTGAAACACGGTTACCATCTGGGAACAAATTTTGCACTTGGGCTGGATCTGGTCAATCAAAATTGTTACACAGTCCTTGGCAGTGACATGTCCATGCAGGGTGGTGAAGGGTCCGGTAGAATATCAGGATATGGCTGCCAAATCATCACTGAACAAACGCCATGTTTCACTTTTGGTTAACAGGGACAGTCTATATCGTACGCTTGTATTGGCGTTCTCCAAACGTAAACTCGGTCAGCAGTTGCAAACAATGTAAAGACTCATCCGATCAGATGACAGTCTTCCACTGCTTCATTATCCTGTTTTTATGGTTGTTGCACCACTTTCTCCGTATAGAAGCATGGTCAGCAGTCACGAATGGTTTGGGAATTGCAGATCTGCCAAAAATACCCTGCTTGTGCAGTTCTCTTCTGACTGTTTTGATGCTAACAGGGTTAGCAAGCACTGTATTCAGCTCAGCTGTGACTTTTGGTGCCATGATGATCTTCTGCTTGGTCACAATCCTACCCAATGTGTGTCTGTCTCTGTTATGCAACACACATTGCATCTTTACTGGTGAGTCGCTGGTTTTTCTGGAACATTCGTAGGCAGTCACGGTCTTTCAGACTGTGCCCCTTGATACACCAAACATTTCTATTCCTTTTGTCACGGAAGCTCCCACCATACGCACACCCACAATTTGCCCTCTTTGAAACAATGTCAGCTCAGACATGATTCACAACCTGCAGGGACCGATCGCTGAACTGTAACTGGCCCATCTGTTCGATTGACCAGGTTGTATATCTCACAGGATGTGCCGTGATCACAGCGATACCTATCATTCAGACGTAAATCGTGTTGAAATGGTTACGTCTTTTATATCAGATGTTTCCATATTTTTGTCCATTCCCTGTATGTCGTTCCTGCCGGAGTAGAATTTTGTATTGTATACGAAAAATATGAACCGTTAAGTAGAAGATTTTATCTATTGTTATTTGATTTCTCCTAACAGTGAGACACCCACTATAAAAAGAAAAGCTTATTGAGTCCATGGGTTTGCATAAACAAAGAGTTTTAATCACTTCATTGTTCACTTCAGCACACGCAATCAATGTATATTGTTATTTTAGAAAGACAAGTTGCACTGAGCTACCGATGAATGATACACTCTTTGCTGAAACAGAATTAGACAATCTCAGTACAACGTAGAAGTACAAATTGCATCTAAACAAATACTGCTTGTATATACGTGATCTATTCAATAAATACGCGAACTGAGCTAGCAGGGCGACCTTGATTTCGTTAGGCCATGCGCACTTGCTACTCTGTGGGGAGGGAACCCACTGGAACGGCAGTAACCGCCAGACCGTCGAGGCGAGCGTACCGCTAGAGGTAGCATTTGTTTCGTGGTGTCCTGTTTCTGTTCATGTCGACGATGGATATTAATGAACAGATGAAACAACGAATCGACATCAAATGTTTGGTGAAACTGGAAAAAAGTTCTCAGGAAATTCAGGAAATGTCAAGGGCTGTTTATGGAAATAACACACTACTCTTTTCAAGTGAATCAAGCGTTTCCGTGGGAGCTGTGAAGACTACAAGGATGAAGCAAAGCAGGACGAGCGTAGGCTTCCTGACTCGTACTCTGACCACAACGCTAGATTACCCTTACTCCCTCTCTGCGATTTCTTTTTGTTTCGGAAATGCAAAATGGTCATGTGGGGGCGGCACTGGGATGACGATAAAACTTGAAATGACAAGGCACCTGAAAAGCCTAACTTTTGAAGACTTCCAGGGATGTTTTCAACAATAGACACAGAGGTGGCACAAGTGTATTGCTACAAATGGGGAGTATTTTGAAGGAGATAAGGTAAAATGCAGTGCCTATGACATCAGTTGCGTATTTACTGAACAGATCACATAATTTACCCTAAGATAGAACCTTTATAGTCAGATAAAGTGTTCATGCACTTGCAGTGAGGCAATTATATTGTATTAGTAATAAAATTAAAACGAAATAAATAAATAAACAAAGTAATCATATTAAACACCGTTACCTATACTAATACTTAAAATCCAACGATTTATATATACATATATAAGGACAAATAAAGACCACGATACGCTTCAACAAATCAATTTACGCCATCTACTTAATTTTCGAAAGAGAAAAATCGTCTCGTGCTATTGACATAACTGTCAATCAAAACTGTTCGAATCGAAGTTTTAATTAAGGTATAAACAGAAAACCGAACAGTAGATTCTACTATATTGCGTGTTGCCATTTCGCCATTCAGCTATCAATAACTGAAAAGTGTTCTTTAAAATATTACCAACCATTGTAATTCTCTTATACGTATACATTTTACACATTCGAAAGCTGGGAATCAAGTCTGCAAATCTCTCTTTCTATCTATCTATGTAACGATCAAATTCACCTTTGCACAGCAAATAAAGTACTTTATATCCATGTAGACTTTGGCTCATACAGTAAAACCTGTTAACATCGCCTCATTTTTGCAGATTCAGCATTTTCATACTTAGTCATTGGTGGAGGGAGGAAACGAATAAGGTTTTTGACGTAAAGTTTCGTGGGTATTTAGCATGCTGAAAAGTACAGCACTTAAATCATGGAGTGTAAATGCTAAACTAAGGTACTTAATGCTATCTTTATACTACATGCCAACAATTTTATTATATAATGTTATATTTATTGTACACTGTTCCGGAATAAGTAGGAAGGAAAGCATATTAATCCTTGAGGCCAACAGAGGAAGTATGTTCCCGAGAAGTATAGGTGAAAAGTTGAATTTGTCCACTAGTTGGCTCTGAAAATACTGGACTAAGGACAATAATGGAGAACACGAGAAACATAGGGACAGTATTTAATACTATTTAATGGAAGACATCAAAGAATCTACAATAGACATTTTAAATGTTGACCATTGGCCAGGAGACAGGAACACTCATGGTACTGCATGCAGTTTTGACAAGGATCAGAATATGGAGCATTAGTTGGATCTGTGAGCGTCGCTTGATGCGATTATATAAAATAGGCATGTCAGCCACTGGTGTTTCGTTCACAATGGATTATACATGTCCCCAAAGATTATAGTCGACGGGGTTTAACTCAGGCGAGAAGGATGGCTACGCAGCTAAGAAAGAACGTCCAATCCACCTGCTGCGGAAGCTCATGTCGCTTGCACTGGCCCAGGATCACTGTCAGTGTCATATAAGATGCATTAGACAATGAGATGATTGCTTGGTACATTCTACATTGATACACTTACCCTGTCACCTGCACAATCCTTTCACACTCTTTCATTCATGATTTGGAGTGTCAGAGACATCTAGCGGGCAAATTATAAACTTCTCACCTATACTTCTTAAGAACATATTTTACCTATTGGCCTCAAGGAATCACCTTCTGCCTTACTTTCCACTAATAAAGTTATGAAATAGAAACTAATAAATATAAATAATAATAATTACTATTAATTATTCTACCTGTTGGCAGAACATGGGAATTATAAGTTTTTTTTCCCCTTAGCTTCTCCATCTCTCTCCAACACCACTTTCAAGTTCTCTAAATATTTCTTCCGTAATGTTCAAGTCTCTGAACTGTACAGTCCAATACTCCAAATATAGCCATTGATAAGCTTCTTTCTTAACCTAATATTAAGTCTGCTAGTTAAGAGTAATATTTTCTTGTTGAATACTTCTTTGGCTACGGCAATTCTTGACCGTATCACTTCGGTGCAGTAAGCGTCTCTCGTCAAAATACTTCCTAAATATTTGAAATTGCCTACCTCTTCGAGTTCCCTTTGTTCTACTCTAACAGGTCAGGGCGCGTTTCCATTTTTCGAAATTGATCTCCATTTCATACTGTTTCCCAGTGTCAACTATTTTGTCCATCAGCCCCTGTAATCCTTCTTCGGTTCTACCTGTAATAAACGCATCATCTGCATACTTGATCTTGTTAATGATCTGCCCTCTAATCTTGAAATCTTCAACTCCCATCAATACTCCTTTCGTTAAACATTCACTGTAAATGTTGAATAACTGAGATGATTATTACATCTTTGTTTGACTCCTCTTCCAATCTCTGTACTATTGGTTTCTCCTTGATACAAGCGCAATTTCACTCATTGTCCTTTATACAAGTTGCGAACAAGTCGCCTGTCTCTTCAGTTGACCCTGATTGCTGTAAATACTCTCTAAAGTTTAACAATAGTTATTGTGTTAAAATATTTATATTTCAATATACAGGTAATCATCGACTTAAGGACAGACTTCGGTTCTGACTGCCTGGGGCTTGTATCTCAAACTTCTAATCTGGTACAATTGTATACAGCATGAAATCATGACAAATTAGAGGTATCATTGTTAGTATTTACAACTGATTTTTACTATTATTTTAGATTATCCATTTAATGATATTTTACGACTTGTAAAAACATATTACAAGACGTTGATAGGAGAAATAGGACCTTGGTCATAAGTTGGCTAGGTGGTAACCTATTATACATTGCCTTTTAATCAATCGTTGGCCGACGATTAAGGCTGGATCAGTATTGGCTGTTTTCTTATTCAAAATTTTCTTTGAGGCTGCGTGGGATCTCTGGTTCGATCACAACTCCCGCTAATGGGGCTTTGTGGTGGACGAACATCGTATGTGTGTGTCTTCTTGGGATTCTTCCGTTCTCTTCCACTTCCATCATTTCACCCAGTGTTGGGAAGTAACGTAACGCAAGTAACGCGTTACTTTTTAAGTAACGTTTCCTAGTAACGCGTTACAAATTTTTAAGTAACGTACCTAGTTTGCGTTAATTTTTTCGCGTTACATTTCGGGTGAGTAACTACAAAATATATATATATATATATTTTCGGAAACAAATTTTTCTTTCCTGTAAGTGAATTTCTCAGAATAAAACAACCGAGCATGAACTACGTATGTCAGTGACCGACAGTCACAGACACAAGCTCAGCTCGGCTCGGCTCAACTGAAAAGATGGCTCGAGCAGGCTCACTTGGGGTGAACCATCGGCTCGAGCTGCCTTGGTAGGGATGAGCCATTTGCTCGGTTCGGCTCAACGGTTGGGTGAGCTGTTGGCTCGGCTCATTTCTCGGTTCGGGTCGATAGTGAATGAGCTGTGAGCTGAGGTGCTCGAGTCGTTGACAATTCTAAACTCGGGCCGAGCAGTTTTGAAGATATTTGGCCAATGCCCTCTAACTTTTAACAGTGTTTGGCTCTAGCCCGAATACTCAACCTAGACCCTCAACCCAAATTCAGAAGCTCGTGAACAATGTCCTTAACTCCTAGACTTCACGACTATCGAGGTTGGCAATAAACTAGTTTTTAAGTATTCAAATACAAACAGCCTTTCTTTTTATATAGAGTGTTGTTATAATAATAATAATAATAATAATAATAATAATAATAATAATAATAATAGCGGTAGTAATAGTAGTACGGAAAATTGAAGTCATAATTTTTTTCACAATTTTAAAGTTTCGGACCTAAAGGTAACGCGTTATTTTCGAAGTAAAGTAACAGTTACTTTTTGGGGGCAAGTAACGCGTTACATTTTAAGAGAAAGTAAAGTAACTTGTAACGCGTTACATTTTTACAAGTAACTTACCCAACACTGATGTCACCATTATCTCCGTCTCACAATATCACTCTCTCTCCTACCCTTGGAGCATAATCGTGGGGCAATTAACTTATATATAAGGACTTTAGTGTTCTAGACAACCGACCACCCGTAAGTCAGTTACTACTTGTACAATAGTTTTTGCTCCAAAATGCACGAATTTTCTATACCGATAACAGAGAAGTTGCATTGTAGTTGGATACATTGATATAGCTTAGTAAGAAACTAAGAGAAATGAATGAGGCGCGCTGCGTTATTGGTACAGTGCTCACCTCTGATGCATGGGGTCTCTGGTTCCATTCTAGCTAACAAAAAGTGGGCTTTGTGGTGAGGAAGCATCGTCTGCGTGGATTATCCCGGGGATCTCCCATTTTCTCCTACTTTGTTCACTCCATCATTTAGTTTATTACCATTACCACCGTCCTCCTTATCGTTGGGAACGTAAACGCGGAACCTTAAAAATAGAAGAAGCCATTAGAGTATTGTGAGAATAAAACATGGAACAGAAGCACGATAGAATCTGATCCAGTAATCGGTTTCCAATAGTAAGTTCTTAACATCTGCCTACGTATCAATGTAAGACACCACTCTTGAGAAGCTGCAGATGCACGTCCAGCAACCCTCCACGGCTACTGTGGCGGTACGGACAGTCTATCGCTTTGTCATCGCGGGGTTGTTTTATAATTGGGGTCGCCATATGGAGACTTGTCTCCAAAAATATAAACATCTAATTGAATAATAACACAATCCCGGGTAGTTGTCGGCGCGAATGTTCCTACCCACGAGTTGAGTTACATAATTGAGTAATTAAATAACATGATGTAAGAATTTAGCAATAATTTATAATTCAAAATTCCTCAAAATAATACAACGTAGATACATACGAAGGTAAGTATTAAATAACAAATGATTGTTACAAGCATTTCAAAAGCTTGGATTACAATATTAATCATCTTTCCTTTATTTCTTTACACGTTATTCCAAAAGAACGTTTGTCAGGATAGCATACCAGTCGTCTTCGTGCTTGAGTTCCATAGGTATTACAGTAGGTTACTCTGAGGCTAAGTTAGCCCGGATAGGAATAAAGGTAAATATATTTACTTTAATTCCCTCGTAGGTAATATTTACATATTATTTGAACCCACACAGTTCGCACATATTTGGGGAGAAAAACTCCCGTGACTTTTCAAGGTTTCTGAGGTCACAATTTACATATTTCCAGATTACATATAATGTGAAAAAGAAACTATGTTTTTCCCGACCATGAGGATCCTCATCTACTATACATGTAGATGAATATATATACTGTGTGTAGGCAGAGATTTTACAAGAGAAAAAGAAAAATTGGGTTAACTTTACAACGTCTGCTCCAGTTGGTATCCTTACGCAGACACGAGAAATTACACTCGATTAATTTTAATAAAATAGGTCCAAACTTCCCTAACCATAGTATAACCCGACCCCTACCCTACTTATCGATGCACAGTTGGAGTGTGTATTATGAAATTTACTCGAAAAATGTGTTGTTAGAAGTAAAAATAAACCCTTAAAATTCCCTGACGTTTACAGATCGGTGGGAACCTTGATTCATTTAACTTCGATTCCTTAAATTTATTTATTTATTTATTGCTTAATTAATCGTATCATCTCAATTTCATCACGATTCCTTCTATATTCAGTAACGTTGATTTATACCATGGTGTTCTATTAACTTTTGCTTCATATTACTTTCATCTCTATAAGCCAATTTGTTGATTACTTACACTATTATTATAGCCTTCATTTCAGATACTTACATGGCCCAAAAACTAACGAACTCTTTTATTAACTTCAATGTAAAATCCGCTAACAAGTTAGTTGTGTAATCGACCAAATGAAACTTTCACGATATGGTCTTGACATTTTTAATGTGTAGACTGGAATTTTCCTCATGCTTCGTTAACCTATTTCAAATGTAGTACAAACATCGGAAGATTTGAATACGAGGACTTTCAGGCAAAATACTTCTTTGAAGTGCATATTATCCCTTATAGGTAATATTATCAACTTACAATACAGAAAGAACTTAATGTGGTTTCAAGTAAGTTATACTCGTAATTTAACAAAAGCTTCACTAGTTTTTACTCTTTAATTAGAGTATATCATGTGATTTTTCTATTTACAAGAATACTAGTATCAATTAGCCGCTTCGCTGGGTTAAATTAAGAAAAAATAGTAATATATTCCGTTAGTCGGTTAGTTTTTACTATTACTGAAGCGCGCTCTGATATCGGTCATTTTCGATGACTTTTATATTTCTCTCCTCTCCTTCTCCCGCACGTTGCGTGGCTGAATCTAGATTTAAACAGCGTCGGAAGTGTCACTGTTCATTTCAGCGACCCCTGAAACTATGGATTCGACTCCCCCAAGTTGCAGGGCACGGCATCGGAAGCGTCAATGTTCATCCCTGCGACCCGTAAACTATGGTTTCAACACTAATATTCGTCATTGTTGATAATTGCATTTAAACAACATCGGAAGTCTCAGAGTTCATTCCAGTGACCTAAAATCTATAGATTCGACACTAATATAGTTATTTTCGGTCATTTTTAAATGTTTCTCCCCGTACTCCTAAACTGCATCCGTAACTCACCAGTACTAAGCAATGTCCAAGGAAAGTGTAAAAAGGATCTGCATGAGAAAATCAGTGTTTGTAAGTATACGTCTCCAAGATGTAAATAACATCACTTGCAAGATCCTATCATTTCTATGTTAATTTTTTTTTCTTTTCAAATAATATACATAAATTGTAAAAATCAATACACAATTCATAAAAAAAATCACAAAACACATGATACGAAGAGTTGGTTTGTTAAGTATATAAATACACAATTGCACACAGAACTTAGTGCATCTAAGGAATTATATAAAACAGTAAAAGTATCAGTTACACTTTCATTTTCTTCAGAGCCTGATTATGTTTACTTGGTATCTTCCGATTCTCTTTTTGTTCTGCTCGTCATGAATTTTTTGTAGTTCATTCATCTTCAAGGATGCGGTCTGGATCATTCCCTGGGCAACACTAACGTCAGTCGTGTCCTTTTTTGACAGCGCAGAAGATAATCTTATCTAAACATCATTCATCAGTCAGCAGCTACTTCCATTTTCTTTTGTACTATTTCGCCCATTTCATTTAATTTCTTCAGAGACGATTCACTCTTTAAAATTTCTTTTGATGAAGAGTGCTTCTTCATTCGCATTTCTTAACGTACTTTCTTCTCTGAAAATCTTTGCCACTGCGGCCTCTTTGGACCTGCACTCTTCTAAGTAATCTTTATACTTTCTCCAGGCGTTCTGCATAGCATCTATTAACTGTTTTGTAACAGGTATGTTTTCAACTTTTCCTTTATACATTCTAATGCTGTCCTTTACAGTCCACAGAGTCTTTATACAAGATAGGATCGATCACTTCCTAAAATATGTTTGTTCTCTGCGAAACCACGTTCCACATCAGTACTATCATGAAATACTGACAGCTAAGCTTTGCCCACTTTAAACATCATTGGATATTTAATTGCTCCACATGAATTTCTTATATTTCATATTCTTGCCCAGTATTGATCTACGGACAAGTATCTGACTTCACCACACTCAGGATTTTCCATAAATCAAGAATCTTCGATAAGTAGCTCCATAGAATAGAGTTTCCATTCGTCCATGAAGACATCGATGTTCTTATAATCTGGAAATGCATGCTTCATTTCTTTTGCCAAATCCCGTGCAACTAATCTCCTTTTTGAATAGTGGATGTAGACACTGCAGGTACTTCAACAATGGTTCCGATATTGGCAATTTCTTGAGCAATATTGAAACCACTAATGTAGAATCGCTTCGCATCCTCCCTGAAATCCCTCTTTGCAGCTCAGCAATTAGCTATTACAGTCTGCGCTTTCACTCCAACTTCAAGTTGCCGCAGATAGTTCTTGAAATCAACTGCAGATAAATCAGTACCCTCCTTCTCCCCCAACACATTGGCTTCACAAACCTCAATAGCCGCATTCTCTGATGACTCTGAGTAGAGTAAATGAATTAGCGGGTCTTTGCGTTGAAAGAAACAAAAAAATATCAAAAAAAATAACTGATGTATAAATGATTAAATGCAGTTTTTGGCTTCAAACAATTTGTCTTTCAGAAATTTAATCCTTCTGTAACGATTATTTTCATGACATGCTTTATCTTGTGTTGGCAGATTCTGCAGAAAGTACTTACGTAGCACTGAAATTTGTTCCGCGATGCGTTTGCACACAGAAGATAAAGTTAACCATTGGCTTGGAACATGACGCAGAAAGAAGTGGCTTCCTAAATCCAATACTGACTGGACAAGGCTCGCTAACTGTATATTGTTTGGTATAATTATCTTTAGACAACAAGCTGGAAAGGACGAAACACAGAAGTGTCTCCATTTAACCACTCTGCTGTGGAGGCAAAAGGCCCTCCTATCATTCACATCTTATTTCTCACAAGCAGAAGCAATGCTACAAAAATATAGGTTTCGTTAAAATATAGGAAATATAGGAGCATTGGAAAGCCTCTTATTTTTTTCACATATATTTCTCACCTCCACTCCCTTACGTTGTACCGTCAAAGTAAAATGATAAAAAATCGTCCCAGACCCGAACCTCATCTATGTTGAAAATTTGATGAGAGATCAGTCGGGTGGTTTAAGAGATTAAGAGTCACAAACACAGTTACTTTCAATTTTATAATATACGTTATCTCAATACAGATAATATATCAGGCTTCTAACCAAGGTTTTAGTCCACATGTTGTAATTCTTATTTCTTGTTTCACAATATAGCATTACTCGAGCAGACGGTTCTACCAAATTTTGGCAATCTTACATTTTCAAGTTAGGTGAGGGCTTCTAAAATACTGGTAACACTGCTTACCTTAAAAACGGTTTTACTGCTTACCAAATTCTAACGATTTCTCACATTTTCAGATTAAGATAGAACTTTCAGGATGGTTCATTTCAATATGCTGCGAATTGACAGAAATTCTTATATTTACACACTCATTCCTCCACGAAAAATGTTTCACATCATATTTTACCTATAAATTTTCTATTTGGTAGAATAATCGGCTCGAGCGAACCCTATAATATACTCTAGATATTACGACTTTCATATTTATTTTCCTTTCTCTATTTTTCTTCCTAGGTGATCTTATGCGATATCATTCAGACCTGAAGTCACGTTGTCTACATTCTTTAATAATATTGCGATTCAGTCATAGTAAACACCGTTGGCACAACACAAACAGAATACATGTACTTAAAATCTTTTGTAATGCAGCAGAAAGCGGTGTTTCGAGAGAACGACTTGTAATTTGCAGGTTGTCAAGAACCTCAAAATGGATTGAATATTTTGTGTGCATGGATTTCATATCATTTCAAAGCGTAAAAGTTCATTTACCTTTTTAAAAGAGCGAGTTGAAGATTACCAATGTTGCAGGTTAACATGGACGGAGAAATGACAAAACTGCTTTCCTGGAGAGAATGCGATGTTCACACGAAAAACTTTCCTATCCCTTAGGACTCCTTTCAATATCATATATCAATAACGGTAGTTTCTGAGTTATGTCACTTCTCTATTAAAGCTAAACATGACTAATAATAACTGCTCTCAAACTACGAAGTGTAGACAATTGAAAGCTTTTTTACTGCACCAGTTGATGAAAAAGTACTTCCAAAACTACATCAACGAGTTTGTCAAACTTCAGATGAAAAAGCTCTAAAGAATAAACCTTATCCGATGCTTATATATTGGGTCACATAAAAAGTCTCCGCGGTTTTTGGTACAACTTTAAACAAAACAAAACAAAACAAAACAAAAAAAAAAAAAAAAAAAAAAAAAAACTTTATTGAAAATTAATTTTAAACAAGTACATATTGCCCAATATTATCTATGACCTTTTGCCATTTTTCGGGTAGCTTCATAATTCCATCGCTGTAGAACTTTTGTGGTTTATCATCGAAAAACTTGGCCAAGTGATTTTCAGCGGCTTTTCGGTCGACCAATTTTTTTACAATCAACAGTTTTGCAGACAGAAACAAATGGTAGTCAGACGGTGCATTTTTTATTCTATTTAAAGCGACTTATTACAGGCAATGAAAAATAGGTGAAACATGAGAATATCAAACGCAAGTGATCATGGTCAAAGGCTGGTGACCCTCCACAAACGACTTGAAAGCCTGGATTGTCGGCAAACAAGGTTATGTTGAGTGTTTGTTTGGATTGGAAGGGAACTGTCCATTACGAGCTACTACAACCTGACGAAACCATCAATTTGGTTCTATACGGTGCACAACTCGACCGTTTCGACGAAGCAATCCAGAAAAAGGCGACCAGAATCAACCAAAAGAAAGGGAGTTGTGTTTTATCACGAGAATGCGAGGCCACACACATCTCTGATGACTCGGAACAAATTGACGTATAGTCCGGATCTTGCACTGTCTACCATTTGTTTCGGTCTCTGCAAAACTCTCTTCATGGTTAAAAAAAAAAAAAAAAAAAAAAAACAACCGGAGAGACTTTTTATATGACCAAATATATTCTGAGACGTTTTTCACAAGTCGGCTGCCCTACTGAATTTCAAATGTTCAGTTAATTATTGGAATATTTTCTCCTTAATACAACTACTCATGTGGTCCTCCTAAATTGAATACTATTCCAAAGGCAAAATAAAATTCAAGTGAATCGCACACTACAGTTGAGAATTTTAAACAGGTAGATTTAATAGCTTATATGGGTGTATTATTATAAAATATTTCTTCAACTGCTACAAACACCAATGTATTTGCTTATGTTAATATCAAAATAAACTTCACGTAATTTTAATTAATACTATCTTATGAATATGGATATAAAACTATACACAGAAAGCATTAAAATTAAAAAAAAAAAAAAGCTTTCCAAGGTGATATCAATGGGGCGTTCCATAGATCATTCTAAAAATGGTCTCCAGATTTAAAAAAAAAAAAAATAAATAGAGAAATGCTGCATAAAGCATAGGTAATTCTGGTAATATTTGAAACAAACACATGAAAGTTCGAGGTAAGAAGATCTAAAGCAAGCGAATATTATTTGTCACTGATAAACTCGCAAACAGGTTTCATGAACTTATACTGGTATAGCTTTCACCTATTCTAATTTAAGGTATTATTAGAATGATCATTTTGTTCGACTGATAGATCTTTACGTCCTGTCAGTAATGAGACCATGTAGCAAGACTGCTGTTTAAGGTGTGATCTCAAGGCTCATCAGGAATGGAACCCGGGGACCTCGTGCACGAAACACACACATGCTAGCCACTAAGGAGGCCATCATTTTATTTATTATTATTTCTTATTTTATTTTGCATATTCGAAAAACAACACTGTTAACCCTTCTAGGACTTGTGGTAACTTTTGTTACCATGATGTAGTGTCTTTGACCGCTTATTCAGGTCCTGTAACAGGGATTTAAGCCGTTTTATTATAATTGGTCACGTCAAGCATGGGCCAAAGAACACCCCAGATGCATTTTGGAACCGGATGGTCAACTTGGGAACGCAAAGTGGGGGCGACTTTTTTTTTTTTTTTTTTTTAATCAAGAATTTTTCACGGCCTTAGCTTTCAAGACATCAGATTGAAATTTTGCATACGGATTGTTTGCACCTTTGAGTATTTCTAAGTTTTTTTTTTTTTTTTTGAGATCCTTACATGAACCCGGTTCAGGTGTATGATCAGAACATGTGAGTGGTACCGTTGGAAAGGACGCGTGATAGTGAAGAAAATGGCGATTGAACCATGATCCTAGGCCAAACAGTAATGACGCAGTAAATTTTAAGTATCAATATATATGTAAATGGGCCACCTTCAGACTTTCAAAAAAATTTTTGCGCACTTTGTTTTCAAGATACAGGATTGAAATTTTGCACACGCATTGTGTACATAACTACGTATTTTTCAAGATATTTTCAGATCCCAACATGAAGCCAGGTCCGGGAGAGAGAAGAGCAAAAATTTTGAAGAAAAAAAATCCCAGTTTTCCCATTTCTGGTGTACAATATGAACAAGCGAGTGCTACCGTTGAAAAAGATGCTCTATTCTGAAAAAAAAAAAGCGAAGTATGAACCATGATCCTACGATAAATAGTTAAGAAGCAGTAGCTGTTTGAAAGTCTAAAATTTGCTTCAAAAAGTGGAAATCCCAAAAGCGTTAAACGACTAATTCCTTCATTTGTACTTTTTGAAAGTTTCTTCTATAATCAGCTATATATAATAATTAAAAAAAAAAAAAAAAAAAAAAAGTGTTTTGGCGAAAATCTTTACTATGGAAACAGTATTGTGTAAAACTGGAATGCTTAAGAAAATAAGGAATATAATGCACGGTTAAACAATAATAAACTTAGCTAAATGTAACAAGAATTAGTACAGTATTAGCCTTCCCGGTTATGCTGATCAACTACTAGTTAGTTTATCCTACCAGATACTTAAATAGCTTAATACTCAAATTTATGCATTTAAGACATCTACACGTAACAGGCATGTTTTTACACTTTTCTGTTGGCTATATTATTTTTTTCTTTTAGTTTTTCTGCACAGGCGCGGCAAATTTTCTGCGATCAGGTCGCAGATCGCGGCATGTTTTGCTATGGGGGCCTACAGCAAACATTCTAATATTATTTTTAGAATTTCTAACCGTACTTTGTCTCAGGGTTGACAAAAATACATTTTTTTTTAAAAAAAAAGAAGAAAACATGAAAAAGATGTTAAAATGTTTTAAAACACAGACCAAAAAAAAAAAAAAAAAGTTTTAAACATTTGAACAGTTTAAAACATATTTGAAAATCGTCTTAACTTATTTGTTACGACTTTGTACTGTTTACTTGCAACCAGTATTAAAGATTCATCCTGTATATACTGATTAGTGCAACAGCGTGAGAAAATATGTTAACGTGTTTAATTTGCTCTAATTACCGTAGTTACTAATTAACTTATCTGATTAGTTTTAAAAAGTCATCCTCTCCCACCCCCACTCCAAGGGGTAAGAATGAACTTGATCATGGAAACTGATACCGTTAAATTTAGCGACCTCGAAAACTACGAATTCAACACTAATAGCTGTCGTTTTCTATTACAGGCTCATAGTGGTCTGGTCTCCTGTAAATAGTTGAAAAGTGACCAAAAGCACACGAAAAAATGACCAAAATCTCATCATGCCCCTTTTTTCCTTTGTCAATTTCTCCATCACCTTTCTCTTTATTTGTTGTTGTTTTGTTTCATATTTTCTTCTTTACTTCTTCTTTTTGAGTTTCCTTCTTTCTTGGGTTTTATGAGTATGCTTTGTAGTTACGGTAAGCAGACTTAGCAGATGTAAGAAGCTTCTGAGTAAGTGGAACCAGTTCTGCCCTATTTCCAAATTTCTTCATCTTAGACATTATATTTAAACTTAGCATTGAGAGTTCTCAAAGCCACGAAATATTCAAATTCATCACCTACTCTCAAGAACAACATACAAGAAGCGTAACACAAGACAAACCACACAAACACATTACGTCGAGCAGAGCGTTAACTATTACGAGAGAAAACTAAAATACTATTATGATAGAAGAAAGAATACACACAGATGGGTTCTCAACCGACCTTGAGAGCTTAGGCATTCACCAACCATCCACTGTGCTTTAGAAAGAATAAAAGCTGAAGTGAGAATAAGCTGTTTCATATGTGGCAGCAAGTACCGAAGCTTTCAGAAGAGTAATGAGTAACAAGTTTCTGCCTTTTTCCATTTATTTTTATATTTTTCTTAGAAAACTGCCAATGCAAAACATAAATCACACGAAAAAGTCACTTTACCTCCCAAATAAGTAACTTTTAGTGACCAACTTGAAAAAAAAAAAACCTTTTAGTTTAAAATGTGACTCGCTATGAGCCCTGCTATTACTTTTAAAATCTCGCCCCCTCCCTGGGGAGTGGAGTATGACCTTGAAGGTGAATCGGATTAAAAACGTTACTGTTCATCTCAGCGACCCCAAAAACTATGAATTCAACTCTAATATTGGTCGTTTTGGGGGCGGGGGAATTTTGTGCGGAGGCGGCAAATTATTTAGAGCACAGGGGTGCGCAATATATAAATATGGGCCTGACTGTATGTATAAACGAATGCCTGCGATATTTTAATTTCACAACCACAATTTAATAAAGAGCCCTTTGTTTTCTGAATACAATACAAAAACTTGTTTCAATGATTTTTCTTTTTTTTATTGTTTAATATAATTTCTATTAGTAGTCGAACCTTCGACTACAACACTTTCTCGGCAAGTCAACTGATAAGTATTTAAACAATACAATAGATGATTAAAAAAAAAAAAAAAATACATGGCTCTATAACACGAAACTAAAAGACGTCAAGTTCCAGAACACTCCGCCCCTTTTTCCAAGAGTCCAAATCAAAAAATTGTTCTTTTTAAAAACATCCACCTAGGAAGACCCCAAACAACTGTGGAAGAAGATGAAACTTTTCTCGCACGTAGGAAGTATAATAGAGGCCGCAAATTAAAAGGAAACCAATTATCTTCGGCATGTATTGTAAGGAAATCAAACGCACCTCTATTTCGAAGTGACCAACAGACCAATACGGTATAATGACCATATATGAAAAATATTTACATATATATAAAACGAGGAACAAATCAATCAATCATGAGATGTAGGAAGTCTTACTGACACTTTTAAAAATGTGACAAGCATCTGTTACATGGTGCTGAAAATGCCAGCGTGGTACCAACGGGCCGACGAATGACAAAAAGGACATGGTAATTGTACCAAGAGTGGCAACACTGTACGGGAAGAAAACAGCCTTCTGAACGGGATCACTTTTTGGTAATTTTCTTTCTCGTATATATATATTACAAAAATTAAATAAAATAAAAATATGTTTAAAACAAGCGTTAAAAATACACGTGTTTCAAACAAAATTTTTAAAACTTACATAAAATTTGTTTTAAACAAAACAACCCTCCTTTGTCGTAACATATTTAACAGGTGACAGGATTCATTAATTCTTTTTTTAATTGGAATTTCAATTACGAGAATTATGAGCTTTAGGATTTAAGTTTTTTTGGGGGGGTTTCAATCATGATGGCAATAAATAAAGTCCTTCAAAAGCTGTTGGGAGCCATTGAACTAAAACAACAAGTTTCTATTTTCCTTTTCAGGGACCATTTTCTTTTTGCTTTTTTCTTGTTTTTCATTTTTTTATTTTATATTTTGATATAATCTTAAAAACATGTTTACTAAGAGAGTACTACGTTATATTTATTTACTCAATCTTCAAAATGGAGATAAGTTTAAAAGAAACTAAAAATAATTTGCTTACCACTCTTAATGAGTTATCAGGCCCGAACTCAGGAAGGCTAACTTCATGTAGCATTTCTTATTCATATTCCACTATATCTTTATCTGAATATCCTGGCTGTTCGCAATTTTCTCTTGTTGTCAACTTTTCATCAGCCATTCTGACTTTCGAAACGCAGCTACCAGAAGTGCACAGCCCTACGTATTCAGGTTCTCATGTTTTTATGTTCATCACCGAAGATTTGTTCTTCAAATTCATCATTCCATGATTTCTTCTTCAGTTGACATAGTAGGTGGCATCCCAATCCTCTACAGTGAGAGCATACAAATAGAACATCTAATATCTACATTTATACATATGCAGCCTAAATAGCAACCCTTCTAACATTTACATGCTATTAGCTCCAAGAGGTTTCGAGAGCGGGTGGTTTAAACGTGGTGAGTGGAACCAAAGAAATTCCATTTACTTTTTGCCAACTCCATTTTCTGCTGGTAACACATTGCCCTTCCATAGTTGCACACGATGAAACACTCTGAATAGGTGTTGTTGGGGGAAGATTAGCCAAGTTATATTCAGTTTTGGTTTTAGAAACAAGTTGACAGATGTATCTAAACGCATTTGGAGAAGTCTGTGTAACTCCGTAGTCTCGAAGAAGAAATTTTCCTCCTTCAGCCAGTAATCTACGTGCTTGTGCTGATGGATCATTGAAAACTGAAACTGCATTTTGAAGTTCAAGATTAGTACTCAGAAGGAGATTTTCTTCTTTTCTTGCATGAACAAAGATGATGTGGTGTCATCCACTTACCGCATGTAAAAACAGAAACTGAACTTTGATATTTTTAAAGCAGTGTTGTGCATCAATAGAAGAAAACATTTTATCAGAAACTTTGCCTCGTCCTGACTTCAAAAGGTAGATAGGTATCTCATCGGGTGTAAGTGGTCAGCGGAATCATTAGGTCATCATCATCATCTACTACAACTATAGGCTTATTATTAACGCTAGTAGCCAGTTTGATAGCCGTTTGCACGATGAGCCTGTTTGCATCATTATTTCCTTGAATGACAGCAATTCCTTCGCCTTGGAATTCTTTTGAGAATTGGTGAATAAAACAACTTATTCGCTAGACTTGACAAAACCGAAATCCTAAAAATCGTAATTGAAGTTCCAATTAAAAAAAAAAAAAAAAAAAAAAGTATTCTGTCACTAATTAAATATGTTCAAAGTACGGTTATATGATATTATAATGTTTGCTGAAGACTAGTTTTTAAGATAAAACTTTTCCCAACTACAAATTGAGTGTCCTGTAGCGAATGCCCACCGATTTCTATGGTTCCGCAGACCACCTGTTGGAAACCACAGATTTGGAGAATTATAATTTTCTTCGATTTATTGGAAATTTAATACTCTACAAAAAAAGGTCCAATAACACTTTTTCCGTTATCTTGCATAGTTTTAGAAAAAAAAAAGGTTAATTTTTTTTTTTCAAGATGGTGGCGATTTTCCAGGTTTCCTACCAATGACATAAACTGAACTCTCCAGTATACATTGGGACAGAAAGAGAGGGCTCTTTTTCCAGGAATTCTGAAAACCCTGTCCACTAGGGTGGAGCGAAAATATCAAAGATAAAATTTTAATTTGGCAGACCCATAAAAAGTTTACTACTTGTCAGTGAAACACCTCTGTAAAATTTGATAAAATTTCGTGAATAATTTTAGGGTGCTACCAGTCACTGAACTTCTGTCATTTAACCCTTTTAAATTATATCATTCCAAATGGAACAATGGCGTAGTATGTTCATTGCTGGCTTAAAAATAAACCAACAAAGGTACTTAGGTTTATTTTTGTTTTGGAGGCATTGTAGAACACGTTTCGTACAGTTTTTCGTCTTTCTGCGTCGGGACATGGGGTGATGACGTCATAAGTTAAAAACAAATTGTTGTGCCTATTTTCATTATTTTCTTGCAGGCTTACTATTGCACTTAGAAGGTTAAAATGTTGCACTCACATTCTCTATAACCATTAGTATTTCTTCGATTTTTCCAGATCTCTGCGTTAACGCAGAGGGGTCCAGAGGGGCAAAAAGGTGAAAAAAGGATTTTTTATTTTAAAAAATAAAGTGCTTGCAAAGGAGCACACATTTCTTAATGACCAGAGATCTTCCAGGAAGATGGTCATTGGTTCCGTAGATAAAACGGAGGCAATGAAGTTAGGAAGAGCAGAAGAAAGGAAAAGAAACGAGGATTCAAGGATTGAAAAGTATAAAATATCTACTGATGTTCCAACAGTCAGCACTGATTATGTTGCCGATACTGGTGAACTGTTGTCATCTGAGGATGAGGTTGAGGATGACAGAGAGACATTTGAAACTGACATTTCAACATCAAAAGAAAAATCTTAAAAAAAAAAAAAAAAAAAAAAAAAAGAGATTACAACTTTTAACACTGGCAAGAGTTTCAGATCAGTATGGGGTATCTGATAGATGTGTTGCCGCAATTGCATCTGCAACTTTACAAGATTTTGAAATAGTTTCCAGGGAAGACACATCTCAAGTAATTGGCAGAAGTACGGAGAGCACGACAAAAACACAAGCTACACTTCGAGAAAAGAGAGAGGAACAAGGCACGCTGATAGGACTCTTCCTTCCTATCCCCTTCGCTACTTATTTCAGTACCTTGATGGAGTCACACTGGGACCTCGTGAATTCTCTGGACCGATTGGAAATATGCTGAAAGATTGTGAACATTTCCCTGTTAAAAGTTTCCAGAAAATCACTTGTAATTTACCAGAAATTTCTGCGGTGATCTAAGCACAGATCAAAAATACTTATACGAAATGTGCCATGCCATTTTCTCAGGAAATTGCTCTGCTGATCTCGCCAATCGAAACCCTGGCAAGTTGTCACATTCAAGGTGGCTAACGATGGCTAACAGGGTACTGAGAGTGTATGTGGGAACTGAGAATCAATCATTTAATCTGATTGTTGTGACTGAATACATTGTCAAAGTGTATGCTCCCCTTTGGTTCAAAATTAAAAACAAGTGGTCCCGTACGGACGGAGCTCAACATGTGTTTGAAACCATAGTGCTGTGAAGGTTCTTACTTTCACAACTCAGAAGTGTTGTGGATCCCGAGATACAACGAAACGCATATTTCGGCCCCTTTGAAAACCTCTTGTTAGGGATGTTAAAGGATCAAAGAAAGCACATTAGAGAACTTAGAAGTTCAAGCACTGCTGTCGAAGTACGGCAGTTCACAATTCTAAAGTTGAACTTTGATGTGCAAGACTACACTGAAATTATTGACTGCCACAAGTTGAAGTCACAGAGCCCCCAATTTTGACAAATTTTACAAATGAAGGATTGCAGTCGCTTATCATCAGTCGGGAAATGCCAGTATTCAATTTCCCCAAATTTCCATGCCACACACAGGCCGTAGAATGATGCGTAAAGTTAGTGAATGAAGCATCTTAGGCTGTAATTGGTTCAGAAGCAAAGGATGACTTCATACGTACGAAGATAAAGTCAAGACCCATTATGCCAGTCTTTAAAACCAAGAAGGACTACAACGTTGCATAAAGTGTTGACGGGTCTGCGAGTGTAATGAGTTAAAGTCAAACTTGTAATGCAGTGTCTAAGGATTTATCACATCGTGGGGGGGGGGGGGGTGTCTTGTCTTATGTTTCATACGTACGAAGATAAAGTCAAGACTCATTATGCCAAGGACTACAGTGCTGCATAAAGTGTTAACGGGTCAGTGAGTGTAATAGGTTAAAGTCAAACTTGCAATGCAGTGTCTAAGGATTTATCACACCGTTGGGGGGGGGGGGGTCTTGTCTTATGTTTCAGAAAGTTTTAATATATCATTACTTGCGTTTAACTATGTCTTAACTGTATCAATTAACATGCTAGAAGTAATCAAACAGAAGGAAACCACCATTTTATATGAGCCTGCTGTATGACCGATTATTCGTGTAATATGACAGTAAGAAAACAGCTGGTAGCAACCTAAAGATATGTTCAGAATTTCAAAAAAATTAGAATATATGTTGTACAACATTAAAGGAAAACTTTAGTATCTATGCCATTAAAAATTTCTATTGAAATATTTTTTTCACTACTTTTCACTCCACCCTACTGTCCACCCCTCTAAACCTTCCGCTAACTAGTCTCCGCGACACATGGTAGAGATTTATGATCCCTTCTGGCTAAAAACCAATGTTGCCTCAAATTCCTTTTTCCTAGTTGATTTTTTTAAATTTTTGTTGTTAACTGAGAATAGGAAGGAAAGCTTTCTCCTTATTTTGCCGGACTTGAACTGCACAAGTGGATCGGAGGTACGGCAACACAGAGCAGTGACAGCTTAAACGCTCGCGAGGACTAACCGAGAGTTGTGAGGGTGAAGAGAAGCAGTGGTTGGGTAAAGAGCCCTTTAAAGCTGTCCCGATGTATACTGTTCCTAATGCTACTCTGAACACGTGTACCAAAAATCAGCTTGTTCCGAATTTCTTCCACTGATCGCCTCTTTTTTTTAGTTTAACTTGCCTAGACTATAATCCACGCTGACAAAAAATTTAAAAAGCAACAAAGGCGCGAAATCAGGGAAATGAAATGTAAAAGTTTTACATCCCACAGTTATACTAGCTAAGCTAAAGGAGACAGTGATGATGAGAAATGAATGAAATGGTGGAATGAAGAAAGCGGGAGAAAAAAAAAATCTGTCTACCACGAAGCTTACTTGGCGCGAGCTGGCATCGAGCCAAGGACCCCATGCACCACGGGTGAACGATCTACCACTGAGCCCCCGCGAAAAGAGGGTCTGCGGACGGATTAACGAAATATAATGCTCGAAAATGGGGGGAAAGAGTTACTGGAAAACTAATCCTAACTGTAAGTAACAAACACTTGATACATTAGGTGTTGCTGGAGAGCTCCTTGATTTTCCTCTAAAAGAAAGAAAAGAATAGTGCACACCTACAGTTTCTAACCCCATTTATAAGTCAACACAAAACATAATCATTGCAAATTCTACATATAAGTCGTACCACTGAAAATGTGTCACACTTGACCAATGTATCTTGGTACTGAATGACTGATACGGGGAAATCAACATTAAAGGTCGTTTGTCTTTGTTACGATACAATCTTAATTTGTACACAGGAAATGTTTATCGTCATTTAATACTTTTACAGGCAATGCACAGACAGTACAATCTCAATTTCACGTACTCCGGCTCCCAACGAATTTCTCCCAGGGAATTAAGAACCACAATACAATTAGTCGTCGACTTACGACAAACTTCGGTTAGTTATCCGGTTTAAGTAGCTATGTAGTAGCTGACTACACACTACAATATTTTTAACTATCATCGAATGACATAAACACAAAACAGTTTATATTTCTTGAATCTTAGTACTGTAGCTTTTCTATATGAGTGATATTAGGATTATTATTTTTGTTACAATTTCTCTTATTATTATAAATTGTAAACAATAACTAGATAATCTAACATTTACAACCGACGTAACTCAACGACTAGCTGGGTGCAGTCTCGAAGGGTTAGATACTGTGCAGGAAACGATGATTCGCTACGTCTTGAAAATGTTATTGTAACCAAAATGAAAGTATTTCTTCAATTTATAATAAAATTAGAACATGGTAAATAAGATTAAACTTAATTTGTTCGAAACTGACAGGAAAAAAAACTAATACGAGGAGTTTGGCTCTTAATTATCACTACACTACTGTAAGAAAACGCACAAAACAAATAAAACTACAGCATATTTTCATTTCAGATCTTTAATTAACAAACAAGATGATCTCAACATGTACTGCCATAGCAGTAGTTTGTAATTTGTGATACACCATGCTAGAGCACCAATTCAATTTTTTAAAAAAATATACATGGATGTCAAGAATAATACTTTTTTTTTTTACGTTTGATTTAAAGCCCAAACTGTGAAGATATATTTAGAGCTAAGGACTCTATACAGTAATGGTTAATTATACAATGCAGGTACATATCACAGTATTCAGATACAATGTTAATATTCACAGTGCCAACAAAAACATCAATTATTGCTTTTTTTCCCTCTACAAATCAGAACGAAAAAATACTATCGAATCATACTAATGGTTTTAATTTAGTTTGAAGTGTATCACAATCACAGCGAAGATCATCTATTATGTATTGAAAATTTTACGCTGCATCAATTTTTTTTAAACAATATAATTCGACCGTGAAATTATAAAGACTAATTTTTATATCTGCAGCAAGATTAGGTGCAAGGCTGTTTATTCAAAGAAAGAACCCAAAAGAAGAGTAAGTGTAAATTCAATTATTACATTACGTGAATTTTCTACATAATATGATTTTACACTTTTCACAGGCGTAAAAGAAATCATGTAAGGATGCTTCACACACAAAAATTAGATTTTAAAAAAAGAAGCCATAAAACTTCGCCCCAAAGTAGCTGTCACTAAGAAGTAATGCCATCAGGAATTAAAGTATATTTAAAAGCATATTATGACAGTCCTACTACAATTGACTCTTCATTTAATTGTCACGACGATTTTAGTAATTTAGAATTTAAAAATTCAGCCTTGCACTACACTTAAAAAGTTTCGCAAACAATTACGATTTTCTGAAACCAATTTTTTATACCGTATGTGGAAAAAGCAATGGGGCGGATTACATAAAAAGAAAAAGCAAAATCCGAATCTCAAAATCTCAGTTTGATCTATTACAACCAAATAAACTTATTGTTCATCTAAATACAAGCGTCCCTTCTAATAACTTTTTCTTCCCATAAAAGCTCCTATGACACTAATATTAAACAAAAATTATTTGCGAAAAGGGTCACAACCAAACCAACCATCAGCAATTTTGTTGCACTAAGAATAATTATTACACTGAATTATTCTACAATCAATCAAGAACAAGTGCAAAAGTGGTTTCTTCGTGAATACATTTTAAATCACAGAGTTTGTGACACAACAATTAAGACACTACTACTCGTGAAAAGTCAGAGGTTTGATTCCTGGTCAAACAGGTTTGTTCGTTAATTTCAGGGTTTAATCTCTCTTGCAGCGCATCTAAAGGAGGCTGAGATGTACACCTACAGTTGAACAACATGAGCTGCAACGAGGAGAGGGCAAACGTGAGACCGAACTGAGGAAACAGTTAATTTTTCTCGAGATTTCAAGACATTCGACTGATTAGTTTACCATTTAAGCACCTCACCTGTCTCAGACCATATAAAACAGTCACAATATGCAAAGAGCTTGCTACAACCACTCCCAGTTTTGGGAATTTGAAAGACAAAGGTGAAATAATAATAATTAGAAACAGAATCAGATAGTATGTGCAAGATGATGTATAACGAATTAATAGTTCTTTTTATGAACTTTCGTCTAGCTCAGATATTTGACTGCCGACAATTATGACGTGACATACTACGAACTCATATTTTTAGTTCATAACAGTACTAGCCTAAAAAGTTATTAGTTTGTTAAATAGCAATTTGCTGATATTATCTGGCTCATTTTTAAAACTTTTGATCTTCATTGTCTTAATGAACACACATCTGAGAAAGAGAACACAAAAATATATAACTATTGCTATTTTGCCTAAACGAATATTTAATTTCAAACTTCTTAGGATAATATATTTAAAAATCCCACCTATTTATTGAGTTACCTAGGCTACAAGTAAATATTCTAAATTAGTTCAGTCTTTCGATAGATTTCATTGAACGTATGAAACTATATTAGAAACTGCATGAAACCGTGTATTCATAAGCCATCTACACGTTTGTCTAGTGGCTAACACACGCACCTTCGGCGCACGTAGGCCAGGGAGAGAGAACTAAACGTACAACAGTTCGAACTCCACCTTAAACTGTAGGTCCACGTCTCATATAGCCTCGGTGCTGAAAAAGGTTGAGTTGATTTTGAGTGTAATGTCCGTTTAAGCAGCGAGGCTATATGAGACGGGACCTACTGATTGACGTGGAATCCGAACCACATAAGCTCCCGCCGGGAATCGAACCCGGGTCTCGCACGCCAAAAGCGCGTACCTAACCGCTTAGCCACGGAGGAGCTCTGGTGCTGAAAAGGGTGTTAACTTTAATAAATAAACATGTTATATTCATAAGAGTAAATCAGACTGCGATAGGTTGTTCTCAAAAATGTAATCTACCAGCGTAAAGATGGAACATTTTTAATAAGAAGTTCAGTAAACTAGTTCATGTAATTTTCAAATTGCGCGTTCCAATCAGATGTAACAGTGTTACGTTATTTCAAACGGTTCACTGCTTACAGATTGGGCATTATTGTGACTGTTGATTGAATTTTACGCAGCAAAAGCGTAACTAGACTGAGGACCGAAGCCTATACTTTCTGGCATACTTGTGTGTGTTCTCACTACTATTCATCTACCGGTAATTCCATTCCCCCAAACAGAAATATTCTGATGGTGATAGCTCAAAAATATATAAATCATAGTTTCCTTTCAAAGCACAAATGTTGGTTGTGTTATAGTACGTGATCAAGATATGGCCTTGTCTGGGGTATCTAAATAACGTACCTGCGCCGTAAGCCGAAAATACACGAGCTCTATTTCCGGTTGCACATTTTCACTCTGAAACTTAATGTAATCTAATCTATTGCACAAAGCATGTGTAAGGGAAAATAGAATGCTGTCTAGATTACCTCACTTGTGAATGTTTACTAAAACTGTCACATAAGAATAATTAAAACAAATCAACGCAAAGTAACATAACTTCTGTTAAAATCCGAGAGCAGAATTTAGATTGTGAATAAAATTCATGTTCAATTATACAGTTAGTTTCATGAAGAAGGAATTTGCAAGAAAAATCTAACCTGAATTATTAATTTGAAGTAATGCCGAAATTTCCAATGGGAGCTTCTTAACTTCGCCAACGACTTATTCATTCATTCATTTATATATATATACACATACACTCTCTCTCTCTCTCTTTCTTTCTGTTTCAATCACATCTCATGGAAGAACTGAGATACGTGACCACTCTCGAAGCATTTTTTTTTAAAAAAATTTGAAGGTTCCTTTGGTTTGCAATTAATTTAGTAACTACTGAAGGAACTATTCACTTTAGTTCCACTAAGAAAACTCAAAAAGCATGAATTCGTCCCAATTCAACTCATATCCTGACCTTGTCAGTATTAATGATAGCACATTGCAATGTAAACAAGTTACTTTGTAACATACACTTCACTTGTTGAGGAAAAAAAAAAAAAAATAATGCATTTCTCTACTAAGAAATCAACTCAAACCGGCTAATTCGTCATAAAGTTAATCTTATAACAGCACGTACGAAGTGTATGCATTTACGCTGAAGGGACTAGACAGTCATGTTTATTTACTTGTTCGTAAATATCACACCACAATAAAGTACATTAAAATTTCTTAGTAAAGGACATGAAACAAGAGACCAACATATGAAACAGTAAAATTTAACAGTCACATATATAGCTGTTCCTACGTGTCCCTGTTCAAGCTACATATCTTAAAAAGTGATTTGATCTCAATCCCCTTGTCTTTGTCTTGTCGATGGACACAGAGTACTAAAATATATGAAACAGATCTGCATTTAATTAAAATACTTTTTTTTTTTTTTTTTTCGCGCTTCATTCGTTAAAACAAATTTGTCGTCCAATAATCGTACAGTACAGTATAGTCATCACAATTAGAACCACCTAAGTATAGTAATTAAGTATGGAATTAAGCCCATATATTACGGAAACAGACATATCAACTTGAAGCTACATAAAATTAAAACTGTCAACACTAAATAAACATACGTTGGATTTTGAGATTCGGATTACTGCTTACATTAATATACTCTATCAAAAATCTATTTTATTTTGTTTTTCGGAAGAGTGAGCAAGAATGAATGCTTTCTTTGTATGCACAAATTTACGTATGAACTTCTATCTCCAACAGCTTGTGTGTAAGGTGTTACTATATGGACATCGACAAAAGAAAATAGTATCCTTCACATACAATAGATGCTATTCCTTGCAATGGCACACTTTTGTTTTTCTAATAACTCTGAATGTATGTATGAATTTGAGTACAGTCTTTGGCAAATCGTCAACGTCAAATAAAGTAATACTTAAACTGGTCCATACATTCTTAAGTTATTTACTGGGAGGGGGAGGGAGAGTGAACATCATAAAAGCGTGTACATCATTGCAAAGCTACTTAATGACGACTTTATACAGATCATTACAAATTAAATTTTTCAAATTTGCTATAACTATAAAGCAATGAACCAATATAATAAGTAAATAATAAATATAAGAACAAAAAAAGTTGTCAAAATAGGAGGAGGAACTATTAGATACATAATACAACTTTTAGTCAAAACGTAAACTTACTAAACCTCCTACGACTAAAGTCGATTTTACAAGTTTTACCATATAATAAATAATGAAGATTCCTAGCAATGACGCGTTTCGTAACCAATAGTAATCAATCACTCATGTTACTTTACGGTCTACATTTTTTGATTAATAGAGTAACACATTAGCAATGAGCCATGTGTCGGTAATTTTAGAACTGGAAAATAGCCACATTTTGAAAGGCTCTTTATACAATGTATGAAGTGAATTCCTAAATATATGCGCTACAATAAAAGATCTGTTAACAACCGTTCACTGATTTAATACCATTTTGTAAATATTAAGCAACCTTATTTTCACGAATAATTTTCGTAGTTTTTGCGGTTTTCACGTAAAATATATATATATATATTTTCAGTCTGCTTCCACGCACGCCACACACAGCCTATCGAACTCTCGTGAAACCCAGCCTCTTCAAAACATACGTAATTCATATAGGCTTTAGCCTGTAAACGTGTAGTTAATACTATGCAATTTAGCCACAAGCCTGATTTGCTTAGCGGGAGCAGTTTGATTTGAAGCTGACGGTGGCCAAGTTTGATAGCTGTTCCATTCATACTCACTCTTCTATTTAAAAATCTATATTGTAAACAAAAAATAACAGAAATACACACACATTTCATTCATCACAACATACATGTTGTTGTCCTTTTAAAATCACAACAAAAAAAAAGTTTACAAATATTACAGAAAACACAAAGAAAAAAAGAGCTTAATAGACCAATAAATGTATAACCAAAAATCGTCTCAAGTTTAAACAGACTGTAAAAGTAAAGAAGACTGATAGTGATGCTATAGTTAGGCATATCGTATCAAGTAGTTCACAGTTGCAGCTTAAATATTCAACAACTAATTATAAAATGTGCTTAGTGAAAACGTAATTTCTTAGTGCAAAATGCGAAAACTTAAAATTTCATTTCACAAGTCAGAATAAAACCGAAAAAAAGGGAACTTTCAATATTGATTAAAAAAAATATATAAAATCATCAAGACCTTTATGAAACCTAATAGCTGCCTATTGCTTTCTCCGGAACGTGGAATTCTAATTACTTACTTAAAAAATCTTCTTTCAAAGTGTGAGGCATTACTCAAAACAGAGGAACACAAAGAAACAGTCGGACTTTACATACGAAAAATCTTTGGTTACGTATATTTTTAACGCTACGAACGGATGCATTCTTTAGGTTGAAGTTCTCTCCAACCTTCCTTTAATCAGTCAATAAAAGAGTGAAAATAAAAATGTATTTAAGTATGAAAAGAAATTAAACCTTTTATTAAATAATTTTTCACATGTATAAAGGAGTTTAAAATATTAACGAATAATTGCTTTCTTCCTCCCAAAAACGTGTCACAAACATACTATTAAAAACAAAGAAAAAGCCCAAAACGCGAACACTCATTCAATCATATGTAAGTGCCGAGTTTCGCAATTTCTGATAACGATTTACAAACTGCTACAAACTACAGTCCGCTGGCTGTAAATGTTTATATCCCACGAAACATTCAAGAGCAAAACTTCTTGAAATTATAATGAGGACAAACGAAAAAAGACAATGATTTGATATACAGTATCAGGCATTATCTACTATTTTGGACTATCGAATCTACGATTGTCTCTCTCATATCCTTAATTCAAGTTACAATACGTCAACCGGTTTCTTTCCAAGTGGCTCCAATTCCACTTAGGTACTCAAGATATTTGCACCTTTACGCTAATACAAGGACCTTCTGCAGTGTCAATTTACTATTAATAATAATAATTAAATATTGTTACGGTACCTAAATTACACCTCTAACTTCAATCAGTTGGGAAATAAAATCGCTTCAGTACCGGAAGCTACGATTTCTTTTACCTATTAAATTACGAAAAGATTTCTTGAACAAGCTATGCCACAAAAACAGTTACAATTCAAACACCACCTGAGTTTGGCAAAGACATTGAACGTGCACAGAGATCACAATAATGTATAACTGAAAAGTAATTCAAAACAGAGTAAGCCAAGAGCAGAAAGGTCAATGGACTTGAGCTCCTACACAAAAATATTCGCTCATTAACACAGAAGGATCAGTCTTTTCAAGGAACATCAATCACACTGTACTTATGTACTTCCTAGTCTTTAGAAGTACTATCCACAACTAAAATATATAAATTTATTTTGATATTTACACGAACTTTCTGAAGACTAGGAAATAACAAGTCTCTAAAATAAATGTCACGGTAATTTATGCAATATCAAAGTGACTGAATGAATTATGAAGTTTGTTGCACCTGAGAAGAACTTAACCACCCGATTTTAATCCAGTTATATCACATGTATTTCTCGAATAATAAACATTTTGCTCGAGTTATGTAAATCAAAACATTAATTTCAATCTACTGAATCATGTGCAGTGTTATATAAGGCCATGATTTCTGAACCAAACAAGAATTTCTAAATTACGAATAGTTTGCTCATGAGAATAAAAGGGGATTTATATTTGATATTTATCAATTCTGCTTAATATTTAGCCCATTTCTACGCTAAATGGTCTTACAGACATAAATGTACGTGAGCTTACTTCCCCTTTCCCCAATGAAGTCCTGCACTAAAGTGTGGAATACCATACATAAATGGTGATACTTTTTTCTGAAGTTTCAATGTGTACACTCATTAATAGTCGCCTTCTATCAATGAGAGTAAATAGCCTTAAGTCTTAAAATTACATCATATTAATTTACAATAAACTGTATACAAATTGTACCGTTAATATATATACTGTATATAATTTTGAACGAGACTGTACCGTATACAATTATCTATACAGATTTAAGTCTAAAGCTATTACAATATGCACAATGATGGGATATTATTTACAAACATGGTTAATCAATCAAATCAAGCAGAGAACACACAACTAAACATTCTTCAATATGTATTACTTAAAACATGGCTTGCTGCGATGAATACACACAGTCAGTAATGCAACAGAACCGCGGAAGAAACGAATATAGACTTTTTTAAAAACATGTACCAGAAACAATTTTTCTTGATAAGAGATCATCGACACACACACACACACTTATGGTTGAAAGCAAATGTATTCTATACAGTACATTATTAAATCTAATATAACACTAACCCCAGTAATGCGTGTTCCAACGCACACTTTTCTCTCTTGTCGGAATATGAGAGAAAAGTCAACTTCGGAACACCTATTCTAAAGGTAACTAACTCGATTTAAGAATATTAAAAATCCATGCTAAATATTAGCCTCTTTCATCTCTACCCGAAATGATGCTGGTTTGTAGCTAATTTAACATCACAGGAAATACCATTTACTCAATATTCATTCAAAACGAACTGCTAAATATTACGAACTTGACACCTGTATTGCGTCACAATAAATTATTTCCCAAATTTTCGACAAATTTCTACTGTATTTCGCAACAGAATTGGATCACTCACTTCCTGTAAAAATGTATTGGACTACGGTGGTGCGAGATGGATATTCAATAATCTTGACAATCTGATTTATTATACTAATTACTCATTTTGATTTTTAATTACCTTATATCACACTTCCTAAATTAGAAGACGTAGATATATACAATATTTACGACAAATACGGTGAAAATATTCTACACACGTAATTAGCAGTTTCAATATTCGTTGTAAATCTTTGGTAAGCACCTTTTTTATCTATTTATTTCGTTCTTCATATGCGTTCCACAAGTGTGACTAACTCCAAGTAATTTATCTCTAATTGGTGCAAAGACGTAATTGTTATTTTCAATGCTTCACTAAGAAATATTTCACCGAAAGAAATATAAGAACAAAAAGGAATCAAACTGTCAAGACTTTTAAACTTTATCTCGCATTGCACACTACCGTACAATACGTTTTGATAAGTAAGTGGGCCAATTTTGTTAACAAAGGCAGTACAAAACAATGCTACTACATTGAAATAATTCAGAAATAAATTGTCAGGATGTAACACAGGTATTAAGTTCTTAGTACTTATCACTTACAAATTACTCAAATCGATAAATTCTTATGGTGTTAATTTCACAACGAATTGTACAAAATAGTATATAATTTGTGATTCGACTACATAACCAAGAACACAAGGTTTATGCTTTAAAAGAACATATTTCCACATTTCATAAACGGTACAACCACAATGTTCGATAAATAAAGATTTCACGAGGAAAGAAATCTTCCCACCAATGCATTGAAGGAAGAACTAGCAAAATAAATAAAATAAAACAAGTATAGTTAATATATAAACTAGAAGTAAATGCAAATATGGTAGAGCGTAGAAAATAAAATGATAAATCTTAAAAATAAATTCCTCCAAATACAAAATATGATATTCGGCGGATACGTAAATTCATTATTTCAATACTAACGGATTATTACAAAATCAATTACATCTTAGTTAAACTAAGGTGAAGTGAGGAAGCAAATAATCGATACTAGAATTTAAGATACTACAGTAAAGTACTCCCCAGTGTTACAGCCTACGGATTCACCAACTATAAAAACTGGAAAGCAGAGTTCGCTTAAAATCGCTATTAAGAAGGAATTCAGAGGCAGCAGTTAATAATATCATTGTAAGTGCATGACACACACACACACACACAGTACGTTTCTTCACAATTCTAGTTCATAGTTACTTTGACGTGCAGTAAATGCATACAATTAAAAAAAACTTTTATGATTCCAAAACGAAGCTTTGGGGAGGGGGGTTCAAGGTACATCCTTGACCCAAACATAACAATCAAAAATATGCACTTTGACCACAGTTACAGGTATATTATTCCCTCTGTATTGAATCTTTTGTAAACCCCACCCACCCACCCAGTTTTAATTACTGTAGCTTTAAATTACTGATTATTAGCACTTTCGTGCTATGTAGGCCCATTACATCAACTTAATAACCTAACCATGGTCAAAATAAACACATTTCAGCAATAATCATATCTAAATGTGGTGCCATGTATCTACATTAATGTATTGTATAGTCCAATCAATTGCTATCCTTCGTTAAGTCCGTTTCTTCCATTCAACATTATTAAAAGCAAAACATACGATACCATAACTCATAAAGCACGAAGTTACACACATGAATATTAGAAAAATCATTTACTCTTGTTAGTTCTTCACATATTTACACAATAATTTTCCTTTAAAAAGCACTTTTCATTCACATTATCATACAAGTTTAGTATTAGTAATTTACCATTGACGCCCATGCAATGTTCTCTTTATCAACTACTATAGTACGAAACTATGTAGTGCTTTGTCAGAAACTGTTCACAGTATTTCACATTCAATGTACAATTTCGCTGTCTTATACATGTACGTACCATAACGACTAGAAATCTAAAACCAATCACATTATATTTTTTATTTGTGTGGCGAAAGAGTACCACAAAAAAGCAGCCAATCGAAGAGTACAGTAATAATAACCTGACGAAAGAATTAAAAAGAAAAGAAAATACTATACAAACTTTTATAGTAAAGCCAAAATATAAAATTCCACACTAATAAACTTTTCACTGTTTTAAGTTTTCATTTCGATATAATTTTTTACTATCAATAAATCCTATATTTAACACAGACAGTACTACTTACTGTCAAACTAAAAACACAACTCAAAGCAAAAGACAAACCGAAACTTCGACTTTAATTTACTTTTTAACATACCAGTACGAAAGATTTTCCACACAAATTTATTACACACCCATACGTAACAATATTCATAAAACTAAATACTCCGCGAACTCTGAGAATATGCTACTGAGATATTAAATTTCAAGCTAAACTTTAAACTCAATATCGTTTAACCGTTAACTGAAATAAATCTGACTTTTTAAATTTCAACGGAAAGCAAAACAAAAAATCAGACGCTATGTTTGGATTCCTGAATCAAATTCTTTCTTTTTCGATTTGAACTTAATAAAACTGTACCACTTTCTGCAGAAATTCATCAAGACTGTCGTACAAGAAATATTTAGAATTCATCACTGCCTTGACAAAAAACACTATATTACAATATGTATATCTATCTTATACGTATATACATCTCAGAAAGTTCATTCATTCAAAATGGGGAATCGTGGCTCCTTTGATTCAATCGTGATTTAAAGAAAGAAAGAAAGAAAAAAAGACGATACTTTCTAAACACAAAGGACGAAGCATATATATATATATATATATATATATATATATATATATATATACACTTTTTCCACTTACGTTTTATACAATTAATATATGCTACGAAATGCAGAACCGATGAAAGGAGTCAACTTCTCTACCCAAAATTCATTACGCAACAAAGGATCAATGCTTATGAAAAATTTTAAGTACACTTTACGCAAAAACGGTCCAGTTTCAGAGGTTATTGTTAAGTACTCCAAATCATCTAGGTGCAATAGCAAGAAATTTGCAATTGGATCAGTTGACAGTGCTGGTACCAAGTTGTGAACCTTGGATATTACTTTTGAGAACATTAAACAATATCAGCTTACATCCATTAAATGCAATAAATATATTGCATATAAAATACAAATTATTTTAACTGTACCGAAGGCTTACTATTTATAAACTAGTGCAGAACATTGCTTCATCAATTCTTGTTTTACCAGTACTATTAACCAAAATAGTAAATAATAAAGCATATCTTCATAATTCCATCCACATAAAGTTTGTCGTAATTTTCTGTGCATTATTACGGTCAAGTTTACAAAACTTTGAACAATACATTTCACTACGACAATGAAACTATCTTACCTTAAGCTGCGTGCTCTGTTCACCTTTGGAACCAAGTCATTTCCTTCCCATATTTCATTCGCTGAGACTGCTGTTAACTACTTCTGGGCAAATGCAGTTTCAAACAGCGGGGGCATGTGGATTTTTTATATCTTATTTAACCACAGATCCACGCTAAAAACTACGAAAACTAAGATTATTTGTTCATATTGCAATATCAAAATGTGTATGTTGCTTTGCGTCTATTGTAACTTACTGTTGCCGTAACGACTAGCACATTTTAGTACTGTAATATGAACAAAAACGTTAGTTTTTACGGTTTTCAGCCTGGACTTGAGGTTAAATGATACAAAAATTTTACACGTACCTGCTATTTGAAAATGCATTTGCAAAGAAGTAGTTAGCAATAGTCCCAGTCAATGAAATATAGGAAGGAAATTAACTGATTACAAAGATGAACAGAACACGCAGTTCACTACTACTGGTAGTTTCATTATGTTAATACAAATTGTGTAAAATAAAATGAAATAATTTAAGTTTCATTAAGACTTTAAAAAAAATGAGCATTTCCGATCGCAGCAATTTAGATATCTGGCCTTTTCGATCATAATCGCTATTAGATACGAAGGAAAACAAAAAGTAATTTTATTTGTCCTAATATATATTTTTCTACAGAAATATCCCCACATCTTTACTACTGGTATTATTATTCTTAATAATAATAAAAACAATTTCAAATAATTCTTAGCGTAATTGTTTTCCAGATACCTACTTATATCTCTGCTGTGGGGACAAAACTATTCCCACAGGATTCAGAATAACCCATTGAAAGACCTAAGACTCGTATATTCAAATAGAACACTAAACAAAGCAGTGCACCTGAATAAATAAAGTATGCACAACTGTTACAATTTCAGCATCATAACGAAGCATTTATCAGATAATCTGATGATGTCTTTTTGTTATAATCGCGAAACTAACCGGTTCAACAATAAAGATATTTAACTGCAATGTTTTGTTTATATTTATCTGAGTGAGAATTCAAGCAAAGTAAAACTTGAAATCTCAAGCCTTACAACTGAAAGTGGAGGGGTAAAAAAGTACAGACTCATGGTAACAAATTTTACTAACGTGGTATGCAACGCATTACTAATAAATGAACAATACAAATGAAACTATTTGGTTTACTGTCTCCCAACACACATTCCTTTTTCTTTAGGGGAAAAAAATGCACCGGTACCAACAATTTGGTTTCAAGCTATCTTATTGTTTGGAAATATTTTAAAATAACAAGGTGGACGAAGAAAGCGACTAGGTTCCATGAAGCGATACTGGTAATATATATATATATATCAACTACAATAATAAAAAAAAATATTCTAAATTTCTAAATATAAATAAAGTCAGAAATTAAAACTCTAATATGCACCTAAATCCGCCTTGTACTTAAGTAACTTTTCTATATCAAATTATTCAGATTTCTAACGTGTTGAATATTATCAGCTGCAACGTGTAACTATGAAATTACTTACATTTATTCTCTACAAAAAGAAAAAAGTGTGCATTTTGAATAAGTATGAACATATCCCATAAACGATCATTCGATTAATTCAGTTATTATCGATTTGTTCAATATAATTAGCCTACCATAGCTAGTTTTTAAGGACAATTAAGAAAATAGCACTTTTGTCACTTTTCTTTTTTTTTTTTCTTTCTTGACAAAAGGAAGTCGAAAAACTAAAAATTAGGTGAACATTATTACATGCAATTAATGCAACTTCGGAAGTCCCAGGAAGTTTAGCGACAGAACTGACATAGGAAGCAAGATGCATGTTCAATTATCTACATAAAACAATAGCTAATCGTACACCATTTAGGCAGGTTTCAAAGCGTCACGGTGATGAAATATAATTTAATATTCACAGCAGTTTTGCCTTGTACAATTAATTTTGCGCTGAATAGCCAATAATAAATAGGAAACAATTTCCCAGATACGGGTCATATAGGCCTATCGTGCAAAATGAACATAAAAACTACGAACATGTTAATATTCTTAGTCAAAATGTATGTTGCTACAATGTACAAAATAATGTAGGCCAAAAACTCAGATGTGTGACATTTACACAACTATCAGAAAGCAAGTTAAAATATATTATTTATGTTAAATACAACCACTCGAGAACTCTTTTACTGCAGACATGACTTTTTTTTTTTGAAAAAATACTGCGGAGATGATTTCGTGTCTGCATTAAGCCTATTAGGCCCTCGTAACAACTCATATATTTGTACCTTATAATGGCAAATCCTTGTATTAAAAGATATAAAAGTTCCATACCTTAATAACAGCAGCTTTTCTTTTCTTTTTCAAAACCTTAAATGTAACGACTTCAAATTTGTTACGAGTTTTCATTAAATGATTTAACATATGCCTCGTGAAGCTTCGTTACAAAATCGGGATCATTTCGTATTAAGTATGTAAATGCCTGCAGTAACTGATTTTTCGTAAGAGGCGTTAATTCCGGTACCAAAGCATCTAAATCGGGCTGCACAATGGAAGTGTGAGGCAAACCTATTGAATTGGAAAGTCCTCCTTGCACATTCTTTACAGGCGTTAACCTAGTTGGTGAATTCGAATGTACACTATTTCGGTGAACATTCGAAGGTTTTGGTTCACTCTCCACTTTCGACGACGTAAACATAACAGGAGGCATTAATGCAGGTTGTGAGCAAGATTCACCACACAATGGTGCCGACAAAGGGCGATCAGCACCGTTTGAATTTGGCATACCTTGCGAATGAGTTTCAGCATGTTGAAAACCAGAGAAAATTGATGCGGGGGTAACAGGTGACGAAATACGAAGAAATCCTACAGAATTGGCAAGTCCAGTATCATTAACCTTTGGAGGAGGTATAGAAACATTCCCACTTGTCATGGTCGAAAATAATTTTTGGGTATCTTTTGCGCAGTGTGAGTGACCATCCTGGCTCTTTGTTTCTGGTGTGACAGTCCGTTGTTGTTTCTCAATATGCTCTACTGTATGAACTGGATTTGACATCAATCGCTGTAGCAGTGGTCTTAATGGAGCCTCATTATCCTTCTCTGGTACAGCGGAACACGACACAGTTCTTGGCATTACTGTTACAGGCACACGGCCGATATTGCCAAGATACACTCCAGGACCTACCACAGGTTGCTTCAGTCCTTTATGAATATCACAGTCCATGGGAAAATGTGTAGAGCTAGCTTTTGCAAAAAAATCCATTACACTCTGCGGTGTTTCTTCTGTACCATTTTCCGAAGTTTGCACTGCACTGGCTGATTTTGATAAGTCGCTACATGTTTGTGTTCCGTGATCTCTCCCCGGGGAATTTTTCTGTGTATAATCACCTTGTGCTTTACTTAACATTGTAATTATATCTACGTTAACACCTCGCGGTTTCACGATGTTACTTGTTCTATCTTGCTTCTTCCGCAGGTCCTTTACTAAATTATCAAGTATCGATGCTATCCGAGTACACTCGTCCTTACCGTAAAACCAAATACCGTAAATGCAACACCTTTCATTACGGTACAACAAAAATGGTTCCTGGACTTGCATTTCAAGTCCATACGTAACAGGTTCCACCAAATTGTTCGTATTTAGCCTATTCATAATAACAATCCCATGATAGGGTTCACCATTGCGACTATACACAAACAACGCACCTTCAACATTTGTTCTCTCCCACTCGTTAACCTCACCATTAAATGTATATAAAGCAACATGTCGCGCAGTTTCTAATATATCTTTCACATAAGGATCCACTCTTTTTAACGCTGCCACGTTCATACGCAATTCACAAGTGTCCGCCATGTTTGCGGTAATGAAAATGACAACATTCAGCTGTTGCCTCTGATTCTGTCGCTAGATGGATCTGCTATATTCGATTCAAAGTTGCCAACGCCGTGCAACAAAATTAGCGATTTCCGTCGTTAAAATTATCGTATACTATTACAAAAAAATTGTAGATTCGTTATGCACGTAATAACTGTAGAAACAAGTATAATACTACTAACAACAACAATATTAATATTAATAAACTTATCTAGTATTTCTCAGTCTCGACCTTCAAATCGGCGTCACTGTATTCACCATTTTTTTTTTTTTAAAGAATCCTTATTAACACTGCACTGAACAACAATATTTCCACCCTCTCGTAAAAGCAATTGAATTTAAAGAATAAATGAAGTGTTCGATTTCTCAATTCAAACTGATCTTGATTTAGCGAGAATAAGTGTTAAAAATCTCAGTACATGTGTATTATTATTATTTAATGCACATCTACAATTTATTTGCACATTCAAAATCTGCAATAAAGTACGTGTTCCAAAATTATCGTATATTCACCAATTACCGCAAGGTCATTATCGTATATAGCATTAGGGCTTAAATTATCGTATATCACGATAAGTTACCGTATGGTTGGCAAGCCTGATTCGATTTCGAATGTTACCGGAAGTGATAGAAAATATACATCCGCATTGTAAAATTTTCAAATTTCTTCACAGCGTGATTTGCGATATTTTATATACTGTATATATAAGTAAATAAAGAATATCCAGATTTTATCTTTAGTAACTGAACGAAGCATACCATAAGTATCAACAAGTTTAAAAATTATTAGGAACGGATGTTTGTTTTCATTTTGAATTTGCGGGGCCGCGGTGGCTCAGTAGTAGTGTGTTCACCTCTGGTGCACGGGGTCCCTGGTTCGATCCCAGCTCGCGCCAAGTGAAATTTGTAGTGGACAAACACTGTGTGAGTGGGTTTCCTCGTGGTTCTCCCTTGAGCTCCTCCGTGGCTAAGTGGTTAACGAAAGCGCCTTTTGCGTGGGAGACCCGGGTTCGATTCCCGGCGGGAGCTCATGTGGTTCGGATTCCACGTTAAATCAGTAGGTCCACGTCTCATATAGCCTCGCTGCTGAAAGGGACGCTAAACTAAAATCAACTCAACTAGTGGTTCTCCCGTTTCCTCCCACTTCATTCGCCTAGCAGGAATAAACGGGGGGCTATAGCCTCCACTTTCATAAAAATCTCAACTCGGTATCTAAAAAGAATCATGAAGATATAATCATAAAATAAAATATGACCAAGAATACGAAACATATTCCCTTAACTTTCCTACTGTACTTTCACAGAAATGTATTAGGTGAAGTCATCAGGGGCCACATATTTTTTTCCAGTCCTGTGGATGGATTAATCCAGCTGTGCGTAAAACTCAAGGATTTCATTTCATTTTGAACTTCCAGCACACAGAAAACAAGATTAACTCCCCCTCCTCCTAAAATAAAAAGCTATTTTCAAGGAGTAGCATGGAAAGAATTCCTCCTGAGGCACTTCTCTGATCGTACTTAATCTGAATGACCAATGTTTGTGTAGTATTTTGACTATTTTGACTCTCTTGTTTGTTTAAAGTTCTCCCTCTACCGAGGGTACATAAGAAAACCACTGAAAGAAGAAGGGCAAAGATTACCAATGGAAAAGAAGTACTGTAATTGTTGGATGGAAGGACGGAAAAAACGCCGTTTTTGTTGGAATGAAAATTATCTTATTTATTTATTATGCTACATTGCAAGCATAATTTTAATATTTTTGTACCAATTTCTATACTTCTAGATACTTGGTCACTTGAAAAATGTCTTTAGTTGAACACTGAGAAACATAAATTAAATTTGATTTTCGATTTAACATTTCAAGACATGGAAGAATGAAACAGAAATTAATTGAATTTTAGACCTTCACAATTTCAATGTTGGAAAACGTCACTTGACTACTCGGTTTCCCAGAACACTTTATAGTGTGAGGAGCGTTTACGTCTACTGACACAAATGAAGCACACTTTGTTTTCATGGCAAATTTCAGGTCCGTCACCAAGGTGGGGCGACGCCTCCCCCCTAGAGGAAATCGTACTTCGTAATATCGAAAACCCAATAGAATTTTTACATTAGTTACAGCAAAATTTGAAACTATATTTGAAATGTCACTTATACTTGCCCCCCCCCCCCCCTTGGAAACCATAACATGGGCGCCCTTGTCTGTCACATTAGTTGAACCTTTAACTTCGAACATCCGTAGTTTTTCGTTTGCTGATTCCTGCAGACTATCCTCGCAGCTTGAAGCATCTTCTATTTTCTCCTTGGAAATGCGCTGTCTTCAATTTCCTTATGCACTTGACAAGCATTTTGTGACCATGAACTTCACGCAGTTCCTTAGTAGAGCCTTTTTAAGAGTCCCTATCACTGCGAAATTAAAATACCGCTAATTTTACAGTAATTATGTAATATCTTCAAATAGATAAAAGATAATCGAAAAGCGGATCAAGACCTCTCTAGAAGATGTTATTTTGCATGAGGTACCATTATTACGAGTCACCTAGTAGCTTTCCATTTGCAGTTATTTAGAAACGCGAAAATAAATACCAATTTACTAAATGATTGGAAATTGAAAGCAGACAAATGTCGTGATAACGGTATCTCACGCTGAATAATATTGTCTAGAGAGGTCTTGTTCCACTTTTCAATGATCTTTTATCTATTTGAAGATATCACAAAATTACTGTAAAATTAGCGGTATTTTAATTTCGCAGTGATGAGGCCTCTTAAGCAGTAAGTTTCTGAGCACCGTTCACAAACCCTGCCCTGACGGAACAAATTTTCCAGGAATGTCCTTTATTTTATAAAAAAATCAAAATAGAACACGTGTACATATACCTCAAGAGGCCCGCAACTAGAGGAGGCCCTGCTCCCCCTAAACCACAATGCATCAGTATGTGTCTCTTTAATCCAAAAAATAAAATTTAGGTATTTCTATGAGATCCGTTATAATAAATTAATTATAATCCCCATCCACTTCGCTAGTCGTTTGCGTTGACGCAATGCGAAATTTGCGTATTTGTTTACGGCAATCAGCATAGCAATTATAACATTTTTTTGCCTCTTTTGCGTTGCGTTGCGTTGCGTCGCTGTACGCAAAGTCTGCGGAGACTGATAAATATATGGAGACAGATACTGGTAAGATGAGAATTAGGGGGGGATATCAAATAGGAGTAATTGTCGATATACTAGTAGAGATTTAGAATTGTTACTACTTTGGTCTCTCCCTAGCATATTTATTCTCCCTCTAAACTTTTGTAGCTGGTTGCGGGCCTGTACTTCAATCTAAGAGCCCGGAGGACTTTTTCATTTCTCTACTTCATGCGTTCCTGGACTTTTTTCGTATTTTTCTACTATGTTGCGACATATTTTAAACAAAATTACTGCATTGTTGTACACAATGTAAGAACTCAATAAACTGACGCTAATACAGATGGAGAACGAGGAAGAATTGAGACCTACATCGGTACAATATGTCCGGATAATCACTGAAAACTTAAAATTCGCTACTTATTTGGTGAGACTTTATTGACTGCGTGGAGAAGCTTCTTTTTCAGTGAGCATAAATTTCGTGTTTGATACTCCCAAAAGAAATGTGCTAACTTCAAGAAATTGTAACAGGAACCCCTCCCCTCCCCCCAGCAAATCCTATGTGTGGTGAATCAAGGATCCGAACCCTAATTATTACTTTTTCTATGCTTGTGGTACGTTTCCTACTTCTGAAGTCAAAATAGGATATTTTAGTTACAACGACTACATGTATTCGTCCATCTGTATTAGAGCAAAAACAGTTTAAAACAGCAAATAAAAAATAAATTATGGATTCAGTTCAACGGCCCAAGAATTAAGAGGCATCATTTGGAGAAATGTAGGGGTAAACTCGTGAACAAAGCAGAAACGAAAACACAAAATACGTGTTTTTGCTTTGGGTGCATATGTTGCCCGTATGCGAAAGAGATATATGCATCTCAATGCACGAAGACGGGAGAACACGCAGGAAGGATGCAAACACCGTTCATATAGACAGCCAGCGAGACAGTATTGCGCAGGGGGTTGCATATATCGCGTAATGGGAACAAAAATGCATAGCACAGCAGAATGTAATAGCAGGTGGTCCACATACGTGAGATAAACAGCAACATTAATGTCAGTACCACGCATGAGTATCAACATTACATCACTACGAAAATACGCGTACAACATAACAGTAACAATTTTGCTTCTGTGTTACTACTGTCTACACACATTTTCGTTTCCAACATCCATCTCATCGTTGTTTCCATTACTGATATATGCAACCCACAGTGCAGTACTGTCTCGCTGGCTGTCTATACGAACGGCATTTGCATCCTTCCTGCGTGTTACTCGATCTTCGCGCATTGAGATGAAAATGAAAATGAAATCTTTAAGTTTTACGTCCCACGGTTATGCCGGTTAGGCTAAAGGAGACGGTGATGATGAGTAATGAATGAAATGGTGGAATGAAGAAAGTGAGAGGAAACGGGAGAACCTAGAGAAAACCCACGCACACGGTGTTTGTCCACCACAAAGTTCACTTGGCGGGGGCTGGGATCGAACCCGGGATCCCAAGCACCAGAGGTGAAAGCTCTACCACTGGCCACCGCGGCCCCACGCATTGAGATGAATCGGCGTCTCTTTCGCATACGGGCAACATACTCACCTAAAGCAAAAATAGATATTTTTTGTTTTGGTTTCTTCTTTCTTTCTGCTCTTTACCACCCTTTTCGCTCATTTTCGTAACACATTGCGATAATGTTATACACATGACTGCTTCATTTCCGAATGTTCTGCTTTCTTCACATGGGTGTATTCTACTTTATTGGCTTGCGCCGACTAAGGGTAGTATTTCGTACATTTAACCTTTTCCGATATCTCTTCTCGTTCTCGCTATATTCCACATAATCTCATTTTAACCCCATTTTTATGTACCTATTTGACCCTTTCAATGCGCTTGTTGGCCGATATTACAAAAATACGTATCACTTCTTTTTCGATGTTTTCAATGTCTGTGGAATCTTATCACAATCGGCGTGTTACAGCTGGGTACCTTGCCTTGTAAGTCAATAGGAGGAGTCCACAGTGTCCGAACCTTCCCCCCTCCCCCCAAAAAACAAATAATATACTTCTGTTTTTGTCTACTCCAAGGGAGCACTCACGGGGAGTAGTACATATTTGGTCTGGACATTTGAATTTGGACTCCTTCCCCCAAACAAACATTTCTGGGTGCGCACCTGGTCAATAATATTCGCAGTGAAGATAAATTAAATTAATATTTTCAATTGTCTTGAAACATTTAGGATAATTAATATTTATTTTGCAAAAAGTTTGTTTTCAATTCTTGAACATTAAATGAAGTGCACCATAAGCTTCTATAAACATGGGATGAAGGAAGGAATCACAGTGTACGTTAGGAACTGTATGTTATCGAGTTTTAATCCTTTTAGGATTTCTAGTTTTTAAGGTAAGTTTTAGACTTTCACTCAAACAGTTACTGCTTCCTTACTATTTATCGTAGGATCATGGTTCGCATCTCGTTTTCTTCAGGATAGAGCATCCTTTTCAACGGTACCACTTGCTTGTCCGTATTATACACCAGAAACGGTAAATCGGAGAAAACCGCGAAATTTTTCGAAATTTTTGCGCCCCTCTGGCCTGGGCCTGGGTTCACGTAGGGATCTGAATTCTTTTGAAAAATACGTAGTTATGTACGCAATACGTCTGCAAAATTTCAATCTTGTATCTTGAAAACTAAGGTCGGGAGAAATTTCAGAAAGTCTCAATGTGACCCATTTTATATATATAGGCTACATACTGCACGGGAGAAACAGTGTGTCAGAAATTGGCCAAAATGAGATACATGAAATCTGTTCTTTGGACGCAGAATCCGTACAGAACAGTTTCTCGCTGTAGGCATCAGTAGTGAAACCGAAGTTGTACTGGTTTTTACTTTCCCAGTTTAGCATAGGACTAAGGGCTGAGACGGAAATCTAATTTTGGGATCCTGAATCCATATCAAAACAGCGTTTTTAGCCGTATTACCGGTTTTGCTTTATGGAGACCCAATATTTCTAGCACTTTCGATCTGAATAGCCGGTTTAACAGTAAGGTGACAAGGTCCCTTTTAGTCGGAACAGTCCCTTTTTTAACCATTGTCCCCTTTTTTTGGGTTCTCAAACGGGACCCCTAAACGTCCCGATTTTCAGCAACATGAACGAAGTGTTCCGTAGTTGGTATTCAAAGTATAAACTAGAGCAAATTCTACATTTTTTCGTTAAAATAACTGTGTATAGAGTTAATTTTGGTACCAATTTTTATTGAAAACTTTTGGGCCGTGCTTAGGTCTGGTAATTGTTCAGTATTACGTAAGAAACATTACGGTATCACTACGGTCGCAGTAACCAGAATTTCAACTTGCAAATACTAAGTATATGAATCGCGAGGGCAGGAGGGGAGAACAGGTATAAAATTCACAGATTACATTTTGGGCGCCAGCACTCTTTTCAAGTTACATAATACACATGTGAAAGGATACCACGGCGTTTCTTAAGCAATACCCGACAACTATCACTTTCAGGCACGGTCTAAAAATTTCCATTAAGTGTTGATATCAAAAGTAGCCATATACAGTCATTTTAACGAGTGAGAATTTGCTCCGATCATTTATATTTTGAATAAAAATTATGGGACACTTATCATATTTGCTCAAAACGGGACATTTAGGCGTCCCGTTTGATATTCAGAAAAAAGGAACAACAGTTAAAAAAAGGACCTGTCCCACCTAAAATGGGACGCCTGGTCATTTTAGGTATTACCCTTACTTGTGTATTACGTTATTTGAAAACACTGCTGGCGCTAAAAATGCAATTTGGAAATTTTACTCCTCCCTTCCCCAGACCCTTCAAGATTCATATGCGTCCCGTTTTTGCAAATTCAAATTATGGTCGCCTTAATTATGGGAGGAGATGGAATCTATTCCTCGGACACTGAACTGATTTCAAAAACTCGCTTCTCGTTACGTCTTACCGTTTTTGATCTGATACATGTCTACAGACAGACAGACGGACATAGTCTTTCCATACACTTACCGTACTTACGCAAAACATTGTTCGGAAGTCTAAGTAGAAAGACAAAAGCAGTGAGGAATTGCGAAAGCTTTAATCATAGAACATTTTATACACCATTATAGGAATATGCCGATTACAGTTTGTCATGCAATACGTTTTACCAATATGTAAAATAAATTTTATCGGAATAAGATAACATAATTCAAACAATAGTCAAGGAATAAATAACACATGTATGCATGCCTGAATGCATATTATCGCATGGTTATCAGTGTCATTTGAACTCCTGAAGTGCAAAGATCCATAAACACAATGCACTTTTTTTTTCTATCGCTCAGATTACTGGTGAAAGGCTATTTCGTCAAGGTTGCCAACTTACGTAAATTAAAACTAGATTTTGTACATTGGAACGATTGATTAGGTAAATAAATGTGATAATCGTTTACGGCTTGGAATTTACCTTTTTATTTTCCGACTTCTTACAATATCAAAAGGTCCTTTTCTTTCTTTCTTATGGAGTCTTATATAGAATTGCTATGTTCGTCCGTCTGTTGACAGGTATTGAAGAATTGGATACGTGATAGCGAGAAACGATTTTTTGATAGGAATCCAGCGTCCCAAGCATTGGTTCCATTTCTGTTCCTATCTCTATTATTACGGAAACGTGAAGAACTTCGAGTTGATCGAAATTTTTATAATTTCGAAGATCAAACTTCAATATTATTATAGTGGATGATAATGTCACCTTCGACAAACCAAGGAACAGAAATAAAGTTATTATTGGTATGGTTACATACTTGAAGAAGCACACCAGAAAACCCAAACAATTATATAACAAAAACATTCTGTTTTGTGGAAATGTGAAAACTGTTTTCCCGCTGCCCGATAATTTCCGACTTGGGAATTCGAGAAGGATCGAGACTTCAACCGTACTTGCGCGATTGAAAAACTCCGAAAACTGAACTGACGATTGACTGACCCCCTGGTTTAGAAACCAGGAGTTTTTATATTCGCCTCATTCGTTATTTTTCTTTCTTATGTCCTTCAAAACCACTGCATTCTAGACTATGAAATAATAGTTTTTGTGACGTATGCGGGAAAACACTGCTGCACCAGAAAGCCTGTATCTGTTGCATCAAAAAGCCCACTTAGCGAGAGCTTGGATCGAATACGTACCAGATGTGACCGATCTATTACTGGGCCACCGCGGCCCCTATATTTCCAAATTACGTTACACATAATTATAGGATGAGAGCTCCTTCCTGGCTAAGCGGTTAACATACACGCCTTTGGCGTGGGAGACCCGGGTTCGATTCCCAGCGGGAGCTCATGTAGTTCGGATTCCACGTTAATCAGTAGGTCCACGTCTCATATAGCCTCGCTGCTCAAAGAGACGCTAAACTGAAATCAAACCAACAATAACTGTGGAATGTCTTGTAGGACCTGTGCCCGTCCGTCTGTCTGTTGACAGGTATCACAGCAAAAATGCTAAGAGGTACGAAGAAAGGATTTCTTGATATGGATTGTGTTCCAAGAAGAGATTCCATCTCATTTCTCAACCACATATACAAACAGAAAATGCTACAAATAAAGAATTTCCAGTTTTAGTGTTAAACGAAAACGGTGACAGATAGCAGGATCTGATTTTTTGAAATTGATTCAACGCCCAAAGAATAAGTTCCCGTCTCTGAACTAAAATCGGAAGTAGCAGATGTACGACCATTTTCGGTTTCAATACCGATCTTCACTGAGCAAAACGGGAAAAAAGGTGTGTTTTTTTTTTAAAAAGAAAATTCGGATTCAGCGTCTCAATTCTAACTCTATCCTTCTAATGGGGTCACGGTGGCTCAGTGGTAAGAGCGCTTACCTCTGGTGCGTGGGATCCCTGGTTCGATCCCCGAGTCCCTAGATTTTCTCGGGTACTTCCGTTCCCTTCCACAATTTCATTCCACCTATTCTTATATCATTCATTTGCCTTAGTCATCCGTCTCCTTTAGCCTAAAGGGCATAGTCGTGAGACGTTAAACAAGTATTTCATTTGATTCTATCCCTCTAATCAAACCGGAAGTGGTAGAGATCTATTTCCGGTTTCACCTCTGATCGACACAATAAAAACTGCAATAGATAGATACAAGCGATTTTTCGATATGAATTCAATGTTGCAGCAACCCTCTCTCTTAACATCGATACAAACCCAAAGTGGTAAAACCCATCTGTTTTCAATTAATCATCATTGAACAAAAATAGAAATATATATAGCGAAAAGCGGCCGTTTTGAAACGAATTCAGCGTCCTCGAAATAGGTTCTATTACCATAATCAATTCTCTACTAAAACGGGAAATTGTAGTAAGAAATCTATTAGCAATTTTGGTTTCAATACTGCTGTCCATTAAATATTGTATTATATATATATATATATATATATATATATATATATATATATATATATATATATATTTAGCGTCACAAGAACAGGTCCTATCTCCGACCTTATCCGTCTATTGTAACCGGAAGTGAAGGATCTCCCACTTCCGGTATCAACATTGTCTCCCCAGGAAGACTATCTCACTTCCAAAATGTGAAATGCAACTCACTTGTTATGTCCATTATCTCTGCCTATTACGGCGACATGGGGGAAAGTAGAAAAGAACTTACAATAACAACAAAATAAAACTGTAGTAACAATATAAATAGTGATGAGCGCAAGAGTCTTGGTCTTGCAGTTTTTGCAAGAGTCTTGCATGCAAGACCAAGACCAAGACCAAGACCAAGACCAAGACCAGGAATCCCGATGCAAGACCAAGACCAAGACCAAGGGGTGCAAGACCAAGACCAAGACCAAGACCATACCTGCAAGACCAAGACCAAGACCAAGACCAAGACTCTTGCGCAAGAGTCTTGCACAAGTATGGTACTACTTGATTTCTTATAGAATGTAAAAAGGAAGGGGAAAAATCATTACAACTTTCACGTGAACTTCTTGGCTCCAGTAAAAATACCGCCGGACTGAATGTGTTCCCAGTAGTTTATGCAATCCATGTGAGTCGATCTGCTCCTGTAACATATAGCTACAGTATGTCGTTTTTTGAATCGGTTGTTCACGAGAAGACGGACAGCATAATTCTATGAATTGTTACAAGCTATAATAACTTCAGTGTCTGATTTACTTTGGTCATCATTTAATCATTTACGACGGCCCATGATTGGATTTTGGGAAGTCATACGAAGAATAGTTGTGTCCATAAGAAGTAGATAAGCAAAAATAAACTAGAGCATGTTATGGACACGGTAGCTCAGTGGCAGAGCGTTCAACTCTGGTACATGGGGCCCTGGTTCGATCACAGCTTGCGCTATGTGAGCTTCTTCTGTGAACAAACACCCTGTGCGTGGGTTTTCCCGTTTCCTCGTACTTTCTTCATTCCACCATTTCTCATCATCACTGTTTCCCTTAGCCTCAGTGTAATAATCGTGGGACGTTAAAGTAGATATTTCATTTCATTTCAAAACATATTACTGATGTTCTTCTTCCAAAACTAAAGAAATATAGTATTGAACATCGGCAATCCCGTACACCATAGGTGCCGACTACATGGGTATGGCCTTGGCTCTGAGGTTCAAACATCCGTTGGAAATTTTTAATGTGTACTTATAAAATTAATATTGAAATAACATTTTCATGACCTTGACAAAAACTTAGCGCATGTGACCGCAAGTTTGATTTCATAGGTGGATGCTTATACGTTGAATAATTGTTTATCAATATAACTCATAGCCCCCTTAGGTATACGGCATATCTAGGATTCAACGATATAACATTATACAACAATAAATAATCTATATTCACAACTGAGAGTGATTTCGTACTTATTTCGTACTTCAAATAACTTGAAGTTTGATGCCGTTATTATGTATTTCTAATGTAGGTCAAAAGTATTTATATAAATTGAGTTTACACAAAAGACATAGACAGTTGAGTCGTTTTCAGTTTTCACTCAAATTATTCTAAAATATTGGGACCGCGGTGGCTCAGTGGTAGAGCGTTCAGCTCTGGTGTTTGGGGTCCCGCGTTCGATCCCAACCCCCGCCAAGTGAACTTTGTGGTGGACAAACACCGTGGGCGTGGGTTTCGTCGGGGTTCTCCCACTTTCTTCTTTCCACCATTTTCATTCATTTTTCATCATCACCGTCTCCTTTAGCCTAGCCGGCATAACCGTGGGACGTAAAACTCACAAATTCAATTTTATTTCATATTCTAAAATATTAAGAGGTTTAATTATTATTATTTTAATTTTTTCTCTCTTTTTTGGTCAATATTGCAAAACATATCATCATCGGCATAATAATAGCTATTCTGCCATTATTGGCAGGTCACTTGCTGCAGCTGAGAAGCTTCGATGACTGTGGTCCTCAGCTAGTCTCTTCGTCTTAACGTAGCAATTGTCTGTCTTAATATCTTTTTTCAACTAGAATCTCCTTCGCCCCCTCCCTCTAGCACGTCCCTCATAATACAGTTCCTCCCCAGCCAATTCCTCCCCAGACCTCCTCTTCATTACTTCTATTCTGCCCCATACAGTACATACTAGAATCAGTAAAACAAAATTTCAATATTTAATTGGGAGTTTGTTCAATACAAAGATGAGCTAATTAATCGTGGTTGGAAAGAAAAAATCTGACGCCTGTAGAGTGTAAAAATAATTTATGCAATTTATGGTATTTCAGTAATCTGTGCCGTCTTGGTTTTCTTTCATGCGTCTCACTGTCAGGGGTAGCCTCCCCAGTTTGGGAACCAGTAGTGTATTGGATCTGTTAAAACATATAAAAATATTACGAAATGTTGTGATTTATCTTATAAGTAGTGAAGCGTAATCGCCCATTGAAAAAAAAAAAGTAAAGGTCATCGCCTATGTTGTACAGTATCATCACACTTACACGAAAGTAAAATATATTACATTTAGAAACATATATTGTATTTCCCTCACTATTGACGCAATGTAGGATTTATTATCCCTTATATCCACAGTAAAATGTACTTATGAAAATCATAGATTTCTTAAAAGCAAAACTTGCAAGACTCTTGCAAGCAAGACCAAGACTGGGTGTGCAAGACCAAGACCAAGACTAGGTGTGCAAGACCAAGACCAATACCAAGACCGAGGGTTCCAGTGCAAGACCAAGACCAAGACCGCATGTGCAAGACCAAGACCAAGACCAAGACCACCCGGGTCTTGGTCTTGGTCTTGCATTTGCTCATCACTAAATATAAAATGGAACCTGTTAACTTGGAGACTTGCGTGACTTTTATTACTCTGTATCAGTTGGCCACATGGTTAATATCGAGCTTGACTGGATTGTAGCAAAACGTTAAGTTTACCTCTGTATGTTGGAAACCTACGGTCTTCATTTTCTAGAAACCCTTTCAGTACATTTTTCACTGATGTACGTATATTTGGGAAGTAAACAATCCCACGGGGAAAGGGTATTTTTTTTCTGAATATAAAGGGCGGTGATACTGTTTACTCTTTTTATGTCTATTGTGGTAAAATGTATGGAAGGCTTCCATTCATATTCTACTGATTTCTTGTTCTTTGTTTCCACCGTGTGCTCGAATCTACTTCTTTCTGCACGGCTTGCAAGACAACAAATTACGATTGAGTTCACGTTGCAAAATGTTTTTTAAAAAAGTTTTTTTTTCTTTCTTTTTCCGCTGCCTAATGAGTCAAGACACATTAGCAGCTTTTCCAAGTGCACAACAAGATAACTTCTGGTGTTTCACTACTAAGTAGGGGTGTGATAGTACCGATATTTGGAGTATTTATATTACTGGATTTACCCTAATAGTTGGTGAGGTGAGGTGATTTTGAGTTTTATGTCCCGTTCAGCAGCGAGGCTATATGAGGCGTGGACCTACTGATTAACGTGGAATCCGAACCACATGAGCTCCCGCCGGGAATCGAACCCGGGTCTCCCACGCCAAAGGCGCGTACGCTAACCGCTTAGCCACGAAGGAGCTCAACTACCCTAATAGCTGGAAATAAGAAAAGGATAAATTAATGTGCTGTAACGCTTTGTAGCTAATTACAGTGCCAAAATTAGAACATTTAAATCTGTGTGTGTGAACGAACAAAAATTAGTTGCTGTATTAGAAACGCGTACATTACAGTCTATAATAATCTTACTTCAAAATATAAGAGGGGCAGTCAAAAAGTTTCCGTAATTTTATTATGGCTCTTTATTACCACAACATAAGTACACATTTACTTAATTCGCCTTCGAAACATACACACTTTTACCACCGCTCCTACCATTGTTGGAAACACCAACGAAAGTCCACTTTGGTATCTTTCGAAGTTCAGCCGTTGCATTGGGTTTGACGCCTTCTATGGAGGCGAAACGGGTATCGCTGCAGTTTTCCTTAAAGCAATCATACCACAAACTGATTTTAAGGCTACTTAAATTAAGTATCTGAAGCAGATTTCACCAATTTGCACATGAACCTGATGTTCTTGCATTGTTTGAACCGCAACTGCACCAACCGATCACCATATACTCCTCCGTTTAGCTATATTACTCGTAAACTGACTGTTATGACTTGTTCACACTTACCATATTCATAACTAAGCAACTTAAGGGTCTTCACTACAGCGAAAATAAACTACCGCTAATTTTAGAGTTTTTCTGTAATATTTTCAAAACAAATAAAAATATTCGAAAAGCAGAAACGTAGTGAACTAGACAATACGATTTTGCATGTGACAGCTATCACAACTCATCTATATGCTTTCGATTTGGAACTGTAGATAGATTTAGCATTTTTTGCGGGTTCTGTAAATAGCGGCATACCAAAAGCAGATAGGTGTATTGTGGTAAAGGTATCACATATAAGATCGTATTATCTAGTTCACTACGTTTGTGCTTTTCGAATATTTTCATTTGTTTTCAAGATAATACAGAAAAATTATAAAATTAGCGGTAGTTTAATTTCGCTGTACTGAAGACCCTTAAACATTACAGTGTACTGTGATTGCATCACAAATGCCAAAACTAGAAAAAAACTCCGGAACTTTTTGAGTGCCCCTCGTATTTATTTTCTTTAAACTGGTCAATTTTCAATGGAACTGATGGTGGCCAACACAGATAAGTTACACTTTATTTACCAATTCGTGGCAATGACAAGTTTCTTTACCATCCACATTTTTAAATTCTTTTTTTTTTTAAAATTTCAATAGTAAAACTAAATACACACAAAGGAATTATGAAACGCATACCCTAAATTGGTGAATGATAGAATATTAAATAATTTTACTTGAAGAAATGTTAAACATTTCAACTTTCGATTCAGTGGAATCTCTGGATAGTGTATTGGCAACACTGATAATACATTTTGTTGTCAATAGAAAGAGAGTATCGCGTTTCTGCATTCTCTAACAACTTTCACAGTCCAATTGATCATGTTTGCACAATACTATGCGAGGATGGGTCAGAACATGTTTTGAATCTTCAATATATATATTTTTCTTCTTTTCTTTCTTTGTATGATCTTAATACTAAAAGAACAAGTGATATTACAGAATTGCTATTGCACATTGCTAACAAATTCATCAACCTTTAACAGTGCTAGGAACTAAAAACTAGAAGGGCAAACGTTACTTTGACCTGGACAGGGTGGAAAAAATCACGATTTAAAAAAAAAACAGTTTTGTTGATTGTTTATTTACATAGATTTTTTTGGATTCAAATCACATCTTTCTCCTCGAATAATACAAGTCGCGAACAGAAGAAAGAAACATCACGAATCAGTATAAAATGTTAATGATGCCATTTAAGTGAAAGTATTGGATTGAATTTTGAATTAATCTCCAATCGTTAACCTATTTCAATCCCAATGTTTCTTAAGCATTAACGAAAAAATACAGCAAAGTGTGTATCATGCATTTTTTTTTTTTTTTTTTTTTTTTTTACAAAAGCTATTCATATTTGGCAGAATCATATTTTTTAAACTATCGGGCGGTCCAAAACTAGCTTCCGGAACAAAAACATATGAAATACGTAAATTTCGCTTTCGGAGAGAGGATTGGACTCCCCTAAATACGCCCCTATTATCTGGGAAGAACGCTCTCACGCAAGAATTTTCGTCTTAGATATCGAATGGTGATTTCTCCGGTAAAGCAATGGTTAATCTTAACATCTTGTATCATTGTTGAGTTGAATTGAGTTTAACGTCCCGTTCAGCAGCGAGGCTATATGAGACGTGGACCTACTGATTAACGTGGAATCCGAACCACATAAGCTCCCGCCGGGAATCGAACCCGGGCCTCCCACGCCAAAGGCGCGTACGCTAACCGCTTAGCCACGGAGGAGCTCAAACATCTTGTATTAAAAAAATTCCAAGTTCGAATCCTGCTGCATACTAAAGTGGTTAGAAATCTACATTAAACTATATAGGTCTCTAGGCACTATAATTCAAACTTAATAGCTAGGGGGCACTAATAGGTCCACGTGGCACTAAAAGGTTCAAGGAGGGCTAGAACATCGTTACTTCATACACAACTTACGTAACTTTTTATGCAACTCAGGAGGGTGACACTAAAATGTAGGGACCGTTCGCCCCCCTGAGATATGGCTGAATTCAGCTATTATCCCTACATCAGAACATCTTCACCCAATGGAAAACAGTGGCAAAGACAAACCACCGAACTTCACCTTGATACACGGGCTTTGGACAGTACATCAATCATAATTACGTCGAAAGAAGAGAAAATTAATTATTAAAGAACCCTAAAACTAACACTGCTGAACATAAAACAAGTGAGAGCCAAAGCGATTCATTTTCATCAGTGATTTAATACATATAAAATACATACATTTCGCTTGAAGTTATGCAAAATGTACAACATTTTCAAGTTTTGAGGAGGGAATCGGACCCCCTAAATCGCCCATATTATCCGGGAATAAACAGATAGATGCAAACACGAAAGAATATTCGTCTTGCATATGGAACAGTGATTTCCCCGATGCAATATTTAACAATTTATAAACCTTATGTTACGAAAAGAAGAAAGAAGGATTGTCCCGTTACCGGTTCAAAACTTAGAGACTTAGGTCAGATAATATTTTAGAAGCCTAGAATATAAGTTGAGCTACACTTTAGTCCAGTATGATTCGACTGCTCTAAAATTTGATACTGTATAGTAATACATTCTGGCTGTTATTTTTACTTCAAATTAATTTATTTCGAAATTCGATATTAATCAACATTTTTAATTATAGAAATCAGGTGATTAAATCAGACTAATTTAAATCAATTCACCCTGGACCTGGGTAATAACAATGAGCAAAACTGAACACAGTCGACATTTATTTACTTTTGTAAGATTTTTTTTAAAAAAAGGGGGGACATTTATACGTGGATCATCAATGTACAGATGGTGATCAGAAAAATGGAAATACCTGTAGTTGGCAACACGTCAGATGCATGGGTTGGCAGTGGTGTCGTGGCGCCCGCAGCGCCGGACCGCTGGTGGTGGTGTGTTAGGTCGGTCTCCATACTACGTCAGGCGCAGTGAAACAACAGTGTCCAGTGGCTGCAGCAGACGGAGGTAGTGTAAAATGGGAGACCTCTCAGATTTTCAAAGAGGGCAAATTGTTGGTGCGCGGTTATGTGGAGTGAGTGTGACGGCAGTGGCTACTGTGTTAGGTGTGTCGCGTGGGACAGTGTCGAAGGTGATGACGGCCTACACAACACACGGGAAAACCACATCGGGGAAGCGGAACAGTGGGCGGAAGAAAATCATGAGTGACAGGTCACGCCGGGTATTAAAGCGAATTGTCACGCAGAATCGTCGTGTCACTGCGGAGCAAGTGACGGAGGAACTCAATTAGCACATCCCCCACCCTGTTTCGACAATCACAGTCCGCCGCGAATTACATGACATGAACTTACGGGGTCGTGTTGCACGGGCCAAACCGCTCATCAGGGACCATAACGCTTTCGCACGCCGCAAATGGTGCCGCGACCATGCAACTTGGACCGTTGAGGATTGGAAACGTGTGATATGGTCGGATGAGTCATCCTTCACCCTATTCCCAACCACGGGCCGTGTTTATGTGTGGAGAACTCCCAAAGAAGCTTATGATCTGCAGTGTCTCCGCCCAACTGTGAAACATGGCGGCGGCTCGGTGATGCTGTGGGCCGCCATATCATGGTTTTCATTGGCTCCTGTGGTCACACTTAGCGGACGAATCACTGCCAACGATTATGTCGCAATTTTAGGAGACCACTTGCATCCTATGGTCCGGATGTTGTTCCCGGACAATGACGCCATCTTCCAGGATGATAATGCACCCATTCACATAGCTGGCGTTCTTGCAGCGTGGTTTGAGGAACATCGGGATGAAGTTCAACATCTCCCCTGGCCCGCCCAATCCCCAGATCTCAACATAATTGAACATCTGTGGTCCGTCTTGGAAACACGACTCCGGCGACGATTCCACCTCCATCCTCTCTCCCAGAACTGGTCGATGCCCTGCACGAGGAATGGTGTAAAATTCCACTTGCTACCATTCACGACCTCTATGCCTCCATCCCACGTCGCATCAAGGCTGTTCTGAAGGCGAAAGGTGGCCCGACACCATATTAATCTGGTAAGTTGCAATTTCGTTCAGGTGTTTCCATTTTTCTGATCACCATCTGTATATAACCAGTGGCGTATTTACAATTTTGTTTCGGAGAGGGCTTTGCCTGGAAATGTGAAAAATTTGCAAGATATTTCATTTACTTTAATATAGTAAGATTTCGGGGGGGGGGGGCTTAAGCCCGGAATTCTCCTTAAATACGTCACTGATAACATTCAGTTGAACATATTTAGAAGTCTGCGCGGTCGTGGATATCCGTGGAGGTATCAGCATTGTTATAGCTGTTTTCATTTTTTTTTTTTTTTTTTAAGTTTCTGTGCAGATGGCAGATAAAAATGCGGATACTAGCGAAAAAACAAGAATTTTAGTGATCGTTCTTCCAAATTAATTTGTACAACAATAAGAATTAAAGTTGAACAAAAAACCTAATTCTTATTGATTTTGTGGTGCTGAGAACGAGTATCGAAAATTAGCTCTCGTTCTTGATTTACTCCCGTCATCAAATAATAACGTTATAGCACTGAACATGTTTATTTCAGCCATATTATGACTTTCACTGGCTCATTTATGGTGACTTTACAGTAAGAGCTCTGTCGCTAAGTATGTAATTACACTACAAAATATTGTTGTTTTATTTTTAATCCTTTCTGACCTGAATTTTGTTTTGGAAATAAAAATTTTATTTTTTATTTTAATGGATTATATGTTAAGTATGCGCGACCTAGCGATCCTGATGAAACCGTACACTGCTCCCATCCGTTGACCAAAGCTAGAACTACGACGCACGAGACAACTTGGAATCATTCAGCACGATATATGGCGCTATGTAAGCTAAGAAAGTTTGTGATTTCAATTGGAATCATACGGTCAGAAAGGGTTAAATAGGACAATAGGTTTCATGCCTCTCACTACTTAAAAAGTGATTGGTTGTTGAGTTGAGTTGATTTTAGTTTAGCGTCCCTTTCAGCAGCGAGGCTATGTGAGACGTGGACCTACTGATTAACGTGGAATCCGAACCACATGAGCTCCCGCCGGGAATCGAACCCGGGTCTCCCACGCCACAGGCGCGTACGCTAACCGCTTAGCCACAAGGGAGCTCAAAAAGTGATTGGTGTAGTTGAGGATCTTTTCAGCTAGGCGTGAAAAACCTGCAACATGAACCACTTCCAGATGCTAAATAAATTTTGCTTCCCCCCGCTACATATTGAATTAGGTCTTATGAAATAGCTCTCCCAAGCGAGAGAAAAGTTCTAAAATTCCCATGTTGCCCACCAACCAAGGGCGCCGATCCTGGGGAAGGGGCGGGGGGCCCGGGCCCCCCATAGCTTATGTGGGTCCCCCATTGTATTTATGAATATACAATTTGGCATAATTTGAGTGCAATTTGTCTTAAAATCTTTATATATATCTCTTCTGCATCTGAATGCCCCCCCCAAAAAAAAATTACAGAGAAATTGACGCCCTTGCCACCAATCTATGGTTGAGGTGGACAAGAAGAAATGCTTTGTTAAAAGTATGAACAAAGAGGTGGAAACCTGTAAGAGGAAAATTCCAATAACGTGATCTCAAAGTTAAGGAGGACATCTTCCTAGGTCCATAGATATGACAGCTATTCAGAAAACAACAGTTCGATGGAATACTAGAAAGTGCTGATGAGAAAGTGTAAAGAGGGTTTGTTCACAGTTCTTGGGAAGACGCCGAGCAACAAATTACAAGGAACTTCAGACTACGTTGCTGTCATATTACAAAAAAAACTTGCTTGCAATATGTCCCTAAAATTCAACTTCCTCATTTACATCTAGTTTCTTTTCTTTCTGTTTTTTTTTTTTTTTTTCCTGAGGACTGTCTAGCAGTAAGTGATGTAGATGGTGAGCATTTTTAGCAAGATATTGAAACCATGAATGAAAGTGGAGTCCTAGCATGTTGACCGACTACCGTTGAACTATTCCTAGGGATGATATAGATGTAACCCTATAAATGACAAACTAAGCAAAAACGCTCAAAATAAATGTTACAGGAATCTATCATGTATAGTGCGTTTACTCAACAGAAGTGCAGTTCGGAAAATTTCTTTCAATTTCCTATTTTTACAACAGCATCCCTTCCCCTCTTCATCCCTCTTTTGGTCACATTTGCGAGGTTTCAACGTCTTGATACCCACTATGTCTGTTCTTTCTTCCCAATACTATGGCTAATATGAAACAGATGTCAGGCAATGTAAGAACAAGGAAGCTTGTCTTAGGAACACTAAAAGGATAGCACTAAAAGGACATCATTTGAAACTGTGGCAACTAAGACTCCACGTAGAGTTGACATGACAAGCGACTGTCAGTTGTTTGAAATGACAGTTCTGGTTGGCCATTTAGTTATCGAGAGTGTTTCCTGCAAGCAGTGGCGAAGCGTAAGCTCACAAGTAGGTTAGGCCCGATAAACTAATAACACAAATAACATTTAATGTATCATAATGACTATAAAATTACAGTCAGAATTCTATTTTCCTTATTGAGTTAAACAAAAGAAACTACCAAATCTATTTATTTTAAAGAACCTTCTTAGCTGTATTTCTAACACTGATTAGAGTTAAATTTACGTGAATGTATACATAGTAGTTTTTTAGTTGTTGTTGTTTAATTTAACAAGAATGAATGAATGTATAAGCAAAAGTAGATAGAAAATAGTCTCTTATTATTATTCAACAAATACTTACATGAGGAAAATACGAATATGTATTAATGAAATATTCCAATTTAGCTCCACTACAAATATTTTGAGGTCCAGTTCATTTTTTTTTTTTTGTCTGGGATTTGCAGGGGGGATGAGGGGAATTTCCACCTCACTTGCTCTTTTCATTTCCTGTATATTTGAAAATAGAGGAACAGAAAAAGAGAGTACAATCTTACACTTTCTTACTTGGTTCTCTCACTTTAAAGTACGTACAATATTGTAATTAATACATCAGGTGATAATGACTTCACTAGAAATGTTAAGGAACTTCATTCGAATTAACGCAAGATATTTAATATTGTATTCTATGCAGTGGCATATTTAAGGGGGCGGCTTCAGACCCTAAGCACTCACCGAAATTTTATCACAACTTTTTATTCTTTTATACATAGTGAAATAATTTTCACATTTCCAGGAATAAAATTATCAAAGCCCCTCCCGAAACAAAATCGTAAATACCCTACTGTTTCTATGAAATGGAAAACTGAACTAAAATTAAACACACATATTATTATTTATCCTGTACGGTAGCGTTTGGTAAATTTATACCTATCTTTAATGTATAAGGAGCATCCATATTTAATTCGTAGTCACCTCATCAAATGAATTGAAACCGTGCAAAAGGTGTAACGACGCTTATACCGGCTTGTAGTAGGTTCAATAGATGGCGGCACGGTGGTTATCGCGTGAACGGGGAAGGGAAGGTGGAGCAAAGAGGGACAGTTGTGAGTCAGCGTCGTCCAAATGCACAGCAGTGTGTTCTATCAAAAAAAAAAAAAAAAAAAAAAGCTGGTTCGGGGTAAATGGAGGCCGATAAAGTGAAGCAAAGTGTCGTTATACGGTTTCCTACCGCCGAAAGTGTCGGCGCACGGGCAATGCACAGACGAATGGCGAGTGTTTACGGACAGCATGCATTGTTACTGCCAGCAGTCATCAAATGGCGCAAGCGGTTTGAGAGGGTCGAAAGACGCTTAAAGACGACGTTCGTCCGGAGCAGCCCGTAGTGGCGACGCCACAGATTACTGCGCGAGTGGACGAGATCATCAGGGAGAACCGGAGAACTACGGTGAAGGAAATGGCGATAGAAGTGGGCATCAGCTTCGGATTGGGTCACTCCATAATCACCCGCACGCTTAATTTTCGCAAGATTTAAGCCCAATGGGTGCCCCACAGGCTTATCAACGCTCTAAAAAAGGAAAGAATGGAGGCGTGCCAGTCGCACCTGGACAGATTAGAAGCTGAGGGTGAGGGTGAGGCATTCCTGGAGAAAATCATCACAGGGGACGAAACGTGGTGACATCACTACGACTCCGAAAGCAAACGCCAAAGTTCGCAGTGGCGTCACCCCACCCTTCCCATTCCAAAGAAGTTCAAATCGATTTGAAACTCAGCGGGAATGGTCATCGCCTCCGTGTTCTTCGACATTCGAGGACTACTGCATACCATTCGAGAATTTTTTGAGCACGGACAGACGGAACCCGATACGGATAGACGTTGCACAATCTCCGCAAGTCCATCAAGTCCAAACGCCCACAGAAACTGTCGGAGGGTGTGGTTTTGCTTCATGACAATGCGCGGCCGAATAGGCCAACATAATGCAAGGGACTTTGACGAAGTTTAAGTGGGAGGTTCTCCGTCACCTGCCCTACAGCTCCGACCTCTCTCCTTGCAATTTTTTACCTGTTTGGGAAGCTGAAGAAAAGCTTTACGTGGACACCATTTCCATTCGGACGATGAGATCATACAGGATGTAACGTCGTGGCTTCGCCGGCAGCGCAAGGCTTTCTACTAGAAAGACATCTAGCGGCTGGTGTCACAGTGGACAAAGTGCGTCACTGTCAGAAGTGATTACTTTTAAGGTAGGAGAACAATTTCCCATACTTGTATATAGTGCGGAGGTTAAGTTGGCAATTCTATAAGAATTGTGCACTTCTGAAAAAAAAAAAAAAATGAACTTTCAGGAATACTTGTTTACACCCGGCAGAAAAAATCTAGAGGTAGGGCCCATAGCTGCCGTCTTGAAAAATAGGGCTATTTTTCACAATATTCATTTTGAGTAGCTACTACTTCAACATTATTTATCCGCATTTCATGGTTGATACCTCATTCTCTTCAAAATAAAACAAGCTTTTAAATGTAACATAGCACAGGTCCGTATGACGCACAAGGAAAGGGTAATTTGCAGGAAATCGGGAATTTTTCTTCAAAATATATCGTTTTGGGGAGTTTGAGCCCCCTTGGAGCTGCCTCAGGTGGGAGTACTGGACCCTAATGTACCCTGAAATAATACAAAGGAGTTATGGTATCTCTTTGACAAATAACATTGGAATATTCTATATAATGGAATGAGAAAATAATTATTTCCTAATCCTGTTTGAAAGTAGGAAATTTACGCTAACAGGGAAAATTGGGATCTGAATATTTCTGGATAAATTAATATTGGAACGAATTTCATGGCTAACACTTCATTTTCTTTAAAATGATACAATTTCTCAATTGCAATACTGTCCATGCCCCTGTGGGGTATGGAAAATGGGAAATTTGGGGAAAATCGGGAAATATATCTGAAAACCTTTTTAAAAAAGATTTCTTGCTCCTAGAATGATCCAGGGTGAAAGCATGTGACCTTAGTGTACCCTAAAAAGTACATTGGAGTAAGTTCATGGATGTAGTGTACAACGCTTTGCAAGTGTACTGATTGTGAAAATGAAATTTAACAATTCGAATTTCCTATTAGTGTTGACACTAGCGATGATGATTTTAATGACATTGAGACTGAAACCTCTAATACTTCTTCCCGTTTTCTTCTTAACGTGTCAGATATGAGCAGAAGTGTTTTTTGTGTCAAAGTAAAAAAAAAAAAAAAAAAAAGATGAAGTACTACTATGAGCAAAATAAATGACGCGTCTCTTTATTTTGAAGTTTTTGGAAAATATCTCCGTTTTCTTTATATGTTCGAAATTTCGGAAGGTTTCCCCAGCAGGGAACGTTAATAACATACCCGTTTTTAATATTTGTGTTAGATATTAGCTTAAAATAAATAAATTAGACGCAAAAAACATAAATCGGCCGAAATCACGAGAATTACCAACCCTGCTAAAGTGGGAAATTTTCAAGAACGCGAGGGAATTCTTCAGTTCAACACGAAGTATCGACATCTATGTCATTGAGAGAAATGTGGATTAAATCTACAAACGAAATATTTCTAATATGTCTTATTACGTGCATTATCTGCAAACTCCAAATATATGAATCTATACTAGGTATTAACGTTTAGATAGAGCAAAAAGTGGAAATTCGCTATGGAAAAGGATGAATTGGTAGCACGATCATAATGAAAAATCGTCTTACAGTAGAACAGGTTCAGTTCACGTAAGAAAACAAATAGCTCAGTTAGTTAAAGCAACGAGTCTGTATGCCGCAGGTAGCTGGTTCGAACCCCATAGAAGTGCAATTGACATTTTTATTACTATGGTTATTTTATTTATTTTTTATGTGGGAAAGAATCAAATTGTAACATATATGTAAAACTCATGACAATACCAAAAAAGAAAAAAAATGTCGTTGTCGCACTTGCATTAGTGTTCCTAATTTTTGTTGCAAACAGTTTCGTAATTATTTTCCGTACTCAATGCTCACAATATGCTCGCTGGTGCATAACGAATGCTGGTTGAACTCTGGTATTCTTATTGTCAGGTCTTTTTCGATGGAAAGCATAACTAATGATGATAACCTTTCTTGGGACATTCAATTCCTTGAAAGCGTCAATTCTCTTTCATGTAGAAAAATACTTTTCGTCTTTTGCTGACGCCATAGGTACAGTTAATATTAATTTCAGAAGCTTTGTAGATTCACTAAATATTTTTTCTAGATTATTGCGAACGATTCATTCTAGCAAACTCAGTCCCTGACAGTGATCCGAATTCCTCTTCATCTTTGACTGTCCTTTGCTTGTTTTGTCTAAGCCATAATTGCAAGTTTTTTCTCAGTTAAAAGCTGGTCAATGTTTTTTGTAAGTTAATTACAGAAGTCACGGTATACAATTCATTCAGAATTTGTAGGGTATTTACAGAATTAAAGCACGCACAATAGAATTAAATCTAATAAATAAAAACCAAAACAGTGATACAAAAGAGGGCCTCGTATATGAATTCCGAATGTCACATATTCATACATCAACACACACATGTGCGTATAAGAAAACAACACATTCCAAATCATCCGTCTTGGTTGTTATGCAATGCACAATGAGCACAATATACTTCCACATGAGGCGAAACAATGCTTATCAATGTCATATGTTCTGGAAAGGAAACCTCGAAACCCGCCAGATGGAGGATCAGCATGTATACCTAACAGAAGGTAAAGTTTAAGAACATCAAAACAAGCAACACTGCCAGTTCTACACCCAGAAATGTGTGTTCGGAGGGGTTCGATACGTCTATGCAATATATACCTTTCTTATTCTGCATCCGAAAAGAGATAAGTAATAACTGTCACCTATATTCTTAGCAAAAAAAATGATAGAACGATTGTTTTTAAGAAAAGAGAGAGTACATGGTGAGGCGTAAATTAAAATATTTAGCTTACATCAACCGTTTCTCTGTTAAACAAGTATAGTTCGTTAGGAAAGTCTACAATTGTTAGTCAAGTTTCGAAATTTTTGGGAGGTCCGGACCCGGTGGATCCCCCTCGTGGCTACGCCCCTGAGCATTGCTAACTAGTCCCAAATTCAATGTGGCGTTCTCCATCATACAGTTTTATGTGGAAATTATCAAGAGTATAAAATATACTTATTTTATAAAAGAAATATGTATATACTAAAATACTAGGCTATCCACAGAGGAAGGGGATGATTCTACATATTGACATTAATATTTGAATCACAAATTACTGTGGAAGAAGCATTCATTATCAATATAAGCTAAGAATTAACTTGTAAATGCGGGTACTACTTTCATTTGTTTTCTGCTCTACTAGATATTTTCTTTCTTATTTTGTATTTAAGCAATCACTTTTTTTTTTTAAATTGTCATTATATTGATTTGCTTCAGTATGGTCCTGTAATTTAAAAATATGAATGCATAAAAACAAATTCAATTTGTTAATTGCTAGTGAAATAAAATTTAGATATGTTATTTAGCGCGAAAAACCTTCTCATTCACTGGAAACCGTGCTGTGTTGCAGAAGCACTGCAACGACCAGTCCCTTTAACTTCTGAGATAGGGGAAAAGGAGACTTAACATTCGCTCCAATTGCCGAGCTGAAGGAATCTGGTCATTGTATGCTCGCTGCAACACAATATAAATTAGAGGCTCTGTGACGGATCATTTTTCGCTTTTTAAAACGGATTACCGGAACGGACAGTTACAGAAGTAAAAAATATGTTATTTAAAGTGTATATATGCAGGTATTAAAAAGTACTTTTCTGTTCTTTACTACTATTGATAATATTTTTTTTCTTGAAATACTTTGGTCGTTGCGCAACGCTGCAACACTAACATTAGCCGCCACTGTTTCAATTTAAAACAAATACATTGTAAACTTTTTCCGTAATTAAATATATATAAGGAAAATTAAACATTTACTAGGGAAATCTGGTATCAGTGTCCAAAAAAGTAGATAGAAGACTATCTAGGGATAAACATTGTGAAATTTTATAAAATTCTCCAAATTAGAATTAACATTTACTGGAAAACATTCGTTATGCACCAGTGAGCACAGGGATAATAATTACGAAACTGTTTGAAAGCAAAAATTAGGGACACTAATGCAAGTGCGACAACGACATTTTTTTTGGTATCGTCATGAGTTTTACACATATGTTACAATTTGATTCTTTCTCACATAAAAAATAAATAAAATGACCATAGTGGTAAAAATGACAATTGCACATCTATGGGGGTTCGAACCAACTAACGGCGGATTGCAGGTTCGTTGCTTTAACTAACTGAGCATTTTGTTTTCTTACATGAACTGAACCTGTTCTACGGTAAAGACGATTTTTCATTACGATCGTGCTACCAATTCATCCTTTTCCATAGCGAATTTCCACTTTTTGCTCTATCTAAACGTTAATACCTAGTATAGATTCATATATTTGGAGTTTGCAGATAATGCATGTAATAAGACATATTAGAAATATTTCGTTTGTAGATTTAATCCACATTTCTCTCAATGACATAGATGTCGCTGCTTCGTATTGAACTGCGGAATTCCCTCGCGTTCTTGAAAATTTCCCACTTTAGCAGAGTTGGTAATTCTCGTGATTTCCGTCGATTTAATGTTTTTTGCTTCTAATTTATTTATTTTAAGCTAATATCTAACACAAATATTAAAAACGGGTATGTTATTAACGTTTCTTGCTGGGGAAACCTTCCGAAATTTCGAACATATAAAGAAAACGGAGATATTTTCCAAAAACTTCAAAATAAAGAGACGCGTCATTTATTTTGCTCACAGTTGTACAATAATGCAAAATTAAATGAAACACAAACAAATGAAATGTTATAAATAATTTCCCTTTTTATCTCCAGGTTTTAAAATAAAGGGTGTCGAAAGAACCATCCTAATGCACAATTACATAATTAAGAGGATTGGAAAATTATTTCTTACAACGTTACTTTGTATGATATCGGAATAGTAATTGGCAGAAACATTACCAATAATCCAATGTACAAGAGTTGGACAAAAAAATCTAAAACGTTTGCAAAAGTGTGAAAATCATACCTAGTATGGTGTGGGGCCTCCTTTTGCGTCCAAAACAGCTTGGATCCGACGTGAAATGGACATATACAGCTCCTAAATCGTGGTGTGTGGAATTTTGTACCATTGTTCCTCCAAAACATGCTCCAGTTCATAAAAGGATGCTGATGTAGAGTAATGAGACCAAACACGCTTTTCTAACTCAGACCACAATGGTTCAATGATGTTCAGATCTGGTGATTGTGGGACCCAGGGGAGGTGTGATAGCTCCTGGTCATGCTCCTCAAACCATGATGTCACCGTTTTTGCAGCGTGACAGGGTGCCAAATCATCTTGGTAGATGCCATCACCATCAGGGAACAATATTTGGGCCATGAGTAGAAACTGGTCCCCCAAAATGGCCTCATATGCCTTAGCATTCATCATTCCATGCAGGGCTATGATGGGACCTGCAGTAAACCACGATATCACTGCCCATACTACAACAGAACTAACCCCATGATTTACAGTTGGGAGTAGACAGTCTGTATCATAGGCCTGCGACGGTGTTCTCCATACGTAAACACGACCGGTTGTTGGAGACAAGGTGAAGGTCGATTCATCGGACCACATTACGTGTTTCCACTGCTCGTGAGTCCACGCGATGTGGTCCTTGCACCACTGGATACGCTCTTCACATTTACTGCTGTGACCAGGGTTTTGGCGATAGCGGCCCTGCCATGAATTTTCATTTTATGAAGTTCCCGTCGCACTGTTTTCGATGAAACCGGGTTCTGTAGGCCGGAATTGAGTTCAGACGTAATTTTCATTGCAGTGGTCTTCTTTTTAGCTGCTACAATCCGTTTTAATGCCCTCTGGTCCCTATCTGACAGGATTGTCTTTCGACCACTGTTGTGTTTTGCAGACGTCGTTTGCCCATGAATTGTGTATGACCTCGTGACATTGGACACAGTGCCTTTCGATACCCCCACAATGTTCGCCACTGTTGCCACTGAAGCTCCAACCAGACGGGCACCAACGATCATGCCTCTTTGGAAGTCTGTCAGGTCGCCAATTTTACCGCACCGATTTCACACCACGACATTCACAGATGAACTGGCTACTGCTGACGGAAGAGGAAGGTCCACATGACACATTGAAAACAAAAAACGATCGGCAACCGCAACACGCGTTGTACAGTAGAGGCGTGTCCTGTATGAAGTGTTTTTAGATTTTTTGTCTACCCCCTGTATTTTTCAGGGTACACTAAGGTCACATGCTTCCACCAGGGTTCTTTTCGGGAGCAAGAAACATTTTAAAAAGTTTTTCAGTTATATTTCCCGATTTCCCTTTTCCCAAGGGCGCCGATCCTGGGGGGCGGACCCCCCTATTGTATTTATGAATATACAATATTTGGCATAATTTGAGTGCAAATTGTCTTAAAATCCTCATATATGTACCTTCTGCATTTGAATTATTCCCCCCCCCCCAAATTTACAGAGAAATCGGCGCCCTTGCCTTTTCCCATACCTCACAGGGACATGTACAGAATTGCAATTGAGAAATTGTATCATTTTAAAGAAAATGAAGTGTTAGCCATGAAATTCGTTCGGTTAATTTATCCAGATATTCTAGATCGCTATTTTCCCTGTTAGTGCAAATTTTCTACTTTCTAACAGGATTAGGAAATAATTTTTTCTCATGTCATTATATAGGATATTTCAATGTTATTTGGCAAAGAGATACCATAACTCCATTTTATTATTTCAGGGTATATTAGGGTCGCGTACTCTCACCTGGGGCGGTTCTAGGGGGCTCAAACTTCCAAAAATGATATTTTTTCAAAAGAAAAATTCCATATTTCCTGCAAATTTCCCTTTTCTTGTACATCATATGGACATACGCTATGGCTTGAGTCAGCTCGGTTGGTGTGATCCATCAGCTCGGTTCGGCTCAGGTGAGCCGGAGCTTGAGCCGGTTCTGTTGGCTGAGATGTTAGTTCAACTCTATTCTCGGTTCGGGTCGATAGTGAATGAGTTGTGAGCTGAGTAGCTCGAGCCGTTGACACCCTAACCCGGGCCGAGCAGTTTAACATTGACCGGGCCCTATAACTTTTAACAATTTTTGGTTCAAGCTGAAATACTTGCTCCTCCGGAACTCAAACCCAGAACCTCCTGAACGATGTCCTTGCCTCCTAGACTTCGACACTACCGAGGTCGGCAGTCAACTAGTTTTTAGTATTCAAATGCAAACTGCCTATCTTGAATGTTTATATACGACATAATAATAATAATAATAATAATCTAGTAGTAGTGTCATTGGTAATAATTATATTGTCTATGTAGAATACTTGAAGTGAGTACTTGAAACTACACACTCCATTTGACTCGTTTTGGCTCGACTCAACTCGAAACTCGACCAGAATTCGAGTCGAGTTGAAGAAAAATTTTCGAGCCGAGCTCAAAGATGCCTGTTTCAAGTCGAGTCGAGTTTCAAAGACAACTGGCTCGTGCCCATCCCTAGGCCTCATGTAGGAAAAACTAACAGCTATTCTGAATAACTGCTGAGAGTATATACCTAAATTAAACAAGTTATCACTAATAGAGATATATAATTCTACACAGAAATTTCTTACTCTATGGTAAGAATGTTATTTTATAACGTATTAGCATTGAGTTGAGTTGAATTTGAGCCTTTCAGCAGCGAGGCTATATGAGACGGGACCTACTGATTAATGTGGAATCCGAACCACATGAACTCCCGCCGGGAATCGAACCCGGGTCTCCCACGCCAAAGACGCGTACGCTAACCGCTTAGCCACGAAGGAGCTCCGTATTAGCATTGAAAGATGCCTTCAACGCTAAAACTAAACTCCCAGAGGCAAGCCTTCGCACCTTCCCAACAATACGTGCAATCCCCAGCGATAATAGCTTCGCTCCCTGAGTACCATAGCCCGTAAGCCTGTCTAGCGAGCTGGTAAGGCTCAGAAAGAAGGGTCTCCAATTGTCCAATCTACTATGGACGATGATTTAGTATTTATGGCATGAGTCACCACACATAGAAGGCGGCATTCTTCATACACAAAATGCACTCCAGTTGAAGAAACGAACTATACAAGGGATTTCAACTTTGTTTACACTGAAAAGTAGTTGCTGGTCTGAACTTTTAAATTTTTTTTTTTACCCGTCAAACTTTTGTGTTTTATCTATATCACGTATGAGTCCTTACTTCACTATATCGGTTTTTCATGTTGTATTTGTAAATAGAGAAAGGGATATTTGTACAAATATTTTTTTTTCTAAATTTTAAGGTTACTATTGAATCTGACATTACTGTATTGTTAATGTTCATCTTGTACATTATTCTTCATATTCTGTACACGAACACCTCTATTTGTTCTCCTACCATTCGTCACACGTTACTTGACATTGATCTGCTCATTTTAATATTACTGTATAGGGTTAGGGGTAGGTTAGTACATTCCTTAATTCTATCCAAACTTGTCACATTAAGGTTAAATAAACGTCAAGAACTTTAACTATAGCTACTTACAAGGATTTCGGTTCAATGTATTCACAACTTCCTCATTCTGATTACATTGAGAAACGCACTGATACTGTTGTACTTTAAAAAACTATAACTAAATATATATAGTTTTACTATCCAATCCTGTCATACCATGCTCAATGGATGTAAAAATTGTAAATTAAAGAATCTGCACACCTTCGATCAAAATTTGTTGAACATTGTTATTTACATGTAGTAATAAAGCTTGATTAGCCTTTCGGAACAAATAACCACCAGAATAAAAATTTAGTTTTGTAAGTTATTTTCTAATTTTCACTACCTTGTAACCGTATTTTTAAAACCCTATATAATTTGTTTTAATGTATAGGAATTACAGTAACTGGGTAAGAGTTCATTGCTACAGAAAAAACTGAATCGTCAGAATTTACTGGTAGATAAGTTGTATAAAAATATAACCCAATCGTGCACAACTTGTACGTTACAGGAACATGCTACGTATACTCATGTCCAAAATGATTGTCGCATATCTATATATATGTTTTTGTAGGAATATAATTTGATAACGAATTCGCCCGGTATTTCTTATAATGTTAGTATGTGTATAATCGGCAAGACATGTATGTGGCAAATATCATGTCAAAAGAGCAATAAATAAGAACAATAAAACGAAAATAAAACTTTCTTGTCCATTTAGCAACATTTTGTTTTACGCACTCTAATTTTCGTATTTATAATTCTTTTCCTATGAAATTTACCACAAATATACAATTCTTGATTATACACATAGTATCAGTATTAAAAGTACCCTGCAAAATCATTATCAAATTATATTCTTACAAGAAGACTTTCATAGATATGCGACAATCATTGTGGACATGAGTGTACATCGACGCTCTAGCACCGCAAAGTCTCAAATAAACACTTCTCTGGGATACAAAACTTTGAAAAAGTTGACTTGGATTGCGTAATTTAGAATTTCATAGAATAAAGGGTGTGGATAATTTACCGAAAGGTGTACGGAATTGATACAATATATCTAGATAACATACAGGGATGTACATTTTTTGAAACACGTGTTCTTATCTAACTGTACTTACTAGATTCAGGAGATTTCAATCTACTGATCACACACTCAAACATGAACCTGGAGTTTTGTTGGTTTGTGACGATTGCTTACTACGATATCCACACAGTGTTTCCACAAATGAACATTTGATAAAATATACGAAATTTGCTAAACTTATTCTTCTTGTTATATAATCCAACATGAACTTGGAGTGAATGATTTTTATTAACAATACTTCGGAATACAGAGATGCTTTAAAATTTTTATCCAAGAAGAACGTTCTTTCTAACTGCAAGGGTGAACAACATCCTACAAAATGTGTACAACATTCTTAGCTACTTAGATTTTCGATCTACAGATTACAAACTGAAATGAAAACTTGGGAGTATAATTTATGAGGATTTCTTATAATACATGCATAACTTTAGGAAAGTACTCAAAATAGTACAATATCACTAGTAACTTGGTTCTCCAGCTCCTGTTCACATAATCAGGAATGAACTTGGTGTGTGTGACTTATTTGGTCTAGGAATTAATTCGTGCGGTTTTTAATAAAAATTGAAGCTTTATTTCAAAAACAAAGTAAATGAATACGTTAACAAAAATATTGTCCATCGCTAGCCACTACTTTCTCCCATCTTTCAGGCAATTTACGGATTCCGTGTCGAAAGAATTCCTCATCTTTTGACGCAATCTAATCAAAGATCCATTTTTCGATATTTTCTGAAGAAGTGAACCGCTGTCCAATCAAATCGTTATTCATGCAATCGATCAAGTAGTAGTCAGACGAAGCAGTGTCTGGTGAATATGGCGGGTGGAGTAACACTTTCCATCCGACATTTTCCAAATAGGTTTTGACCGGTTTTGCGACATGTGGTCGAGCGTTATCATCTTGATAAATAAGTTTATTATGCCTGTTATTCCATTCTGGTCGTTTTCAGGCCAGAGCTTGCTTCAAACGCATTAATTGTAGTCGATAGCGGTGTCCATTAATAGTTTCACCAAGTTTCAGAAGTTCATAGTACACCACACGTTTCAAATCCCACCATATATACAGCATAACCTTTGCACAATGAATATCTCGTTTCGGTTGTGAAGGACCTGGTTCACCTTGCTTCACCCAGGCCTTTTTTCGTTTAGGATTCTCGTAATGAATCCACTTCTCATCACCAGTTACAATTCGATGCAAAAATCCCTTCCTTTTCTGTCTTTGAAGCAGCAATTCGCAAACGGTTTTTCTTCTTTCAACGTCTTTCTTTTCAATTCATGTGAAACCCAATAAGACATCTTTTGAATCATTCCTATGGCTTTGAGACGTTTGGAAACTGTTGTTTGCTCAACTCCAAATGCTTCTGCAAGTTCGTCCTGCGTTTGACACGAATCCTGATCAAGCAATGTTCTCAATTCTTCATCTTCAAATTCTTTTGGCTGTCCAAATTGCTTTTGGTCTTCCCAGCTGAAATCACCACCTTTAAACCGTGCAAACCACTTCTGACACGTTCGCTCAGCTAGAGCATGGTCACCAAACACTTCCACTAAAATATGATGACTTGCGGTAGCACTTTTCTTCATTTTAAAGCAATGAAGAATAACTCCCCGCAAAAACACTTTATCAGGCACAAAATGCGCCATTTTCAGTTGAAGAAAAAATGTTGTTATTTCCGCTTCAAGCAAGTGACATATACTAAACAAGATGCTCAATGACAGTAGTTTTCAACGCATGTTTGGATCAACGAAACTATGGGACAATAAGCTAGTTACGCCATCTTTTGTAAAACCGCACGAATTAATTCCTAGACCAAATACTATAACTTCATGGTATAAAAAGATAAACGAAATTTTCAACAAATTATTCAAATAATGTGTACGAGGATCACTTGAGAAGTTCTCGTAATGACGTACAAAACATTGATTTACCTGTCGAAAACTATCTATTTTTCAACATAGTCTTCCTGATATTTATTGGTCCAACGGTATCTTCATGCCGACGCGGAAACCTTGTTTCTCAGGGCCTGAAGAATTTTCCTCCAGCGATATCTTAAGTTCTCCGTCTGAGGAAAATCAAAGTTCACCGATATTTCTGCAGCGTTCGGTAAAACATAAAAATCTAATGGAGAAACATCTACTTGATAAGACGGTTTTGGCAGCAAACCAATCTTAAACTCAATGACTTTGGTCATTCTATAACAACGATATGGACAAGACAATTATCGAAATGTAATATTTCTTCTTTGATAAGTCACGCATTTTTATCGTTTCTCAAAGGCTTTGCATAGTATTCAATAGTAGAGGTGGTTCGTGAGGGAAGTTACACCGGTAAAAATTGACGTTCTATCGTCTGAAACTGCAGAAATTAATGTGTTAATTGTTGCATACAATAACTAATACAGTATGGAAGTTCTCTTCTTATAGTTTCAAGCGGAAAAAACTAGTTTTCTTTTTTCAGCATGACTTTCCTCATGAGCCACCTCTGCCATAGTCAATCTCCCTCCCCCAAAAAACTGAAGTTATGAACTTTCCCCCAAACTTCTCTCATATATCCTTCTTTAGAGGTAAAGAATCGGGGTGTATCAACTATTTGGAAGCTTTTTTGTTTCTGGAGTGTAGTATTGTACATAAGTTTCATCAGTGATTGCTCGATTTTTTCTTAAACTTCTGCGGTGAAAATGTTAAGTATTCATTCACCTGAAATGCCTAGAGCTGCAATATTATTCACCTTTAATCGGCGATCCTTACATTCCATATCTTGCACTTTTTCAATAATCTGCTCTTGTAATAGATTTTGGTCATCCACTTCAGTTGTATTCTCTAAGAGAGAACAATTTCCTTCTAACCCTTTTTTAATGAACCTAATCCTTACTTTAGCTGGTTCCTTAAATCACTGGTCTTCGGGTTCGAAACTAACAGCAGTAAGGTTAGCAGTCACTGCAGAGCAAATTGTTGTTTCGGGACAAGAGTCGCAATAAAGGCTGCACTTTCATAGGTCACGCTATTAACATGCCCACCGAAGGACGATCTTAAAGTAACCCTCGCAAAGGATCTTGGCTTATTTTTTGACGAGGAAAAAGGCAGGAAATACTGGATGAAGCGTTGGAGTGTAGCAAATTTCATGTCGAGAATACGTGATTCCCAAGTGAGGGTGCTCTCTCGCTGATCTAGTGGCTAACGCGTGCCTTTGGTGCACTAAGTCCGAGGATCAATTTCTAGTGAGACAACTTTGTAAAATTTCAACGCTTCACGGTGGTTCGGATTTCGCCTTAAACTGTAGGTCTATGTCTTATCTAGCATCCGTGGTAAAACAGAAAATAAACTCTAATCCAACCAATCCAAATCGTGGCCTTAGTTTGACAAGGTTCTAACTAACATTTTTGCCAAAATTGAGTTATATACAGTACGTAACACTAGAAGTTGAGCTTTATTCAAATATATGACTTTTATTGTTGTAACTTCAAAAATAAACTGTCTACTAATTTGACAAGGTTCTAACTGCTTCTGACTCTGATACAGTATTCAGTTTGACAAGGTTCTAACTGCAGCTTGGAAAGCTGTACGTTACGGAAGTATTCCTCCTTTTTTATAATTTACGTGTGTACTTTCTATGTTACTTACCTTACATTACAGAGATAATTAAAATGTAAGATTTATTCTTTTAAATTAGCTTGAGAAGTAAATAATGATATTTTTCTTCCACTATGTTTTACATTTTTGGCACACCAATTCTGAGCGCACTATTTTGTTCCACTTCCTGAACCGTGCTGTATAAAAATAGCTAAATTGGTAAATCGTACATGTTAAACCAAATTGATGAAACTTGAATATAAAATTACTTGTAGCAAGGCTCTACACTCTGTAGGGTACATGTGAGGGTTTACTGCCATCTATTGCTGTAAAATATGCAAATTTTCAAACTTGGTCTTCGTAATTCAATGTGTATTCAGGATAATGGAGAGGAATCATGCGAAAATTGAGACGACAGTAAAAATCCAAAAATAAAGGAAGTTAAAGCTCGTTGGAAGTATTCTTTGCATTACTTCTTCAACGTTAAAGGAAAAAAGATTCAAGGGTGCAAAATATTTTATTTGTCGATTGTCCACATATTCCAAAAACCTGTGTATACTGCACACACAACGAAGACTATGAATACAAACACATCTATTATAGACAACGGCGCCGACTTTCCAAAATTTATGTGGGTGTATATTAATGGCGGGACGTGTTAGCCTACGTGTTTTCATTGAAGTCTTGATATTTGATTGATTTATTTTTAGTTAAAATCTTTTATGAACACTGTCATACGGGCTGTGCTGTGATTAAAAAAACAAAACACTAAGTTAGGGCTGCCCTAGCTCAGTCGGTAACACGGCTGACACGTAAGAGAAACGGGTTCAAACCCGGCTAAAACCCACAAGATTATTTGTGTGGGTGCCGGAGTCTTGGAGCACCTACGTAGTCGGCGAGCATGATTGTAGATCAAAGAGGGAAAAAACAATAATTGTCGTCGGAAGCCAGAGGGTGAAGCAGATTTTTGCAAGGGAACACATAAAATCTTTCCCAACAGTGGAATCCCACAATTACCGAACTGATAGCAGTAGATTGTACCTAGGAAATCATCTGAACATTGGAAAAATGTATGATCTCTACACTGAAAAGTGCCAGAATCAAAACAAAACACCAATATTAAGGAATTAATCAACTAGTGAATATTTGGAACACAGTTTAACTTTGATTTTAATTTGCCAAAAAGTGACAGATGTGTGCGAGGCGTATAAGGTGGTAAAACAGACTGAAACCTTACGCGGATAGCAAAAGCACATACAGGGTGGCCCAAAAGTAGGTATACACTCTCGTACTGATCGGCTCATGGCATTTATATCATTTACTTATTGTCATCCATACAGGTATTGACTTAGTTTCTTCATTGTTTATTCTTGATTTCTTTTCACTTGTATTTTAAGCTCGGAACAAACCAAAGCAAATAAATTCATTATCTGAATAAATTAAAACATCACACTTGATCGATGCTGGTCTGCATACCTACTTTTGGGCCACTCTGTATTTTGCGCAAGGCCCTAATGAGTGAACACAGAAAAAGTAAAAAAGAAAACAAAGATCTTCCAGTCCTTGTCTTCGATTTGCAAAATGTTATAACATGTCCCCACGCAGATATCGGTAGCTTATTTTATAAGAGAAAGTTAAATGTTTACAATTTGACTGCATACTTTACTCTAACAAAAAAGTGTATCATGCTATCTGGAACGACACAATGTTAGGATGTGCAGGGGATGGCATTGCGTGTGCTTTTAGGAGAATATTGGACGCCGTGCTCGAAGAAAATGAAATCACGAAACTGAGTACTTGGTCCGATTCCTGTGTACCACAAAACCGTAATTCCCATATATCACATACAGTTTTGGACATCTTGAAAGAAAATCCGAACATCAATTCTGTTTCAATGAAATACTCTCTTCAAAGACATTCCTGTGTTCAGGAAGTAGATCTCGTACACAGTGCAATTATTGAAAAATTAATGAACAGGACGGACTTTTACTTCCCTTTGTGTATCGTAAGAATATTGAAGAGTATAACGTCACGACCCACATCTTGTTATTCAGATGAGGCCGAATGATTTTAAAAACTTTGGGACGACAGCAACGGCGCCGACTTTCTAAAATGTATGTGGGCGCATATCAATGGCGGGAAGTGTTAGCCTATATGTTTTTAGGGAAGTCTCGATATTTGATTGATTTCCTTTTAGTTAAAAACTTTTATGAACACTGTTATAAAGGACTGTGCTATGATCAAGTAAAATATACCAGGTACTATAAGGATAAGTTGGGGCTGCCCTAGCTCAGTCGGTAACACGGCTGACTTAAACGCAAGATAAACGGGTTCAAACCGGGTCCAAACTAAAAATCTTGTGAGTGCGCCCACAACATTGTTTGTGTGGTTGCCGAAGCCCCAGAGCACCCACGTTGCCGGCGCGCATGGACGACAGCAGAACTTCTAAATTACAAAACCATTCCACTCACTCAAGAAGCTAACTTGACGTTTACTCAAGAATTCAGTACCGTATTGCTCAAATCAGCCATGACAGCAACGAGCCTGTTAATGTAGGAAATATCAAATTTCTAGAAACTCCAAGACGAGAGGCTAAAGTGTCATATTTCAGCAGTAGTTTGAGTGTTTTTGATATCAAACCAAAGCAAAAGCATTGTTTCAGGTTTACAGAATTAATGAAAAAAGACATTAAAAAGTCCCTTCTATTCATGCCCCTGGAAGACAGGGAATATTATACTGCACTGTTAAACTTGTAACTAGATTCGACACACATTTCATGTAATTAAAATATGAATAGTTAATCTACTCAATTGCAGTTACACCCTTATAGTTCTAAGTCATGCCTATTTTTCTCGTCATTTTGGTTTGACAAGGTTCTAAATGCAGTTAGAACCTTGTGCCTCTGAAAATGATAGTTTCAGTAAGACAAGGTTCTAACTGCATTTTACTGATAGTTTAAAACAAAAAAAGTAAAGCCCCATTTCAAACGTCAAATATTTAAATGTAAACCTTGTAGGCAGTTAATCATTGTGTAAAAACATCATAATGATTAGTTTATGAATAAAACAACTATAGCCTGATAAAACTTTAAACGAGTTTTTCTCAAAATATATTCACGTGCAGTTAGAACCTTGTTAAACCGAGGCCACGAAATGACGGACTCACAAGAATTAAGAAGAGTTATTTTTCTTTTGACCATAATTTTAAAGCTTCTGTGTTATATAGTATTATCATGAAAGAAAATAATTTTACAGTTTTTCTTTGCTTGGTCGGTTGGTTGCATTGGAGTTTAAGATCCCCTTTACCGTGATATCGAGGCTATATAAGACTTGCGTCTAATAGCTTAACGCAGAACACGAACCCCACGTATCATACTGTAGTATACGATGCATAAAGCTCTGCGGAGTTCCGGCAAAGGAAGATACTTTGTCCCCCCTCCCTATCTGCGTGCTGGCCACAGTTGAGGCACGTATACTCCCCTAATCACTGACCTATTTTGACGAATAACAGTTGAAACTTAAATCACCTTGTCTAGAAGCCACTTCAACGGACCCCCTTTGACATTGTGATTTGTCTCCTGTTGTTTAGAACTGAAAATAAATAAATTAAAACAGAAAAGTTTCCTTCTTAATGAAGATGCAGCTTCTAGTATTAATGTGTAACACATATTCCTCGAGAAATGAAATGGAAAGCCAGAACAAGCATATACATACAACCAAGTCTCAAAAATATCTGCAGCTGAGAAGTATTTCTGTGTGCTACGGCGAACAATATTTTGTGCTCCTACCTTATATACTGCAATTGTAGACACTAATGTAATGTCTCTTTGTGGATAAAATAGTATTTTTTCTTTCTTAATGTGCTTTTATACGGCAATTTCTGACATTTTTACTTGACATTTGCATTCATATTTTGATGTTAATGCATAAAAACCATGGATTTAACTACAGGGCATTTTCCCAAAATCTACGTTAGTATTATTCCTCTCCTCCACATCTCATGACAACGCTTTTTTTCTTCTTTCTCAATTTGTAATCTATATTCTGTGTCTAACTTCCAGCAAATAGTGTATTATCTACCCCCTTTTTAACGTTTCGGTTTACTTATTTGAATAGACATGTAGTATCGCAGAGTGAAAGTTCTGGAACTTTCATCCATACATCTACTTGACTATTCTCTTTCAAATGTTTCTCTTAAGACTATTTTCGATTTAAAAAAAAAAAAATTCAACTTGTTCGAGTATGCGTCCTGTAACACATTCACATCCTACAGATTTATATAGTGAAACAACTAGAGGTATGCTTCTGCAGATTTTCATCTATCAACTCTTTAATACATGTTGTCATACCTCGTTGGTTCCCGAGCCTTTATGTTGATTACATGTTTACATGCCGACATTCCTCCAGTTGACAAAATCATTGACGTTCGTCCAAAGGAAGCTGTTCTGACCACAAAGATCCGTGGGTACAGATACAAAAAGGAAAAATTTAAAACGTGTGCACCCGTCAACAACAACAGAATTAACACAACAGGTGACACAACAGTCCGGGTCACCTTAGAACCTAGGCTCTATAATAATAATAATAATAATAATAATAATAATAATAATAATAATAATAATAATAATAATAATAATAATAATAATAAACGCATCCTATTTCCAGTTTTGGCGTCTGGTTGGTTCTATCCCCGGAGATAGATATGAACATACATGTATATAAGTACTACAAAAGATAACATAAACAGAAAAATGACAGTCACACACACGAAATAACATATAAAATACATTCTTCCACCATGAAAAATTTGAGCCTGACATCAAATTTACAAAATTGTTGATTTGTTCGTGAATGAAATTGTTTACGCAAGGAAATAACAAATTGTATCATACGTTATAAAGGAAACATTTAAAATTCATTAATGTTTTACTATAGAATTCGTAATGTAGAGTAGTTCCGATTGCCCTCATGAAGTTCCTTCCGCTGATGTAGAAGAGAGAGTCCCATGTGCATGAATGAATAATATTCCTTGTATCTGTTTCGATGGCACGCAGTTGCCTTATTTATAAGACTGTTATTGTTGTTATTAATAATACTGTTACATTATATTTTTATTAAATATTTACTTATCAATAACTCAATACATACATACATATAGTAAATTAGTTAACTTTATAAATTATGCTTATGTGGTAAAAAGGAAACCTTTGGTGTTTTAGGAATAATTTTTGCAATACTGGCAATTGGATTCCTATATGACACGTTTCTTACAATGACATCAATAAATTGCAAATTTTAATAGCTCTCCGTTCCGCTACGCAAAGAATCGAATCCTATACTGATGCTGTTAAATCAATACAGACAACTGACTTGACATAATAAGCAACCCTTTAAACACTTCGGTGTTTTTAAAGAAAATTATAGACTTTCAGTAAAGTAGCTACTGCTTCAGTATTATTCGTCAGAAACTGTTGGTTCACACGCCATTTTCTTCAAAATAACACCAGCTTTCAGATGGTATACGGTAATGTTCATGGTTCCGTAATGTACGTGGAAAGAGAAATTATGGGGAAATCGGAAAAATCCTTCCAAAAACCCCTTTTTGGGAATTCTGGCCCCCATAGAACAGCCACGGGTGAATGTATGTGCTTTCAAAATACCATAAAAATGCAAGCGGGTATTCTAAATATCTTCACTAAGTATTAGTTCGATATTGTTTCTAGTTAAGAGGAAAAACATATTATTGTGTTGAAGTGTACAAAATTGTAGAGGGAAAAGAAAATAACTTTTCTCCTGCTGCAGAAGTCCATAAACAACACACGAAAAGTAAATAATTCTTTGTCACTAGTCCAGACAAGCAAGAAAACAATGTTCTAGTACGTACAAAATCTTTCAAAACAACGAACTGTTTCTTACACAACTGCGAAATATGTTTTCTCTCCAAGCAAAGTCCAAGTCTAACAGGAGAAGGAGGTGGGGGAGGGGAAAGGGGGATAAAACACATGGAACTGCATCTATGAACTCAAGTAGTAACTATTTCAAACATCAGCACGAACGAACACCTCTTTTCCCACTCTGTCTACGAAGAATTTTATCAACAAAGCTCTATTATGTGTAAATAACTTGGTCATTTAATATCTGGCTTTACAGTATAACGTCATCACCTCAGAGAGGTGAACACGCGTCAAAACTGCGTTTATTCATTTATTTATTTTGTACAACATTCCTTTAGACAACAGACTACAAAAAAAGTTTGGATGAAGTAGATAGATAATAAAGACTAATAATCGACTCTATTACTCCATGACGTCATGGTTATGTTATAAGTGATAAAGGGGTTTTAAAGACGGGGCAATCTACATCTTCATGGCACGCAATAAAACACATGAGTCGCATTTGTTGCATCAGGCTATAAGCAAATTCGTATATGAATCAAATTTAAAGTATATCTAAAGTTAGATGAATACGGAAAGCGTAGGGCTTCTGCTTACAAATGCGTAACAATAGAGAACATTCACATCATAAACAGAAACATTTCTTCCTTCAACACTTCCCAATTCAGTAGTTTTCTGAACACAGAATAAGTACGTTGAATTACACTGGAAAATAATGTTTGGAAGTAAACTTAATTCTCTTTCTAAAATTGTCTTGGTGATTCTATATATTGCAGTCACAACGATTCCTCTTCGCATGTAAAATGTACCGGAATTAAATCTAAGTGCTTTTGCGCCAGTAGAATAAGTAAAAGTTTCCAGTACAGATTAGTTTTAGTGGAACATAATATAATAATGAATTGATTTTAGACTAAATGTCCATATTGTCAAATACGACACAACATGGTGGAACATGAACAGAAAATAAATGAAAACAAAAGAATAACGATGACAAAAACTATAAGAAATAATACAAAAGAACCACTGTAATATTAATTTTAAGTAGTGGGTCGTTACACTGTCTAGCGATAAAATGCTTTATACTTAGTAATACGAACTTCCTGCGATTATTTTACATTTTCGGCAAAGAAGGACACGCTTTTCAGCACATCAAATAATTTTTTTTTCCGATTTTTTAGAAAACCTATACAAGGGAGACAGTTTACCCTAAGCCATGTTACTTCGTTGAGTTCGATGTAATTTCTCAACTGACAATAAGAGGGGCAGTCAAAAAGTTCCCGGAATTCTGTTGTAGTTCTTTATTACCACAATATAAGTACACATTTCTTTAATCGCCTTCAAAGTAGGCACCTTCAGAAACACGCACACACACTTGCTCCACCGCTTCTATCATTGCAGGAAACACCAACAAAATTCCTCTTTTTGTATCTTCTGAAGTTGAGTCATCGTGCTGGTTTTGATCTCTTCTACAGTGGGAAAATGGGTACCTTTGATGCCTATTTCTAGCTTTGGGAAGAGCCAAATATTCGATGGTGCTAAGCTCTAAGGCTATCAAATTCTCTGAAGCAGATTTTCCCCAATTTGCATATGAACTTGATATTTTGGCGTTGCTCGGTCTTTGACATTACACCAACTGATCACCACACACTCCTACGTTCAGCTACACTACTCGTGCACTGCCTGTTATGACCTGTTCACACTTGTCAAATTCATAATTAGTCAACCTAAGGACTGTACTGTACAAGATTCGTTGTGTTTGCATCACAAATGCCGAATCTACAACAGTATTCCGGGAACTTTTTGAGCGCCCCTCGTATTTTACTTACACACAAATGAAAATTTAAGAGTAAACGATAATTTTAGGCTAAATTTCGTTAACCATACCACGAAATGTCGTCTTGTTAGTATCTTAACGAAGAGTTTAATGATCGTATATTTCAGTGTCAGTTTTACTTTAGTAAGTGGTATGGTTCTCGTACAACATCAATCTTCAGATTTATCAGGTTTTAACACTCATGCATATAATTTTCTTTAGATCAATTACATTATCGATTTGTTTCTCTCTCTCTTTCTCTACATATATACATATACAGGGTGTTTCAAAAGAACACCGACAACGTTTGGGAGGTGATTCCTGGCACCAAGAAAAGACAAAAAGTGTAGACCATCCTGGGTGCAGAAATGCTTTCTTTCGGAGTTATAGGCTGCCGAAAACATGAAAAAATGAACTTAAAGGTCCATAGCTCCGAAAGTATAAAACCTACCGTAGTCGGATCAAGACTTCACTTAGGAACTAGTATGTGCCCTATCCAAAAATACATGTTTCAGAATCCTAAGGTACTTACGAAGCAATTTTTATAGATGGAGTTTGGCTACTGTCATGTAATTTGAAGTACTTTCCAACTGCCTCTTTAAAAATTGTTGCGGAAGTACCGCAGGATTCTGGAACACTGATATTTGGATAGAACACATACTAGTTCCTAAGTGAAGTCTTGACCGGACTACGGTAGGTTCCATAGTTTTGGAGCTATGGACCTTTAAAGTTTATTTTTTCATGTTTTCGGTAGCCTATAACTCCGAAAGGAAGCATTTGTGCACCCAGGATGGTCTATACTTTTTGTCTTATCTTGGTGTCAGGAATCATCTCCCAAACGCTGTCCGTGTTGTTTTGAAACACCCTGTATATAATCACCTCTGGATACTTTATGTTCGGCAAACGCTAATAAAATTGTAGGATTAATGATGAAAAATTTCGAATCTTCATCCAACTATTTCAAAAACCCTACACAAACTTTTGACGGAATGTCGTACAAGGTAAGCTGTATCTTCTGTTATGTACAGAAAATCACAATACTTCATAACAGCCTTTTGTTAGTTTGTTGTTCTAAAAATTAATGCATAAAGGTATTTTATAAAATTCTGTGCAGAAATGAAGATCAAGAACCTAAACTGCAATCTCATCGTTAGATCCTGAACTAATTTATCCTGCTTACACATCCGATTTAGCCCCATATATTTTTTGACTGCTTTCACAACTGAAGACTGAGCTATAAGAACGAAGACTTTCTTTGCCATCACTGACATCTACATAATGCAATGATCGCCAAACCGTTGATCGCGACCTACTAGCAGCTCGCGTGGACATTTTCGGTAGATCGCGTTAACGCTCCGGTTGGCAAACCTTGATTCCTCTACTGAGCTGACGCTAACGATAGGGGGCGCTGACGACAACAACTGCTTATTTCTCCCGCGTAACTGTCATTGTCAGCCTCATCTCATAGTTGATTGTATACACGTGGGGTTGTGCATGTTATATTTTTCGTGTGTATATTACACATTTGCTAACCTGGATAATTTGATTTCATATTTACTAGAGATGTAAGTTTATAAGCAGTAAACAAATTAAGATTTTTTTTTTTTAAAAAAAAGGCGGTAGTTCTTTTGGTTGGTAACTCACAGTAGGATTTAAAAACGGTACGGTAGCTTAGAAGCTTCGTAACTTTGGCGATCATTGATATAATGTGATAACGGAATTCACGGGTACTTCCGGAAACAAATTTAGCATTTTTACGTAATTAACAATACCGTCTAAACCAGTGCACTGATGTGAAAGAAAACTACTTTGAAAACGATACATGCTACTAATGTATAAGTTCCAAATGTGAAACTTTTACAAATGCATTCCTGAAATTAAATTGTCACATTTTTTGCAATAAATGTTGAACAAAAGACCAGAGAAAGTAACAAAGCTGAGTACTTACCTAAAGTACGCTGAATTGACAGGGGAAGTTCCCGGTAATTCGAGTACGACATCCTTTGAACTCTTCATTTTACGGACATCCCACATCTTCACAGTTCCATCTACGGAAGCCGTGGCGAACAATGATGTATCTCTGAAAAACGTTTTCATCTCATCAATAATGTTTCTGAATTAGAATCAGGTATACTCAACCTGATATTATTAAACTTTCTAAACTAAAACTACAGTTCTTCCAACAACATTCTAACTCCAATAAAGAAAAAACTATACTGCGTTGCACGTGATCACTATGTACAACTGGTTAAGGAAATGTTGTAGAGTTGCCGCAACATGGGATGCACATCTCATTGGAAATACGTTTTTTTCACAGGCATTTGAATTTTTTCCAGAACCTTAGAAACTGCGTCAGATAATCATAACAAAAGATTTTACAAATTAACCTTAGAACAGAAATATAAAAGGAAGTTAGGCATTTTAATATTGAAACCTGACACAAGACACGTTACCAGATACACACAAAAGGAAGCGCCCATCAATATTTCGACATTATTGTCATACAAATTTTAGGTAATGAGAAAATAATAAGCAATTGTTTTTCGACTTGTACGATGTTAGATTGTGATCATCATGATAGCTAACACGTATGTGCTCGTCACTGTCGGACAGGTTGAGGCGTCCGGAAACTCCTCCGTTGGCAACTCAGCATGCCAGCAACCAAGTTCGTGCACAGTCTGAAGCATTTGTGGTCCAGAAACAACGGAAACTAACCAAAAGCACGCGTCCTGGCAGTTCAGCAGATGCTGTCGAACAGTACCGTTGATGGTACTTTATGGTCCAATGCAACCATGCAGATGAGATGTCGGTCATTCGGTAATGCGGTCACATTGCGAGCTCTACTGTTCGATCGTCACTGCGTATGGTTATCCTGTCTACTGTTTCCACACGCGTAGCACAATCGTGGCGGCATGCCCTGTAAGTGCTTCATTGCTGTCGTACAGTCGTACAAGATGTCGCCTTCCTGTAGCCCAATCATCGCCAACCTGTTCTAATGCAATCATCCTTTATCTTGCACCCTCTAACAAACGAATTTATTTTGTGAAGTTCCCCTATCAAATAAGGCAAAAAGAGAAATGGGTTTTGAAAAGCTTACATTCGTATTTAAAATTCCCTGACTTTTCCACGATTTCTAGGTTGGTGGGAATCCTGTAACTATTAAACAACTTATTCCTCAGAATAGTGCTCCAGTAAAAACACTTTTATTAGCACAATTCTATTGATCATATTTTCTTAAGTCTAATTTACACATTCTTCTTATGTTTACATTCAATTCGTGTAACATTTTTTGCATGAACTATTAACAAGCATTCACCTAAACTCCGACTACTCCTTAGACAATTCTAATATGTCTTTTTGTCTATTTATTTGTTTGTTTAATCATAACCCCAATGTTCCGGAAGCCTGCTAACTCGAGTAAATTTACAAATATTTTCTGATATGCCACTTTTGTCATCCTTGTTATTATATGTGTAAGTATTTCTGTTTGATTCCTATCCTGTTCTCATTACACCGGGTGTCATGCTTGTTCCTTTATTTGTTCTTACCCGTTGATCTGCTTCCTTTATCTTCCACGAGCCGGGTTTCTTCTTTTCATTCTTATCTTGTGGCTTTACTGTAATTATGTGATTTCTATGTACTTTCATAGTCCCTCCTTTCACTGCCACCTCAAAAAATATTAGTGGCTATCTTCCATCTTATGCCTCTGTTGATATATTTTTGTATTTCGAAATTTTTCACCTACACTGTAGTTCTGTTAATTGACTTGGCGTTTTTTTTTTTTTTTTTTCTCAGTTGAACTAGAATTAGAGGATATCTTTGGTATCTTTTGTTCAGTGTACCTAGGCATGATTGTATTAAACCTTGTGTTTGGTTCATAAGACAATATCACGCGTCTGAAGCATTATTTAGACGTCACTCTCCACCATCAACAGAAAGTTGAGGGAGGATATTTATTTTTCCTTGCTGTGGTATGCAATATAATTTACCTTGTAGCCAATTCGCAACTAGCTAGGCTGTTACTTGAGAAGATTTTGAATGTACTTCTCTTTCAATAGTATTTTTATAGACCCCACTGCTCTTTCAGCCTTACTATTACCTCATGGAGAATATTATGGGAAATGAATTAGCTTGATTTGCCTTTGAACACAATATTTTCTAAAAGTGTCTCATTAAAAAAGCATACCGTTATCTCCCACTAATGAGCTAGGGTAATCATATTCTAAAAAACTAGCTCACATTTTTCGATAGTGTCCGAAGCATTATTAGATGTCACTTTTTTACCATCAGCAAAAATGTAAAATTCACACAAAAAGAAGTGATCTAAATCAGTGTTGCTCAAAGTGTGGGTCGCAGACCATTTTTTTTGGTGGGTCGCGAGAAGTTTAATGATTTAAGAGATTTAATTGCTTTGGAGTACACCACCATTAAGTAGAATGTCAAAAGTAGGTGGGCCTCAAAATAATTTTTATTATTTAATGTGGGTCTCAGTAACAACTTTGAGAACCACTGATTTAAACGGACATGCTGGTATCTCAGACTGAGGCCACGACTGAAAGTTATTTTTTTTTATCGGAGCATTAGCTAATGTTTGACCGACTTCAAATTGATGTACCAAATCTTAAATGTTCTCTACCAATGAAGGCCACCAGACCTCTTCAGAACCTAGTCTTACTATACGTGCTGACTTTATATGGTGCTCGTGAAAGGCATTAAAATACTTTTTTCTTAGGTCATTAAGTAATAGGACTCAGCCGTTATGAAACAATGGTCAGCGATTTCAAAATTTCAGCTGTGTTGGAAATAAGCACTTAGTTCTGAAGAGTCCATGTAATTGGGTAACTTTTTGGGTTATCCACTGTAAAAATCCGACATAACGTTTCGTTTTGTTCAGTGGCTTGCCCATTTTTCTGTTGCTTGAAAGTAAAACTGAGGTGAAGAAACGTATTGTTGGGAAGTAGCTTCGTCCTCAGTTGTGGTAGACAGAGGAAACGTTGAAAGGAAATCCGCTCACTGTACTTGCTTAGAACAAATTAATTCGCAGTAATATTGAGAGAGCATTGAAAACCACCTTTGGAGACGAGGTGATGCAGTAGATGATGATGATGATGATGACTTGTTTCCAAAAATCCACCGCACTGGTTAAGAATCTGAGATGATTTGAGAAATGCGACCATATAGGAACTTGTGGAATTTCTTTACAGAAAAGACAACAGCTAAAGCCTCTCATTAGAAATGACGTTTCGGTTTTAGAAAGCGTGGCTGATACACACGCTACTGTTACTAGCTTTCCATTAACTTTGTTCAATAACATACTTACTCCGTACGGTGAGGCGTCAACCATTAAAACTACAGGTTTATCTTCTTGCACTGGATGAAGTATTTCTGATTTCAACAACGGTTTAACACTATCGAACTCCGCCTGTTATCTGTTGGTCTATTCCCATTTAACGTTTTCTTCAATAAACCATAGAGAAAAGGTATTCTGCTACCAAGATTCAGTCATTGGTGATGGAAAAAGAACAGCATCTCTAAGGATTATTGCAATTGTAATACATCTTTTGGTGCTGACGTATTTACAGTATTTGAAATTTTTATCTTGAACTGGTAGAATTCTATCACTTTTCATTTGGCGACATAAATATGTTATTTTTTGTACAAAAAATGAACCTTTTTCCAGATTATCTTGTACATTCAGTTGTCCGAACCTTTCTAGCAGCACAACCGTACGTCTGTAACACAGGGTGTCTACTAAAATTCCAAAAATAAAATTTCGTGATGTTTTCGTGACCTTTTCTTTACCAAATCATAAAATTTCGCAACATTCTTAAGAGGGAATTGTGAGTACGAAGTGGGTCGAAGTTTTATGCATGCGATAGAAGCGTACTTTGCTTGCAATTTGGCAGCGTCTAAAGTCAACCATAGACATTTTTGGTGGTGAATTTTGACAATTTATACAACAAAATTTTCTAGTTTGTGCTTGTATTTGTACAGATGAAAAAATCGTGACCCAAAAGCTAAATTTTGTGACTTCTTCTGGACTTTCATGGCCGTTTTCTGATTTCGTGACTTATGTCATTAAACTGTTTACCACTTTGTTTCATACTATCTAGTATATTTTGTTCTATTATGCACTGAATTTATTTAACAATGATCTGCCGAAGATCGGTATTACCATATAACGTTTGATCACTACTATGGGCAATCCATACGTTATTTGTAGCAGTGTTACTGTTGTCCACGTAAATCCTATTACTTCAATAGCTGTGCCGTCTGCATTTCCTAGATTTGTAACATACTTGACGATTCTTGCTTTAAGAAAATATCCCTGTTTCAGATTGTAACCGCTCTCTATGATGGCTGCCGCAGTATGTAATAGGTATGCATAAGTATTTCATATTGTATATGCTGGTTCATTTTATTTTGTGATTTTATCCTGTTCTTGCGCCATATTTGTTGACGTGAAACTCCCTAGAATAGTAACTGATGAACAAATTATTCCTCTGAATAGTATTTCTGACAAAACACTTTTATTAGCACAATATTTTATGATATGTCACAATTTACTTGATATTGAACTTCTTATTTTAAAGTCTACCTTACATATTATAATTATAAACAATTTATATCTTTCCGTTGAGAAGTGATCAACGGGAAATACGAATATTTTGAAGCAGTAACTATTATTACAACGAATATATATATATATATATCTATATATCTATATATCTATATCTATATATCTCTCTCTCTCTCTATATATATATATCTATCTATCTATCTATCTATCTATCTATCTATCTATCTATCTATATCTATATCTATATCTATATCTATATATATATATATATATATATATATATATGTATGTATGTATGTATGTATGTATACAGGGTGGTAGGTAACTCCACCGACAAACTTTGGGAGGCGATTCCTTATAAGAAATGAAAGAAAAAAGTTCTAATAAACATGGGCCGAAAAATGTCTCCTTTCAGAGTTATGATTCATTGAAAATTCGAAATATCATTTTTCAAAGCTCCCTACTTCGAAACTATAGGACCTATCCCAAGCGGCTCAAGGAATTACACAGGAACTAGTATGTTCTCTATCTAAATATCCATGTTTTACCATCCTCCGTTATCGGTGAAAGGAACTGTGAAAAGGAAGTTGAAGTATGGGGATACTCCTTTAAGTACTAATGGTGCGTTCGTTTCGCTGGTACCGGTGAATTCTGAAACATGGATATTTAGATAGAGCGTATACCAGTTTCTGTGTAATTCCTTAAACCACTTAGGATAGGCCCTATAGTTTCTAAGCCAGGGCGTTTTGAAACGTGATATTTAAAATTTTCGGTAGTTTATAACTCTGAAAGGAGACGTTTTTCGACCCATGTTTATTAGAACTTTTTTCTTTCATTTCGTATAAGGAACCGCCTCTCAAAGTTTGTCGGTGGAGTTACCTACCACCCTGTACATATATATTACATATATATAGACCCGTGTTTATATATTGTGCGCCCCTGTGTTCTAAATAATCCTCCTCCCCTTCTGCACAAACTTGTCTCAAACCATAGGCGTCTCTGGCATGTAAAAATTGAGGACGACGACTAGAAGAAATAATGTTTGCATACCCGAACTAAATTTCCGTCAAAATCGTGAGCTAAATAGGAAGTTATTTCAGTTATCGGGTTAAAGTTTCTACCTCTACCAGATAATTAATTACCTAGTTATATCATAAATACTATCACAAGTTTGAATGTGAATAACACAGAGTATTAACACTATGGCAATTTATTTTGGTCATGATTTACATTGATATGTTGTACACCTGACGCACCAATCATTTTTCGAAATGTCTCCCCTTGGCCTTGATGCAGGCACGAAGTCTGTCCGGCCACTGGTCAATGGCATTACGCACCACGTCCATGGGAAAATTGTTCACTGCTCGGGTCAAGGATTGTTTCAGAGTGTCGACAGATGGATGCCATTTATGGCAGACCTTTGTCTGAAGGACTGCCCAAAGTTTGTAGTCCAACGGGTTAAGGTCCGGGCTGCTAGAAGGTCAATCAGCGGTAGAAATGAAGTCGGGGACGTTCCGTACCAGCCACTCCTGGGTTGTTTTCGCTTTGTGGCCTGGAGCGGAATCCTGCTGGAAGGTTCACCTTTCTCCAGGAAATATGGTAGCAGACAGTGTTTCACTATAGGTGTTAGCACAGTTCCTGGTACACCCTGGCAGATGTTTTAACACTTTTTTTTTTTTTTTTTTTCAAAAATGCAGCTGGGTTGTGCCTGAGTAGCTCACTCCCCACCAAACCATCACTGAGGCACGATTATGTGCTCTCTGAACCCTTGGAGCTGCCTCAGCAGCTGCAGTAGATGACGTGGAATACACACGATCATTTTGGGGGCTGTAGGCCTGCTCAATTGTGAACACCTTTTCGTCAGTGAACAGAATCTTTCTGTGTAGATTGTTGGCGTAACGCCGCCTCTTATACGCCCGTAGATGTAGGTCACTCCTGTGCACACAAGACATGGAATTTCTGCTGATGTTCATCTCAGCAACCATAACACTTTGTGTTCGAACAGGATTTCTTCGAATTCTTGCTGCTACTGCTTTCTGGACCTGCGGGGTTCGGACCGTTCGTGGTTTACCACTCCTTGCGCGGCCAGCTGCCGTTCCAGTTTCGGTGTATCGCCGTATGGCGTGATACACGAATCTCTTGCTGATTTGTAGGGTTTTCAGGAGGTTGAAAATCTCACCTGCTGTCTTCCCGACCTTGTGTAGTGCAATTACTGCTACACGATTTTCGTAACCACCCCACTCCATCAGAACTCAGTACAATATTAACGTATGTCATAAACAGTCAAATACACACTACATGCATCTTCCGCTTTATACACAGATGGCAGCACTGTGCCACTCCAGATGCCTACAACGCCACTCCAAACTTTGTGACAGTATTTATGATATAACTAGGTATATTCTTCCATCACTGGACAATCACTTGCTACATATTTAAAAGTTTCTTTATAGGAAACGTCGGGGTTCCTTTATGTCTATTGTACTGTTCCTGTCTTCGTTGAATTTCACTCAATCCCAGTTCAACTTTATACACATTATTTTACATTTTTCAGTGCAACTTTATTTCCATGCTTTCCTTTCCCTATTTTTGTAAAGTCTCTTCTACAACCCATGTTTCTTTGCTGTGATACCTTTATGATACTCGTGCAACTTACTCGCGAAGTTCTAAATATTCGGACTAGCTTGTTTCTGTATCTACTTTCTCTCAACCTATATTTCTTCTATATTTCAAACAAATCTCGTTTCTTCTTCATGTTTAAACTGTTCAATATTTAACTTGTATTTTTATTTTTTTAGTGGCATTACACCTATCATCTCTGCATTGTTATCTGCCAACTTTTGCATTTTTTAACCCTTGTATTCATTATCTTTGTCTTGATATAGCAATTATATGCTTTAGTGCTATCCATTACTTGTAGTCTATCTCTTTTTTCTCTTGTTTTGTTCCGATCATACCACGGAATTCAGAAGACAATTCCTTCTCAGAAGTATAATTATAATACAAATATATACACAGTGTAACAGTACCACTTAAGAACAAATATAATATTCCTGTGTTCCTCTTTTCTTTACTTCTTCGATATAAGTATTTCAGACTTCCTCCATTTCTCTTTTTACACAAAATTTTCGGGGGGGGCACGTCCCCCTTTCCTCCGCCAGAGACTTCTTTTGCAAACATACCAGCTCTTGTTGAGTAGCAGTTTAGGTATTATAAGTTACAAAAGTTACAAAGTAGTTTTAAATGGCCTAATTCTGTTAATGGTGGACGTCACTGTGACACACAAGTAATTATTAATGATAACTTATAAGAAAAATAATTGATTACATTATTCGCCGTCAGTAATGGTTTAATAGCATTTATATTAATGATACAGAAGTTGTCTGTCCGTAGTGTTTTTCAACTCGAGAGCCATAATACAGAAACATGAAAGTGTAATATATGTTTTAAAGTTCTCAGAGAAATGGTCCAAATGGCCTGTTCCAGGTCCCTAAGTCACACCTCAGCTGAGATATGAGGGTGCAAAGTTCCCATAAGAATAACATAGGGGCATTTTGAAAATATTCGTAAACGATCAATATTAGAGTTGAATTCATAGTTTTTTTTGGAGGATTCCGTGCAATCTCGCACGGTGCTCATTATCGAGCAATTTCGCACTGTCTTCCTTATCGGATTAATCATTCTGCAAGTGTGGTGCATTTTCACATGGTCCACCTGTCAATCATGTGATTCATCCTGAAATCGCCTTCACTATAGGGGCTGGGAGGACAGAACAAATGTCAACTAAGTAAGAACAGAAACAGAGCAAATACAAGTTAAAATAAATACGAGCAATTGAATTAATACTAGCTTCAAGCATATTTCCAAATTGTACACGATACATGCAGATAGGGCTATAGGAACCACACGTAAGACATTGGTTATACCAGTCGCGTATGCATTGTTGCCAGATAAAATAGAACAAACAAACATACAAGGAACTGTTTACATTTCTGGGGGCCGCGGTGGCTCAGTGGTAGAGCGTTCACCTCTGGTGCTTGGGGTCTCGGGTTCGGTCCCAGCCCCCGCCAAGTGAACTTTGTGGTGGACAAACACCGTGTGCGTGGGTTTTCTCGGGGTTCTCCCGTTTCCTCCCACTTTCTTCATTCCACCATTTCATTCAGTACTCATCATCACCGTGTTCTTTAGCCTAACCGGCATAACCTTGGGACGTAAAACTCAAAGATTTCATTTCATTTCATTTTTTGTTTACATTTCTTAAAATGTGGTTTGGCCAGAACGCATCTCGAGTGCTTAAAGTGGATTTTGAGCTTGCTGCAATCAATGCACTGCGTGCGGTGTTTCCTAATTCACAGGTTTCTGGCTGCTATCACCCTTTAACCACAACATCTGGTTGAAGATTTTTAGGTCTCGTCAAAGGATACCTCCACAGTGAAAATGTACTTTCATCATGTTCGTATGTGTAGTGCCTCAGCATTAATATCATCAAGCATAATCGATGAAGGTTGGCTCATCGTCATGGAGGACTGTCTGGCCAGAAAATCGAAGAGTTAAACGATTATTTCATTGAACAATGGATGGACATTCTAAGCACTCAGAGAAATATAGAACTGCACTGGTCAAAGACACACAACACACAATCCTGTGGCGGGTTGGCGCAATAAGTTAAACCGCAGCATATCTAAGTGTACACAACGTATCTTGAAGCTTGCGAGTGTACTAAAAACAGCTTCGACGTCTAGTTTTTATGTTTTTGCAAGACAGGGCTTAAAAATTGCAATCCAGAGAAGCGTAGAAAATCAACTTATAATCATCCTGACCACAGACTGTAGTTAGTCCTGAAGAAACTAGGATATGGCGTGAACTATAAACAAATGCTTGAGAAGCTTGAGCTTAAGGATGGGTACGAGTCGAACTAAAACTCGACTCGAATTCACGTCGAGTTTCGATTCGAGTCAAAGGTAATTTTCTCTAGTCGAGTTTGATAAATAGCTCCCTCACTTAGCTGGTTTTAACTTGTTTTGAAACCATGAGATTTGAATCAGTAATGTCGAATACTTTCAGTATTGCTCACGAGAAGAGACACTGCTCGCACCTCGTCTCGTCGCGATAATGAGACGACAATAGACTTTTATAACGAGACAGCCTCAAATGTGAGCACCAATATATAAGTATATACTGTACTTCTTACCATCAAAGCTGAGATCTGCACGGTCGAATTGTTGAGTCCGGGTAGTGATGTAAACCGAGCCTGCTCGCTTAAACTGAGCGAACAATTAGAGTCGATTCGGTTAGGATGAACCACTGGTTCGGCTCAATTGAGCGGATGGCTCGAGCAGGCTGAGTTGAAACGAGTCCATCGGCTCAACTGAGCCTATAGTTCGACCCGACTTGGTTCTGTTCGGCTCAGGTAAGCCATCGCCTGGGTTCGGCTAAACTAAGCCGAAGGATCGAGTCACCTCGGTGGGATGAGTTACAAGCTCGGCTAAATTCTCGGTTCGGCTCGATAGTGAATGAGCTGTGACCCAACCGCTCGAGCTGTCGACAACCCTAAACCCGGGGCGAGCAGCATTGAACATGTTTGCCCGGTGCCCTATAACTTTTATCAATTTTTGGCTTGAACCCGAATACTTGCCCCTCCGGAACTCAAACCGAAACACTTGTAGCTCATTAACAAGAGGTAGTTAACTACAAAATTAGAATGTGCATATGTGCCAAAAAGAATAAAAGAAATATGTTTAGAATGAACCATCATGAATAAATTTGTCTAATGAATGATTTGTTATTTTTTTCGAAAGGTATCTACAGAAAATATTTGTCAGTGTCGAAAAAAGAAATATTTGTGCAATTTATAATTTTGCGTAACTTATTTTCAATCTGAATAACTCAGTGTGATACAATATCAATTTCAATAAACTGTGTACAGTTTCTATTTTAGGTTTGTTCGTCTTAGTGTGTTTTCAATACGAATAAATAGCAAATCATTTATTCATGGTGCTTCATTTATTCAGTGTACCAGACTAGTACATTATTAAACATACTATAATAATTTTCTTCTAGTACTGTATATTGTTATGATTACTCTGTATGCATTATTTAAAACTCAATATACATTACTCTTTATACATTATTTATTTAGTAGCTGTTGTGCCATTGCTTATTAAAATTTTACAATCAAGTATTACTAGAATCCTGTTCTAAAAATACAACAATCACACTTATTTTGTGTAAGTTGGCTACCTGTCTAAGTTGGCCACTTTTCAATAGAACCGATGGTGGCCAACATAAACAGGTTTCACTGTATATGGTTCGGAAAGTGTAGTTTATCACAAGTTAGAAACTACCAATACAAGACTAAATTAATTTTTTTTTTGGGGGGGGGGGGGCAACGCTGCTGTCACCTGTGTAGTTGCATCTGAACCAATAAACTAGTGTGACATTATCAATGCGGTGTCTCACCTAGCATTATTCAGAAGGTATGTCATAGCTCTTCCCGCTCATAGTGTAGCATAGAGCACATTCTTTAACTATAAAAAGTACATCACAAATTCCATAAAATACGCACTTAAGAGTTTCAATGAATAAATTTGAAAATGTGGATGTTTGCAATGTAATGCGAGGATAAGATTCATTATGTATTTCAAACTGGATTAAGTTATATTTATATATACAGGGTGTCCAATATACAATACAACCCGGAGTTTGGGGTAGCAGAACTTTTGACCGGAAGCGATACACAAATAATAGTTATATTAAAATGAAGCCTTATTTTTTAACTAGGAAGCAACGACTGAAGTACACTAAGAACTACATAATGTTGCCGCAGGTAACTGAAGGTATAAATCAATTTCTTTAACAAAACACGTAAATTGACTCATAACTCATACGTATGGATGTTCTGTTGTTATTAATTTCCAGTTTGTTTAGTTGGAGTAGCTTGGAAATTATGGAGGAAAATAGAACTTTTCATTTCCACCGATAACCAAATCGGATGAGGTCTCTATAAGAGGTAATTAGGGAAATTGTAGTTTTCATAAACACATAATTGGCAACACTGCTGATGTATCAATGCAAGTAATCTGTCAACATTATACAATTAATGAAAACAATGAAAAAGAAACTTTGAAGTTATCATGATAAAACTTTTACTTACATGCACCCGGCAACTGCTATTCACGACAAAGTGAGTTTTCAGCTCTACAGCAGCTGCTAGAAGTGCCCCCGTTATGATTTAAACAAAGGTTCATACGTTTCACCATGTTGGCGGCAACTTCACGAAGAGTAAAAGTGTTAATGTTCTCAATGGCACTGTGAATGTTCGTTTCCAGGTTTTGTATAGTTTAAGGATTTTTCTTGTATACCTCTTGCTTTAAGTAGCCCCACAGAAAAAAGTCAGGGGAGCGACTGGGCCACAAGTCTTTACTTATCCGTTCACCGAAAAAAAAATTCTTGCAACAGGTTTAATGTTTCATTTGACGTATGGTATGTTGCCCCGTCTTGCTGAAACCAACAGTCACGTTCATTAATATTCAACAAAGAAATGAACTGCGTAATAAGTTCACGAAACATTGTGCCGTCGACTATATTGTGGAAAAATAAAGATCCGACTATTCGGTAGCGCACCACATATCTACCTTTACGAGATGTAACACATGTGGATTGTCAGATGACCAATACCTGAAATTCTGACTGTTCACGTAACTTGAGGTAGTCCTCTGGACGGCCCTACCGGGGAAGAGCAGTGGCCACGGCCCTTCTCCCAAATGGCGACTTACACGTGCTGTTGCGTCTGGGAAGAGATACCGAGTATCGCAACGTGTACGTGGTACCTCAATACGATAAAGAGAGGTAGTCCCGTATTGCTTGGACGATCCTACCGGGAGGGGTGTGTCGGATTCCTGCCTGCTAGGGAAGCTAAACGAAAGTGGTGGAGGGGCCAATCCCAGGCACCTGGATACCGGCTCTGATCCCACGGAAGGAAGGAAACTCTGTAGGATATGGGCCGGCATCAAACTCAAATGGTGACTTAACACGTACCATTGGATCCGGGATGAGATGCGAAGCATCTCGAAGTGTGTGTGGCACCTCTACACACAGCGGTTGCCTGTTGAACGATAGAGGTAGGCAGGGCCGGGACGCTAGCCCCCTCGGGCATTGCCTGGGGTTCCTGGATTGGGTTGGACTCTGCCGGGCTGTGGTCATACCGTGGAATTCGGTAGTATATGGGAACTAATCCCAGGAACCTGGGTAACGGTGAACATGTGCGGGAGGTGAACTTCCCTTATAACGCTCGGGCACCATGCCTGCAGAGAATGGTAGGACCTGACTCGCTAGCAGGATTGCCTCCATTAGTAGGTTAACTGGTAGGCACTCACGACTTCGGTCTGACCGCGCAGTGGGCGTATCCCACTCCCTCAGTGAATGGGGGTTACACGCTAAGTCGTCAAGGTTAGGGGACAAATTTTGACGACTCAGGTCCAGGCACGAGCAACTACGGACAGGGTGACTCGTTTGGCGGAACCCGTCCATTAAAGAGACCGAACGGTCGCGGGCATGCTCTCCATGCATGCAATTAAGCGTGGACTAGTAGACCACTAGCATCAACGTGTTCACGTAACCATTGACATTAAACCAAGCTTAATCGCTGAAGAATATCTTGTCCAACACATCAACTCCATGGGCTCGAATAAAAGATTGAAACCAATGGCAATACTTTTTTCGGGATCCCAAGACTGGCATCTTAAGTACTTGAACAACCTGTATCTCGTATGCCCGTAGGTATACTATCTTTAAAGCCATGTGAGTCACTGCACGTGGTAAATTTACTTGTGCTGCAAACTTACGTACAGATTTCTGTGGTGATTGTGACATAGTGATAAAACCTAAAATAGGCATGCAATCTACTTTTAAACTTGACCGGTTTGGGGACACAAAAGGCCGTTAGAAACTTCACGGAGGCATATCAAACAAAGATCTTTGTCTGGGATACGAACTCCAAACTATTCTCACAACTGAAATTACTGAATGGCCTTGACATCCACCCAGTCCTCCAAGAAGTAATGTAAATTAATGCACGTCTGGGGGCGTAGAAAACGTAGCTCAGAATTGACTATAAACATGGAAATTAAAATTCAGAGATAAAATGCAACAACACACAGGAAATTTAAAACAATATTTTAATAATCTGTTGTTCAGAAAATAAGAAATATAATTGAATAATTACAGAGCATTTCAAGGACTGGTATGGATTTTAAGACTAGGCTAGACAAGACAATACATGATCACTTATTCTTTGGTAATGGTGACGAGAACCTCTGACTGACGGAATGACGGTGTAGAAATTACCGACGATGAATAAACTGACTCACAGAGTCACAAAATAGTACTTCCTTACCGAGAAGAGAATCCGACAGTATTTATATGATTTTTTCGTCATGTCAACATTCTTACACATTCTTTGTGCGCCTTCCTAGTTTTAAAAGTCATAGCTGGTCATTCGCATTGTAGAAGTCAAGACACACTAAATTTTCCGTTGGATTATCAATCCTAAAGAATATTCGAACTGCCTCCACTTCACACATTGCTTATTTTATATACATTTTTCATTTCAATTAAATATTTTGTTTCATTAAATTGAGGTACACAATAATATGTTGTTCTACGGTGTTCAAAATCTCTTATGTAAGAATACGCCGTTGCTTATTGTGTTGTTTTTCGTGTACAGATCCTGTCTAACGAAATTTTGAAACAAGTCTACATATTGTTGACTTATTTGGAAGACTAGTGTTGGGAAAATGTTTACGAAATTCTGTTCTTACTGTGGCATACGAGTTAGAACGTAAAAACCTTCTCTTCTGTAGAGTATCTCATTGCACCAAAGCAATAATCACTTCACATGAAGTTAATAAACACATACAACACAATACAGAACTCAAAAATAAAACTCGCGTTTCCTTCGTTTAAAAAAAAAAAAAAAAAAAAAAAAAAAAAAAGCAGGAAATGTTACCTCGCTGGTTAGCATTGTTGCCGGGTGCAAGAATTGCATCAATGTGGAAGGGAATTGTCATTTTAGATTAGGTCTACATTTATCACACGTACAACTGTAACATTACGTATCGTAACACCTCTGGCACGAGACATACGTAGTTTTACCGACAATGCAGAGAGAACTTCTTGCAGGGAATCAAGACTGTCATCGGATACGGTTAAGAGGAGAAACTGAAAGTACGTAAAGTGGATAAAATAATAAAGGCGAATGAATGCTGCCTACTCCCAGGGATCAATCATGACCACAATCTATTGGGAAGATATATTTTGTTTATCTGAAGCCAGGAAGAACCAGATGTGGATGCACATGGATAAAACGTCTAACCATACTGCCAGATCATCCCTCAGGTTTTGTTATGACATGGAGCAAAGAACTGAAATCCATGTTATTAGCCTTCATGACATTCCTGTAAAAAAAAAAAACCCTGGCAACAGCGCAGTGCTTTTCTACGCATTTGAACTGTTAAAATGTAGCCTAAAACAAGCCTGTAGCCTGTTAAAATGTAGCCTGCAAGGGAAAATGAGATGGAACTCCTATGCCTGTGTTGTAAGGGGTAGATTGTTTCAGTGTATATTGCGATGTGAGACGATAGTTTGTAATCAAGAGCCCCCACTTATTTGACGAGCATGAATTCCGTGACTTTCCCACGTCACGATTTACAAATTTCCAGGTCTATGCATAATGTAAAAAGCAACTATATTTTTCCTGACCAGAGGGTCTCTCATCTACTATGTATGTAGATATATAAAGTGTGTGTGTGTGTGTGTGTACGTAGAAAAATTTTGCAAAACAAACTAATTATTTTACAAAATATCCCCTACCTAATAGTAAGACAAAAATACAAATGGGTTTTGCAAAATAAATATTCGTACTTAAAAATTCCCTGATATTTTTCTTTCTTTGCTTTTCATGAAATTCCCTGACTTTTCCAGGACTTTTTACGAGTAAGCTGAATTTCCTGACATTTCCAGGTCCTCCAGGTTGGTGGGAAAACTGACTTTGCTGGTGGTCCGACAGAACACTACCGTTAGTTGTGGCACAGCTATTCATAGGGTAAATATACTAAAATTCGGTCGGATTTAATGGGATCAGCCTTTTATGTATTCCAAGCAGCACATAGGAACGTGTCACACGAGACTGTCTTTTACGCAAGTGCGTTACGATAAATACATCTCAATACCTTCTGTGTGGCATGTCTGTCGATTTCCAATCCAAGGCTCGCCGAATGAAAGTAGCAGCATGGACTTACGTTCCAAAGCAGCACCTTTTTAAAGCAGCGTGCTTGCTTACGATCAGCAGGCAGAACACATTCCAATCGGAGTATTGTATTACAATCGCTCTGAGTTCATGTTTCCTGAACAATATGTTTATGTTTTATGTTTGCGCGTGATACCAATCAAATGTTAAGCCGTGGTGGAATTACCAGTACAGTGGAACGGCACACATCTGTTTCAAAGAAAGAAAAGATCTCACAAGCACACAAACTTCTCGGCAATTACTCTTACAGACTCATCGTCAGACTATCATGAACTTCCGTATCTACTGTATTGTATAAAAATGAAACTATTCTTATTAGTAATCGAATTATGGGAAAACGGCTGATCCGATTGAAATGATTTTTTTTAACTATAGTTATCCCCTACTTCGAACTGAGTTTTTTCATCAAGTTACTTTAAAATGCATACTCTAAGAGGAGAAAAGGAGTGGGAAGTCATAATTGATGCGAAAAATTGAGTCTCTTACAAACTCCTCAACTCAGGAACATGAATCTTGGTATATAATCTCTTCGTTAAAAGCAACGCGACACATGTCCCAGCGTTCTTGACATTCTTTTAAGCGAGAGGGAGGGGGGGAGGGCAAGAGCACATTTTATATGCACATCTATAATGTAAGTATGTAAGTGTGTATGTTCTAGTATAAATGTGGAACGTTTGTAGCATTTTGTCAAATTTGGTACACATCTGACTTACAATATGGTAAAATTGTGTAAATAGGACACTCCTAAGGGTTGGGAGGAGGTGAATGTACCGATATCAGTGTCAAATCCATAGTTTTTGAGGTTGGTCAGATAATAGTTAACGCCCCCGATGCCGTTTACGTCCAAATTAATCTTATATCGGCACGGGGAATAAGGGGCAGGGGTTGGAAGTGAATGACATGTAAAAATTATAGAAATAGATCAATACGAATGTCCAATCCATAGCTGAGATGAAAAGTGACTTTTACGTCTAAATTCAGACCCTGTACAGGGGTGGGAAGAGGAGACATTAGGGATTTTTATTATTATATTTTCATTGAAATGCATATTTTAAGCGGAAGGGGGAAAGGGAGGGAGGGTTCAAACACTTTCCACATCTCTGCGTGCAAAGAACGGACATTTTTAGATAGTTTGCCATAAATAAAAATAACTGCAACAAAGAAATCTCAAAGCGTGAAAGAATAATTACTATATTTTTTCCTTAAATGCTTCCAACAGATAAGTAGTAGTATTAGTGGTGGTGGTAAAAACAGCAAAAATGTAGCCGTGAAGCATCCAAAGTAGGATATTATACACGGTTATTCGAAAAGGAGCAGATTTAAAATATTTATTTTTAACAACAAATAGACACACATACAATATATTACTCGATAGAAGAAAATTCAAAGTTTTAAACCCCCACTTATTAGTTCCATTCAATGACTACAACTGTGCTGTGGTTTGTTTACGAGAAATGGGAACGCTGCAAGAGGAGTCGTTTAGTATGCTACAGTATGCAAAGAATAATTTCTTTTACCAATTTGTACGAATTTCCTTTACTCACTGTAAATCTGTTTACGACGAGGCGAAATGCACGCTGCGCTGCAACAATAGGTTCCTCTTTGCATACTGCAGCACACAGAACGACTTCTTTTGGGCCCTGCTATTTCCTCAAAACAAACCACAGCGCTGCTGTAGGCACTGAATGGAACTAATATGTGGGGATTCAAGATTTCGAACTCTCCTTTATTCAGAGATGTATCGTATGTGTGTCTATATATGTCGTTCATTAAAAGTAAATATTTTAAATCTGACCCTTCTTTTTAAACAGCCTGGTATTGGTAACCCTTTATTGTATCTGTTTTCTGGTAATTAATTAATTTTTCCCTCACGCTTTGGGATTCCTTTGCTCCGCCTATATATATGAATATGTAAACGTACCTTGGACTGAACTGCACATGCGTGATTTTCTTCTTGTGTAATTTGGTAGAATAGTTTAGTGCGCCATCTCGACCAAAGATATACAATTGTCCCTTGTTTGTGCCAGCAAGTACCATATCTCCAGCAGCAGACACATCCAGCGACGAGAACCAATTACTGTAGAGATTTAGAAAAAGACAAATATATATATATATATATCTTTTGTGTATAAGAAATTCAAGCAATTTTAATGATAAAAATAACTGGAATTGTTAATCAAGAAATAGGAGTAAGCACGATTACTACAGGGTGGTCCGGAAGTGGGCGTACCCACCTTGAGTTTCAACAGCAGAGTGTTAGTTATGGTAGAATGTTTGTATATAGTTACCTTGAAGTCTTAAGAGTCATAAACATCGGTATGATCACGATCCATGTCGTAACCCAGCTGAATTCTGCACCACGTTCTCGCAGATGTTTGCGGAATACTCTGGAGTCACGAGGGTGAAGACGTGTTCCACAGCTGCTCGTAATTTCTGCGTTGTGTGATATCGGGTGTTTCTTACTTGTTGCTTTATGAAACTCAGAGAGCATTGTCTGGTGTCGTCAGACCGGGACTTCTTGGAGACCAGGGAAAGGGAGCTGGTGAAGATGCACAACCTCTTCCAATCCAGCGGTCAGAAAACGCCAGATTCAGGTAATTGCGCACGTGAATAGCGAAATGTATAAAACGGCAGAAAACAAATGAACATGGATAGCACTGTTGCCAGACAATGCCACGCAATGTTACCAAACAAATGTGGGTAAAACCTAAAACCGTCAGAAAACACCAATTAGGGATATGCCCACTTCCGGACCACGCTGTAGTGTCCATCTTTCTAGATATTCTTACATACCTGGACTAATAAGTGAGAAGTGTGTCCCAAATTTGCATGTTTATTAATTCTTTTGGTTACCTAGGGGTTATCAGTTCTGGCTACTTTTCTTTCTAGAGGCACGACAGGAACTTATATATATATATACACTATAGTATCCATTTATACTGATCGTTCTGTCCTATCTTATGAAGCTTTGATGATTTATTATTATTATACAATTATTGTTGTTGGTTACTGAATTAGAAGCTTTTCAGCAGCCTCGAATTAAGGTGAACCGCAGCGTTAACTCCATGGAAATATTACTTGCACACATTTACTTCTGACTGAGAAGTAAGAAAAGCATGACAACTTCAATTTCTGATATATACATTATACAAGAATTGCACAACATGATATGTACGATTGTACAGCAAGCAAATTTCAACCTTATGAATCAAATCAATATGGGGATGGCAAAATACTTTTCCCCCTTTTTTCTTCTGCTTCTCGCTTCGGTAGCTGATATCATATTGAGATCTATATCCTGGAAAAAATTGATAATGACTGATTAAAAATTTACTATTGAATTGTATGTATTACGTTTTCACCAGTGGACTGAAGGCATTTTAAATTTAGTTCATAAGGCTGACATTTGCTTTTCTGTGCAGATGAACGGATGTTTTGTCATTCTCGTATGTAAAGGTGGCGCTACTTGATTTGATTTTTTTTTTTTTAAAGAAATGGTACCAATATTGGGTAACCTTCTTTACAGTGTATTGACTGGTGCTCCATCTTATGATGTTATTTACCTGATTTGCATAATCACATTTCTTGTAAACTTCAATATGGCACACAGTAATTCGATATTAAGTTTTGTTGACAAACTAGCATTAACAACATTTCTTTTAATTAATTACTGACTATATACGTATCTTCAAATGTAGCTGAAAATAAACTATTTTCGAAGTGTCAATAGAGGTCCTATCTAGCATTCGGTAATTATCCACCAGGGTGTCCACAAAATTTAACGAAAAAAATCCCTGACTTTTCCCTGACCAAAGTTCCAGATTTCCCCGACCATTGAATAATTTAAGAATAAGAAAAAACGAAAGAAACCCCAGCGTCCACCTTCCCCTTGTGCTCTCTTCTTCTGCTTCTTTCTTTTGACAATTTTCTTTAATCCAAAAATACGTGAAGTTACAATCATATGCATTAGGCCGATATTACACTTACTATTTCATAAATTCAATAACTAAACAATGGTCCTAAATCGATTTTCCCTGACTTTCCCTAACCAATCTGCCATTTCCCTGACTTTCCCTGATACATTTTTACTTCCCTGACTTTCCAGAATGTGGATACCCTGTTCACACATTGTCCAAATTTGAACTCACAATTAGAGCAAAACAAAAATAAATAAAGTCAACCTGAAGTACATGTACTGCACTTAAGTAATTAGTTCCTATATTCTCTCTTATCTGCTCTCAAAGTAGATTGGTTTACACGCTTGGAAAGAACTAGCAACAAACTCAAAAGGTGCTAATCTTTCTCTCTGTATTTTTCTGTTCTTAAGCTCTTCGTTAAGCTTACCTCACTTACTGAATTTTTCTGAATATTTTAAAGGTAATAAGAAATGTTAACAAGAACTTTACGAATGATCCAAAAAATGAATCAAAAATTCTTGGCTAAGAATGTTTCTGGATCAGTGGCCACAAAGTTGTTGAAAGGCCCCTAAATCGGGTTTTCGTACCTTTTACGGAATAAGCACATCATACTGAGTTAAGTGATAGTTTGGGTTTGGCTACACTTTATATAATTCTCCAGATATACGACAAGCAAGAAAATTTGTGCCTGAAATATTGGATCTTTTGATCCAAAAATGGGTAGGCAAGATAGTATCTACAAAATGCTTTTATATGAACTAACACCTCTTTCGTATCTATATATATAAAATTTTTATATGAAGTGGCACTTTTTTCGAATCTCTCTATATATATATACCCACAGACTGTCCCATAATTCGTGTGTAAACTTTACTTTCATAGTACTCAGCACTCGTAAAAGCTAGAATTGTGAAATTGGCAGGCAGTTTAATGGAAGGTCAAAATTTGTTTGGTAGTAAAACGAAGACACGGGTATTACAGTATGCGAAGTTATAGGGTCAAAGGTCAAAATGCATTTTTTTCCTTATGGGATTTCAATGTTAAATAATAATTTTACGTGTCATTTTTTTAAATATCCATCTCCAGTAGCAAAACTTGGTATATCGTTATAAATTCTGATCCGAAACAATGTGATAACGACAAATGTGGGCAATCGTGACCCTGCGACCTCAAGCAGGTCACCTGTGATCTTTGCGGAAAAAAGCTCTCTTTTCAACAGGTTATTGTACACAATGATCGAAAATGACCGGTATCCGAGAGCGCTTCAGTAACAGTAAAAAGTGACTGTCTAATGGAACAGACTACTAACTATTTTAACCCAGCGTAGCGAGTAATTGATGCTAGTAATGTGTAAATGTTGAGTGCTCAACAACTATGTCATCATAAACTGTGCACACGAATTCCTAGTTGATTAGAAAAGGTTTGAAAACGGTTATTAGTTTACGTAATAACTTTTTGTAGTTCTACATCTATTATATAAAAATGAAAAGGATCTTGGTGATTGTTTACTGAGAAAAGGGTTAAACCGTTTGAAGTGAATTCTTGGATATAGTTTCCACGTATCTCGGACTGGATGTTTTCATCTTCTTACTTTGATCCAAATGCGTATCCTACAGAGCTAGCGGAGGCTCAAAATTTATGGGAAAAATTGAGCATCTTACAATCTGTCAAGTTAGAAGATGATACTCGGAATGTAAACTTGTAATTAAAAATAAAGGAATACATCTCTCCCTGTTTCAAGCAAGCGGAGAGGAAATTTTCTGTAATTTCTTTTTTCACATTGAAATCACGTTGTTTGTCGTTTGCGATCACGTCACGGGAAACGGCCCAAAAATTTACAATAGACTTTTGAACATAGTGTCTACCTTGAGCTGAATTTTATCATGTAATTTTGATTAAAGGGAGTGTCCTGAGGGCGGTAGGAGGTCCAAAATTTATGCCAAAAAAAGAATATCTTATGAGATTTTTACTACATATTCATTCATATGCGTATCTTAAGGGGGAGAAGAGGTTAAAATATTTTCCATAAATCTATTCCCTCCGTGCGAAAAACTGGAGTTTCAGCTATTGTTTGATATCTCTCATTGTCTAAAATTCAAAATTCACTCTTCATTATTTATTTACGTGTATTCAGCTCCAGGAAGAGCCGTAAGCAAACATTTCAACTGTAATCATAGTCAAGATATAAGTAATGGAAAGGTTTTAGTAGGAACAGGATGTGCAGTAGGCAGGGATACGAGACCCTCTTCAATCGAACTAAGGAATCAAAATTAAATTCCGACATGACTATTCTGGACAAAAGTTGGAAAAGATTATTGTCATTTTCACTGTTGTCACCGACCACAGAACAACAATGCTTCAAGAGATTAATACTGTGTAGACAGCAAATAATTTTAAATCGCTAATGTAAAGTTCAAAATTTTAAATCCTTATGTAAATATTTCTAGATTTCGTATCTCCACTGAACCTTTTCATATTTACCATTTGACATTGCTGATACGTGTCAGCGAAAATTTTACGTTTAACATATCTGCTTAAGCTTAACTAAGGCCCGCTGAAAAGTTTTTGACCTGACAGGAAATGCGACATGAAAGCGAGCTAAAATTTTACATGCGTTGTACTTAGTACACTTGTACTTGACTGTATTTTTCCTAACAGTGTTCCAGTTTCTTTTACAACGGTACGTTTGTATATTGTTTGTTATCACTTGTAAATTTGTAAATTTGGGCGTAAAGTATTTTTATTTTTATATATGTACTAAACTATGTTATCCGAAGAAGAAAAAGAAGTTAGATAGATATAATAATATCGATAAAAAGATATTCATAGTTTTTAAATATGATTTTGGTGTGTCGTTGTCAGGACAACAATTGAAATAAATAAAAATGGTATAATTGCAACTTGGTATATATGGAGCTTCGCCTTATTTAATGGCTCAATAATAATTTTTAAGAACCGTTTTACTTTAACCTGTTCTATTAAAAAAAAAAATCTTCCTTGATGTGTAATCAGTCATTTACAGCGTCCATAACAGCTGATTGAGTTGATTTTGAGTTTAACGTCCCGTTCAGCAGCGAGGCTATATAAGACGTTGACCTACTGTTTAACGTGGAATCCGAAGCACATGAGCTCCCACCGGGAATCGAACTAGGGTCTCCCACGCCAAAGGCGCGTACGCTAACGCCCATAACAGCCTTGTCCGTACCGAACTACAAAGGGCATTAAATAAGTTATGCACAGATCGGTATGGTATTTTCTATTAGTTGCAACACGATGATGAAATTTTGACCCTTTGACTTCAAATGGTAATAATTGTTGTTTTCTATTGCTCACTGGTAAAACACAAGAGATATTACAATCATCAGGACCCGACAGCGGTCAGCAATGGAATTCCTGTTCAAAACCGGTGAAGAATCAGCCATAACAATTCGTAAGAAGTTGCTTCCGGTTTAAAGATGGTGATTTCACTCTTTTGCATAAACTAAGATGTGGTAGACCATCAAGTGCAGACAGCAGCCGTTTTCGAATGCTTCTTAAAATATGGCTCCACAATTAACAAGAAGCATTATTGTTTGTCACCGGATAAGGTACGAAGTGATCTCCAGATCAGGAGACCGGAGCTGCAAGGTAAAGTCATCGAACTCCATCATGATAATAACACAGCCATGACGACACTGAAAAAAATCAGCAGGCTCTCATTTCTTGAGTGAAACAATGCTATAAAACTCAGCCACCTGAATTTTACCGAAGTATATTCAAGGTATGGAATGAACGTTGGACGAGATGTGTCACAGCAGATGCACGCTACATTGAGTGACATGGTCTCGTAGCCAAAATGATCAAAGTATGTTCACTTCAAATTTCATTTCATGTTATTAGTTCACCATTGCAACTAATAACAATATTATAACCAACTGTGCAAGAGACTGAATGCCTCTTGTATTTGCCCTCAGGCCTCTTCATGGCCGGAAACACGTGATAATCTAATGTAGGTAATAACAGATGAAGATGCCAATCAAATGAACAGAATAGGTCAAACCACAGACATGCAGTTGTCGGAGTGTCTGGCAAAAAAGTGCCACGGCACATTGCTAAGAAGAAAGGGAGAACCAAATTTTAGTTTGTTAGTGCGCTTGAAATGAATCTGTTCTCACAGGTGTTGCAATAGTTTTGAGTAATAGTATGCATTAAATTTGTCGTCTGGGCATTAAAAAGATGAGCAGAAGCCCCTCCCCCTATGCGCACCAGAAAACTGAACTTCCGCTTTCCCCACGGAAGGCTAGCAACGAAACTTCTTTGCCGACAGAGACGAGGACTGTTTCCACTATCGTAACCACTGTGTTATCTCTGACTCGAAATGATGACACCCTGTTTCATTCTAAGTCGTATGCTTGTACAGAAACCCCTTCATGATCGGCCCGTATGCAAATTTTTATCCAACAAAACCACTCGATCACCTGTCAAGTTTCGGAGAACCGAATGTTCAGTCACCTTGCGTACGTTTAAATAGTCGCGTCCTTTAAAATTCCTAGACGTATTCCAATAGTTGTGACAACTCGACGATCTGACATGACTATGTCATGCATTTTCATTTTGTCGTCGACGGAAACAGTTCAAGGGGCCTGGTTTGGGGTTCGTCACAGAAGGACTGTTGTTCAGGTTTCACTTCATTCACCAATCACTTGTAGCATAAGACGGGGCATTGTCCCGTAAGATATTAAACAAGTCTTCATGAATCTGTTTGCTCGTCCAACCCTTCAGGAAGAAATACTGAATCACTGTACGATTGGTGATGCGCTACTCATTTACAGATGGCTCCATCCTGACTCACAACTCCATCTGCAGAGCATGGACAGTTCAACATTTTAATGTAAACTCGTAAAGAGAAATGTTTCTTTCTGAGACAGGCCTGAAACTTTCTAGCAGCGTACAGTAAAATACTGAAGACCAAGTACCTTTTGAATTTAAGGATAAAATTGGTTTCCAAGCAGCTTACATTAGAAAGAAGGAATTAATTTATAGAGTTCCCACCTTTACGGTTGCAATTAATCCCCTGCTTCCCTCTTTTCAAACTCATTAAGTTTTGATGACGCCCTTACTTTTCTCAATTAAAACTCAACTGAACTCCCTAAGGCTACAGATAATATAGGTTCGACCGTGTGACGCGTCATCTATCAGTCCCCTTATTTCTAGCTTTCTTGTTCAAATAGCACTCTAATATTCCTCATCACACTAGGTGGTTAAGGACAATTATCTGCACCTAAGAGAAATCAATGACAGAGCCATGTACACTAAATGTATACTGTGTTAACTATTTGGTTAACATTTAAAAATAACAAAAAACATATTGAATCGTCCTAAAACCACAATTTTGTACTGAAAAAAAATCCGTGATGAAAATTTTTACAGCACACTTTCGTTCCTCCACTAGCATTTCAACGATTTGATAATAATTTGCAACTGGAATCGTCTCCCGTTTATCTGTACATACGGGAGAGACATAATAAATTATTAAAACATTCAACTAAAATCTTCAGTTGCCCTCACGCTGGTGTAGGAGTTAGCGAGTGTACCTTTCGTGCACAGGGTCACGGGTTCGATTTCAAGTCTGAAAACTTTAACAAATTTGAATTCATTATAGTGGTTCAGATTCTGCATTAAACTGTGGGTTCACGTTCCACATAGGCTCGGTGCTCAAAAAGAAAGATGAACTTCAAGGAACAGAACAAGGATACATATATTGTCTCACTGGAATATGTCTAAGACACTGTATTATTGTACTTACTTGTAATCATCAAAAATACTAAGGAAAACTTGTGGCTCGCCATTCTTGTTAATGTCGTGTACACACACTTTAGCATCCACAGAACCTGTGTACAGTTTCGAAGGATCATTTCTATCGAACTTCATTGCCTGAACAGATCCTCCGGACCCAATCTGCAAAAATGAATCGACATGAATGACATTTCTAAAATTATAATAAGAATATTAATAAAATCATGTATTTTTACGATCACCATTGGTTCAGTATTTATGTGACACGATCAGATAATAAAAATAAATAAATAAATGTAAAATAAACTTTTGTTCATGTGTAACCAAATGATTATAGCGAATATGCCTAAATTCGACCGCATCAGAACAGTTAAAGGTTAAAAATCATTATTAAAAAGTCAACACAACTTACCCCTGAAATATATTTCAGTTCCTTCTTCTTATCCACATTGCAGATAAAAATATCTCCACCTTTGGAAGTACTTGCGAGAACATCAGGTCTTAATGGGTGCCATTCAATAAACGTCACTCTCCGGTCAAAGGGAGAAATAGTTTTGCTAACTCTCATATCAGTAATGTTTCTCACAATTGGTGCTTGAAAACCCTGTGAAGAGAAATAACAATCTTTATTTATGTACAATTTTAGTTGAGAAAGAAATAGAAACAAACCAGTTCCTATAGATTGATTGGATTGCCTTAGCGAAGATACGATTCAATGGCAATGTTTGGTTTCTCTGATCATAAACCATATTTCACCTTACTTGACGGGAAATTCTTAAGCGAATGATTTTTGGTCCTCTACTGAAGTGCTGAGAATCAGTCGCGAATGCACGACCGTGCTCAACGCAAGTGTGTATAGTATGTGGATTTTGTTGTGGACAAACAAACGTGTGGGTGAATTTCCCGATGTTCTCCCCTTTCCTCCCACTTTCGTTATTCCACCATTATCATCCACCTCATCATCACCGTCTCTTCGGCGCATAATTGTGAGACATAAACCCAAAAAGTGCAGTTTCAAAAATGAAAACTTTACGTTTTACGTCCCACGATTATGCCGGTTAGGCTAAAGGAGATGGTGATGAGGGATGAGTGAAATGGTGGAATGAAGAAAATGGGAAGAAATGGGAGAACCCCGAGAAAACCCACGAGCACGGTGTTTGTCCACCACAAAGTCCACACGGCGCGAGCTGGGATCGAACCAGGGACCCCAAGCACCGGAGGTGAACGCTCTAGCACTGAGTCACCGCGCCCACATGTGTGTAGTTTTGATTATTATTATTATTATTACCTGTAATATGCAACAAAGAGGTGTATTAACCCTCCCAAACTTCAATACACAGACAAAGAGGCGTGTTGTGTTCTTTAGTTTAGGACAAGGGAAGAGTTAAATTTGCTGTGCAAAAACTGTGGTATTACTCTTTGTTTACTTTGAATGTTTTAATGTGTATCATGTCCAGTAATCGTACGAAGTCTGCAGTATGGGAATCCAAACAATAAATAGTCATGCTATTCTAAAGTATCCTGAGCTCTGACAGATCTAACATCGTGTAAGTTGATGACAGTGTTGCGAACTGGCATAGCAAAGAAGAATCAAAGCGACCACTTTATAGAACGATGAAGGAATCGAATTACTTTATCACTGACTGAATTAGATTATAAGTTAAAATATTTACAAATTAGATACCGGTATTTAAAAAGAATTGTACTTCACTTTACTCCTCAACATTCCAGCTCAACGTAGTTCCACTAGGCCTAACGTTATTGCCACAAAAGTTAGCGTACGCGCCTTTGGCGTGGGAGACCCGGGTTCGATTCCCGGCGGGAGCTCATGTGGTTCGGATTTCACGTTAATCAGTAGGTCCACGTCTCATATAGCCTCGCTGCTGAACGGGACGTAAAACTGAAAATCAATCAATCAAAGTTATTGCCACAATAATGATTCTCTTTCTTTTTCCACTTATTGACACAACTCTGCCCTTTTGACAAGTTTGCTATGTAAATAGAAGTGGGGTTATATGGAACAACAACCGGTCCACCTCCCTGTCGCCGCAGGGAGTAGGTTTTCGTGGAATTGAAAGCAAAGAGGGTAGCGAGTCTGTACGGCTCTTCGAAAGTTCAAGGGCAATGAACCGTGATTTGGAATGTCAGGCTGAAATTAGCAGAATTTCTAATGGTCTTTGTAGGAAATTTGTTGACATCGAAAAACATGTACATAGTCTATATATTACAGAGACTGTTATAATGAGCTTTTTATAAGGAATGATTTAGAAATTGAGTAGTTGGAAAGTAACGAACAATATCCAGCTATGTTTGTCTTTTCGTAGAAGACATTTTTCACCAATATGTGAAGGGGAGGATAGGTTTAGGTCCACAAAAATACATTTGGAAACACTAGGTTGTTTCCATGGTAACAGAACAGTGTTGTCGCATTTATACCTACTCATTACTGTGAAAGGTTTTGTGTTGTCAGGTTGTTTTGATTTTTTGTGCTATCATCTCAGTGCATTGGTGTAAATATTGTGGTGTAATCGTTGTTATTTTCATTCATCAGTGGAACATAGTTTGTATTCGTATTATTCACATAGACCTAAAATATAAATTTAGTATATGTATGTGTGTGTGTTTGTGTTTATGAACACAATGTCTGAAGTGAGTAAGAAGTGCGGAAAGGGGATGCCCTTGACAAGTCACGCACGGGAATTTGTGTTTAATCTTAGGGAATATTTAGAAAAAGAACGTAATGGACGGTCCTTTATTGTCATTGAATAAAGTGATTGAAAGAGTAGATTAAGCTTTATACATTAGCCCTACAACTGTGAAAAGAATCACAAGAGAGAAATGTCCGAAAGACCACGCTGAACCGACGGAAACTTTATCCACCCTAGGAAAAAAGCGTAGGATTTCTATAGTAAATCGGAATTAAATTGTGTACAATTGAAAGCCATTCTCTAACGTAAGTAGTTTTCATTTTTTTTTAAAGATATAACATTATGGGTCTTACGCAGAGTCGTTCTGACGCGTGTTTAGTGTCATACTAAAGAGTTGAGTTGATTTTGAGTTTAGCGTCTCTTTCAGCAGCGAGGCTATATGAGACGTGGACCTACTGATTAACGTGGAACCCGAACCACATGAGCTCCCGCCAGGAATCGAACCGGGCTCTCCCATGCCAAAGGCGTACGCTAACCGCTTAGCTACGAAGAAGCCCGATCTTATACTAAAGAGTTTGACTAACATATGTTTCCATGCAGTAGTCAGGCATTTAGTATGACGCTAATCATACATCAAAACGATTCTGCATAAGGCCCTATGTGTTTAGAAGTAACGGTTGTTTTCTTTATGATTTTGTAAACTATCCTAACGCAAACTATTTTGTTTGTTTTGACTAATACTTTCGTCAGGCATAATGTTAAATATTTTTGTTGTAATACATAGGTGATTCTTTTCCCACAAAATGTCCCCTTGTTATATTGTATTGTTACAGAAGATAAACGTGGCAACCGCGCTTGATCGCACGTGAGAGTTGTTAGAGCTCTTCTTAGCGCGGCCTTACTCTAACAGATGTCACTACCTGCGCTTTCGGTGGCCTGTTTACTCAAGTCCTTGAATACTTGCATGCATATGAATATAATTTATGGTAGATTGATAAGTAAACTCAAAACAATAATATTAATATTATTAATAATAATAATTTGTTATATGTAAATTAGAGCTAATTTGACTAAGCACGGTTTTAACCTATAGTATGCAGTGGGCCGAAAGCTCGAGAGAACTGGTTCGTTGTTATGCACAAAAAAATTAACAAAAAATCACTCAGGATTATTTTATACGAGTTTATACCCCTTTCATACCTCTGCCGAGGAATTACATTTAAGAGCCTGCCTTACTAAAAATAATACAAAATTTATCACTTTTCTTTTGCCTGTTTATTCATAAGTGGAAGGAGATACTGAAATGCAACTTACTACAAACATAGATAATGTTATTCTACAACAGAAAACATGAATCTTGAAGAATTTTCAGTGTTGCTATCCATAGAAATTAGTGTTGCCAGAATAACAATTACCACAAAATCTAAGTTAAAGCAGCGACTAGAGGAACGGACTCAACTGCATTTGATTACATATCGTCTTGGAATCCCGTGAACTACTTTTTAAATAATAGTTCTATTTAGTTTGTAAAAAAACAAAATAGTTTTAACATACAGTTATTAAAACTAAATAATAATATTTAAAAAGTAGTTCACAGGAAACCAAAACAACATAATACGTAACCAAAAGCAGTTGAGATCGTTCCTTTAGTCGTTGCCTTAACTTAGATTTTGGGGGAGTTGTTATTCTGGCAACACTGAAAATTCTTCAGGTTCATATTTTCTGTTGCAGAATAACATTATCTATGATTGTGCTAAATTGCATTTCATTATCTCCTTTTACTTATGAATAAACATGAAAAAGAAAAATTGTAAATTTTGTATTATTTTAAGGCAGGTAGGCTCTTAAAGGTAACTCCTCGGCAGCAGTTGGTTGCTTAGATTGAGATTTAGCGTTCCTTTCTGCACCGAGGCCATATGAAACATGGATCTAGTTTAACATGGGATCCGAACCACATAAGCTCCCACTAGGAAATGAATCCTGGTATCTAACTGAGAGAACTTGTCACTACAACTACCAAAATCTATTGCTGTACTGTTATAAAACCAACAGAAAGCAATAATTATTTTCAACATTTTCTACAATGCCCCATTTTGAACAAGGTTGCATCTTTACCAATGTTATCATACCTCTGGAACGATTTCAGACATAAAATTACTGTAAGCAATAAAATAGTGCTTTCGTCTATTGGAAGCCATGTAAGTACCTAGTTGTGACACCTGTTTAAGCATGTTTCCAAAATAAAGCAAAAAAAAAAAAAAAAAAAAAAAAAAAAAAAAAAAAAAAAAAAAGTGAATTTTCAATCAATTGCAACTTTGTCCCCATTATTCGAAATCCGTCCGTCTCAACTGTGTTGTTAGTGTGGCAGAGACGTCCAAAATTGGCCCTTTTTTGGGTATTGTATCGTCCTTATTTCGTAACACTGAATAATAAATACGGTATTGTATGTTTTCGTTTAACATGTAAATATGAAATATATAATAATCTATGCCACTTGAAAAACACAACTTTATGCAGGATTGGCAAAACTGTTCATCTGTTGGTACTGCAGAGCACGTCAAACGATTCCTCCCTGTCCATATTTACTTTGTACGAAATTTCAGCAACTTTTATCAGTTAGTTTAAAGTAGGTACATGATTGTATTTGGTCTAGGAATTAATTCGTGCGGTTGGTACGCACACATTGAAGCTGTAGTACAAACACAAAATACATAAATACCTTAAGAAAAATATTGTCCATCGCTAGCCACCACTTTCGCCCATCTGTCAGGCAATGTACGGATTCCGTGGCGAAAGAAGTCCTCATCCTTGGAAGCGATCTAGTCAGAGACCCATGTTTCGATATCTTCTGAAGAAGTAAACCGCTGTCCAATCAAATCGTTGTTCATGCAATCGAACAAGTAGTAGTCCGAAGGAGCAACGTCTGGTGAATACGGCGGGTGGGGTAAAACTTCCCATCCGACATTTTCTAAATAGGTTTTGACCGGTTTTGCGACATGTGGGCGAGCGTTATCATGTTGAACAATAAGTTTATCATGTCTGTTCTCCCATTCTGGTCGTGTTCTGGCCAGAGCTTGCTTCAAACGCATTAATTGTCGTCGATAACGTTCTCCATTCATAGTTTCACCCGGTTGCAGCAGCTCATAGTACACCACACCTTTCATATCCCACCATATGCACAGCATAACCTTTGCACAGCGAATATCTCGTTTTGGTTATGATGGACCTGGTTCACCTGGTTTCACCCAGGCCTTTTTTCGTTTAGTGTTCTCGTAATGGATCCACTTCTCATCACCCGTAATAATTCGATGCAGAAACCCCTTTCTGCTCTGTCGTTGAAGCAGCAATTTGCAAATGGTTTTTCGTCTTTCAACGTCTCTGTCTTTCAATTCATGTGGAACCCAATGTGACATCTTTTGAATCATTCCCATGGCTTTCAAGCGTTTGGAGACTGTTGTTTGATCAACGCCTAATGCTGCTGCATGTTGTTCCTGCGTTTGACACGAATCCTGCTCGAGCAATGCTGTCAATTCTTCGTCTTGAAATTTTTTTGGCTGTCCAGCTCGCTCTTGGTCTGCCAAGCCGAAATCACCACTTCTAAACCGTGCAAACCACTTCTGACACGTTCGCTCAGCTAGAACATGGTCACCATACACTTCCACCAAAATACGATGACTTTCAGTCGCACTTTTCTGCATGTTAAAGTAATGCAGCAGGACACCCCGCAAAAACACTTTATCAGGCACAAATTGCGCCATGTTCACTTAACTACAAACTGGTGTTGTTGACGCTTTAATCCACTGCCCTATACTACGAACGATACGCGATGACAGGGGTTTGCAACACATGTGTGGATACACGGAACTGTGGGACGCTCCGTTCGTTGCGCCATCTCTTGTCCACCCGCACGAATTAATTCCTAGACCAAATATTAAGTAGGAATAGCGAATTCCGGAATTTTTACTTTCCGAAATCCGGAAAGTGAAATTTCCGATTTTAGAAAACTCTGACCATCTGAAGGTCGTCTACCTGTGTCATTACTTGCTTGGTACAAATATACCAAGAAAGTTCTGTTGCTTTTTGTGGAAGTCCGTGTTCAGTTACACCTCACACCGTTGAGTTGAATGCGAATGGAGTTAAGGCGAAGGTCAATTGTTGGTGTGCATATATATCCAACATACTACCTAGTTGTGGTAGTTCAGTTACACTGTGAACTTGCGTTAAGAATAGAGTGAACATGGGACCTTCACAGAGCGTTGTAAGAGTGTGAATGTTGTACGAATTCAAAGCTGCAGCGGGGTGGAAGATATGCCAAGCCTTTGGTGAGGATGTGACTATGCGGACAGTACAGCGCTGGTTTAACGAGTTTAAGGACGGTGACGAAACACTCGAAGACGCACTACGCCCCGGAAGACCAGCATATATACAAAATGAAAATCTTCAGGCAGCAATTGAGGCACACAGTGGCCAGAATGTGAGGAAGGGGGACTACAATTCAGTGTGAGTGGAGAAACCATTCGGTAGCACCACCAGCAACTTGGGAAGCACTATAAGTTGGGTCGATTCGTCTCACATGATTTGATTAGGGTTTAGATTCCTGGACTTTCAGCATCTATGGTCATTTAGCCCGTAACGATGTTGAGGGATGACTTCCCTCGGTGAGCACACTATCCAAGGAAAGGGAAGGAAGGAAGCGGCCTGGACCTATACGTTAGGTACCACCCCGGTATTTGCCTGGTGTGAATGAGGAAAACCTCATTCAGGGTCGCTGGCCTGAAAAAGCGTTTTACACTTTTTCGACCGAGTGCCCCCACCACCCGGGGCCGCTCGCACCGAAGGCGAGAGCGTTAGCGACTACGCTACGCGGGGCCACACCCCACATGATTTGACTCCGGGTCAGAAGGCAACACGAACAGACACCTATGTTTCACTGTTGTTTCGTCTGAGGAAGGAGCTATTTCTGGACAGGGAGTTGACATGTGATGAGAAATGGGTCCTGTACGAAGCTCCACGGCGCCATCATCATTGGTTAGCATACCATGAACCGGTTTCAAAACAGCCGAAACCAGAAGGTCTTCCTGTGTGTTTGGTGGACTGCTCGTGGTATTGTGCATCGGGAACTGGTACAAGCTGGTCAGAGCATCAATGCAACTGTGTACTGTCAGCAGTTGAGCCGTGTTCAAGAAAAACTTAAAACTCTGGAGCCAGCACCTCTCAATAGCAAAGGGGTCCTCCTGTGCAGGACAAAGCTAAGCCCCACTTGGCTAGGATGACCCGGGACACCATTCTACGCCTTGGATGGGAAACACTATTGCATCTGCCAAGTTCCCAGGGCATAGCACCGTCAGATTATCATCTGTTCCATTTCTTGGACACTCGCCTTAGATACGCCAGTTCAAATCCCTAGTAGAGGTGCAAAATGCATTTGATACCTTCTTCGCTTCAAGGATCACCAAGTTCTACCACGATGAAATCCATGGCCTTCCAGAACGTTGGCAAAGGCCGTCGATGGTGATGGGGACTATTTTTGATCTTCCATGTACATCTTAGGTGATATATCGATGTTCGAAGGTGGGTGAGGAACCGACAGAATTTTCTTGGTTACCTTTCTACATGGAAGTTAGTAACACTTTGTATACACTAACAACTTACACATTTATTCCTTCTTATCTCTCATTTAATTCTTTTCAAGATAAGCATATTCTCCTCCTAACACCCTGTCGCAAGAGCTAGATTGAGAAGAAAATCACGATTTTCTGTTTAGCAAACTACGAGGGACATTCCGAAAAGAAGTTTCATCATTTGTTTTGAACGAGAAGATGGTACACCAGGTGAAACAAACAATCGCCATAAGAAACCACACCCGTTGCTGGTTTAACGACGGAAGGAGCGTCAGCGGAGATGGAATGACGCATGCGCAGAGCACCGAAGAAAGAGCAGCAGCAGACCGGCGTGTGCTGATGTGGTCGCCAATGGAAGTGCGTGCTGTTATCCGGTATGAATGTGCACGTGAGACTAGTGTATTGTGCTCTTGGACGACATCGAAAAAGCACACACTGCACAGCTCACACAAGATAAGATTCGTCGCTTCGGATGGAAGAGATTGGATCACCCTGCCTACAGCCCCTATCTTACCTCATAAAATTTTCACCTGTTCCCTGCATTGAGAGACACATTCTCGGGACTTCACTTTCAAAACAATGCTGAGGTAAAGCAGGATGTGAGATAATTCCTTGCATCAAAAGAGTACCGACTTTTACCAGAGTGGTTTCTTTAAACTCATTGCGCGCTACGACAAATGTCTCAATGCCGGTGTCGACTATGTCAAAAAAATCATGTAAGTTGTATAGCTCATGATGCCAGGGTGTATTTGTGTTTGGCAATAAAGATTCCGTGTTACGGAAACTTTATTGCCAAACACAAATATACCCTGGTATCATGAACTACACACCTTACACGATATATATATAAACAAACTTTCAAAACGTCTCTCGTATCCTGTAAGCAGGGCTAAAAAAGTCCCGGGCGTCAGTTCCCACGGCGATCGCAGATGTGTCTCGCGCCTAGTTTTTGAGAAAAGTTTCTCAAAGAGATTCTCGATTTTAGTCAAGTTGCTTAGTATTGTGTCAGTATTACCTGCGTTTCCTGCGTTTTCGGGAGGAGTATGAACCAACTTAATAATAATAATAATAATCCGAAGTCATCAATAAGGTGTGACAGCCTAAATAACTTAATGTTTATTAAGATGAATGACTCATTATGAGAAGATTTTGATCCATCTAGAACAATTGGCGTTTCAGCGCTCAAACTACAAGACAGGTACATGGACATAAAACACACGTAATTCCTTTGTAAAACACCCTTACAATACCTTCAAATGTTATCTTCGAGGGATAACCTTTATACTAAGGTAAATCTGTGTTATTTTTTACAGGGTGTCTACTAAAATTCCAAAATGAAATTTCGTCTTTTTCATGACCTTTTCTTTACCAAATCATAAAATTTCAAATTTTCATCCATGCGATAGAAACGTACTTTGCTTGCGATTTGGTAGCGTCTAAAGCCGACGATAGACATTTTTGGTATTGAACTTTGAAGTTTTACAGAACAAAATTTTTCAATCTGTACTTACATTTGTACAGCTAAAAAAAAAAAAAAAAAAAGCTAAATTTCGTGACTTTCATGACTGATAGACACCGTGTTTTACTAATAACACTACATGCCAATACTTATAGGCTTATGTATTAAACTGTATATACATTACCATGGCGCCTTTGTCAATAAGAAATTTTTCAAGCCCTGCGCATAAGACTCAATATTTGTGTACTTCTAGCAACCCCCCCCCAATAATAATAATAAACAGAAGAAAATGTTTCACGCTCACTGCAATGATTGTAAAAAACTGAGGAACGATTTCGAGGTACATGGTCATCATCATCAGCTTACGTAAGTCTGCATAATGTTTTTAAAAAGGTGAAATTAATCCGATATGAAGCGAATTTTTAACAACATATTTCTGCCATTTCGTAAGCATAAATTAGCGAAGAAGGTCTAGCTAAGCAATTTATGACGGTTCATTCGCTATAGTTCTCTATGTCTGCAAATTATGTACTTGCTTTGAATTACCTCTTTTCGGATCTAAAGATCCAAAATATTTCAGGGAAGAATTTTCTTGTAGGTCTTATATCTGGACAACTACATATAATGTAGCCAAACCCAAACTATCACTTAACTCAGTATGATGTGCTTATTCCGTAGGGAATACGTAAACTCGACTTAGGGGCTGTTCAAAAATTTGTGGTCCCTGATCCAAAAACTAATAATTGGCCAAGATCGCAATCTTTTGATGCATTTTATTTTCGATCATTCCTAAAATTCTTGGCCAAGATCTCAATCTTTTGATCCATTTTTTTTTTTTTTTGTTTGATCATTCCTAAATTTCTTGTTTACCTTTTTGCTTAGTTTTCGGAATCATTGCGGGAGCTATGAAGCACTTTCTTTTGTCTACTATCGTGTCTATTAACACCGCGTGAGCTCCTTCGTGGCTAAGTGGTTAGCATACGCGTCTTTGGCGTGGGAGACCCGGGTTCGATTCCCTGCGGGAGCTCATGTGGTTTGGATTCTACGTTAATCAGTAGGTCCACGTTTCATATAGCCTCGCTGCTGAAAGGACGCTAAACTAAAATCAACTCTACTTTATTTACACCGCTCGCAATCTACACTGTTATGGTATTTTTCACACTGAAAATATTGATTAGAAAAAATGGCACAGAAAGTGCAAAGGAATACGCACGGAAATACAACTGTTAGAGGAAAATTTTTGTTGCTAGTCTTTACCTTGTGTATCACATGATTAAACAATCCAAGTTGAGATACTTCCAGGCAATTGACAAAGTTTCTGGTCGTTGTATTGATGGTATTCGTTTCCGGTTGACATTTTGGTTTCTCTGCAGTTGACACTTTCTTTTTACTTCCTTTCAGTTTTTCTTCTCCCTCGCGGGAATTCGGCTTCACGTTCTCATTTGACGATGAATTCCTTGATCCATTATCAGGCTGTTTCTTCGCACAATGTAAAACGAAGTCGGGATCATCATCATCATCGTAATCATCAGGAAGTTTTGGATACCTGGGGCGAGGTCTGAAAAATAAAAGGAAAACGCATTCACATTTTAGTTTCTGTAAACAAAACACAATCTAGATTCGAGTATAACTAACTCGGATAAGATCGTCATCTCAGCAAACGTCTACACAACATGATAACAAATGTATTCACTTATGGATGTTCAGACTGCGTTCCTTCCCGGGGGAGGCTCATCTGGTTTGGATCCCATGTTAAGCTGTAGGTTCACGTCTCATATAGAATCACTGTTGAAAGGAACGCTAAACTCAAATTCAGCCATTTTACCTTGTATCCAATATTGGGGTATTTGTTAGTAAATAATTTCAGACATCTCTGATACTTTCTGGCAAGTAAATGACAATGGAAGAATTGGTGGAATGAAAATGTGGTAGAAAATGGGAGTACCCTGAGAAAACCCACGGACACGATGTTGTCTTCCACAAACTTACTTTGCCGGGGATCGAACAAGGATCCATGCACCATAGATAAGCACTCTACCACTAAGCCACTGCACCACAGCTAGTGATGTGCAGAAGTGAATTTTTCGCTATATTTTTCCCAAAAAATTTTCCGTTCTAAACAAATAACAGTGATCAAGTAACAATTCCTCATTAACCTTAAAACTGATTGAATTCATGTATAGAAATGTTAAAAAGTGAAAGATCTTTTAAAGAATCTGAAAATTTTCATGGCTCAGAAAATTTTTAATACTATGTAGGAACAAGTGAAACAATTTTTCATGAATCGAAAAATTTTCTGTGTATGGAAAAATTGAAAAACTTTTTATGAACCGGAAAATTTTCATTACGATGTAGAAACAAGTGGAAAAAAAAACTTTTCATAACCCAGACAATTTTGAATATTATGTATAGTGATGTTAAGTGGAAAATTTTCCACTATATTTAACTGCATATTGAGCTATAAAATTGAATTCCTGTAGAGGAAAGTTAGACATCAACAAATTTTAATGTTCCAATTATCTTTCTGGAATCGAAAAATTTTCTAATATTTCGAGTTGGCAAACAAAAATTGAAATAGTCTCTCTCTCTCTCTCTCTGTGTGTGTGTGTGTGTAAAGTCAGAGAATATAAATCGAGTTCGTAGAGTACAAATATCCCATCCTACTGTTTAAAATGTAACAAGAAAGCGAAAAGAAGCCATTTGTGAATTTATTAATTATTTCAAAGACACAAAAGTCCACTATTTATTCACACATAGGCCTGCCTACGTAGTGAAATAAGTACATAAAAGTTCCAGTTCCTTATGAAAATTATTGTTGTAACAGAAAATAAGAAGAAATGCTTTCATTTTACTGTTTAAAATTATGAGAAAACTTCGTCTTCGCATATTAAGCTGACGAAACATAATTTTGTGAAATCAAAGATGAATTCTGAGGAAAGAATACATTGAAGCTTTTAAATCATTTTCGAAGAAATGAAGAATCATTAGATTTTCACTTCTTGGAACTTTTTCCAAACAATATTTATTACAACGATATAGGAATAAGTGGAGTATGTATGTTTTCATGAATCGGAAAATTTTCTGTTTCAAAATTTCCGAAAAATAGTCATCACTGATCACTAGAGACACGATTTTGTGGTAAATAAAAATTCGTAATTTCGTTATAAAAATATGCGTAAAGCGGGATAAAATCGGCGAATAAAAATTCAATGTAAGAACACTATTTTCCTTGGCGATTACATTTAGTACCCTTTGTTTCACCTTAATTTCCACTTATCAATCATCATGACATGAGCTCATGAATGACTATGAAATAATATTTGAGTTAAAAAAAAAAAAAAAACTCTAAGTAGCCTCATTGAATAAAAGTATCATTTAAAAAAAAATAAACATACACAGGGAACATTAACAGAAAAAATAACTTTAGTGTTCACAGTTTACTTATGCAAATAACACGTAAGCATTGTTTCAATGTTTTCTGGTGTTAAATTTGTTCTTTTGTCGGTAACGCAAAAGAACATCTTTTTGTTATTTTCCCTTTCATTGTGCTCCACATATGAATCGCATCTCTTCCAGCTGCTAGTCTAATATTAGAAAATTTACACGTTAACTATTTTTTTTTTGCGTGCATCAAAAACGTAGTAAACATGATCTTTAAATTCTTGTGCTCTATCGAAACGTGTGATTTTTCGTCAGTGTACCGGTTGCTTTGCCGTTTAGAAGCAGACGAGGCAAATGTGGGACCACCCTCGTTGAAGCCAAGAAAATACAAATTAAGGGAGGTCTGGCCCCAGACAGCCGGCAGTCCCGTATTTCATTATGGTAGACAAATAACGAACTAGTAGCGTTTACTCACGGTCAAGTGTGCAGAAGGGAGAAATAATGGTAATGAATAAATCGTAAAAGCGTTGAAAAATTGTCACTTTTGTGTAAATTTCGTGGAATATCGAGATTTGTTGCAAATTTCGCTAATTCGACAGGATTTCGCGTTTAATCGCGAACGTTATAAGACCTAACAAATAGTGAAAAAATATATATTTTGGGTACACAACATTTTCATACAAAACTGATACATTTCGCGTGTCACCAAAAAAATCTTGTCTCTACTGATCACATTTTAACGCTAAAACCCGGGACACCTTATGAAAATTTACATATAGTCATGACTAAGCACTTGCTTCTTACAGAAATATCAAAATTAACTACATGACAGGTCAACATCCATTAAATGTAAAAGACAGTAGATTACTCCTATTTGTTGAGTATGGATGAACCGATCCAGAAATAGAGCTTCTTAATATTTTGCCGAAATTCGCCACATGGGAATGGTGCACTGGGTGTATATAATATTTGGCGGCCTGCATCTCGGGCCAGGAATTACATGGACAAAACAAAACAGAACGAATTTCTTACTTTGTTCATCTTTTTCCTACTTTCTATCTCTGTTAAATTCAATAACATCTGAAGCTATCAAGGTAAAATGTCTTCTTTCCCTGCATGACTTACTTTGGACTAGGGCTGCTTTACCAAATATTAGTCCAGGATTTTCTTTTCAAAACTTAAATTGAAAATATTTGCACTTGCATGCAAATCAACTACTTCATCCCCACGCTTAATTTTCAACAGACAGTTTCACACTTACTTATAAATTACAATTTCTTCTAGTCGATTTTTATTTTTGTACTTACGAATGATGAAATGAGATGCTCTTTTCATAAAACTCAAGAAAAACGGTGTAGGCACATTGTACTGTTGAGTACGGCAAGAAAAAAAAAGTAACAATAAACTTACCTCGCAGGGAGTGAACGCGATTCCTGATCACCTCTGCCACGACTTCTCCCACGTCTTCCACCTGCAGGTGCCATTGATTCCCTAGAAAGAAAATACACAATTTACAATTACAAGGGCGCAGATTAAAGTAATGCTTTCCCAATTTACCTTTCGTTAGTTTTACTTACAACTAACTGACAATTCATCTAATTTCTTAGAACTTACTCTTACATTATTTTGTTCATATTAAAATGCAAATTTCCTTGCACTAGTGCGCCTGTCTGTAAAGTCTATCTCAGCGTTTCCCAACCTTTTTCAACCTGCGGCACCCTACGGGTGTAACTTAAATTCTCGCGGCACACTTAGATATTATTATTATTATTTGTAAATATAAAATACGGTAGTAATTCTTTCTCTGTGATTACTGATCAGTTTCTCACAGAGAAGAAAGCTCGACCACTGGTTTTTACCCGTGGTAAATTATTATGCTTATTTTTCGTTCTAATTTAAAAATAGAAAACAATTGCAATGAAATACAGGACTCAGTTTTTTTAAAAATGATACACTTTCTTTTTCGAAAACTTTACGCAACATTTTACTAAGAAGGAAGATCACAAAATAACGAACGAACAAACAAATCTCTTGTATTTCTAAAACACAAATGTACGTAATTTGTATACATGTTTGCTTTGTCGAAAGGAGTGAAAGATATTTTAAAATTTCAAGTTACCAAATAGTCCGCAACAATAAATGGCAGGGTTGGCTGGTTTAAACCAGCTAATAAAAACGAAAAATGTTCGTAAAAGTGTAAAGTGTTCGTAAAATCTTGTGAACACACATTTGTGGGTTATCACGTTTCACTCCCGTATAATATTCGTATTATATTCAGATCTAAATTCCCCATTCATTACTCAAAGAGATTATACTACAAAAGCAACCTTTGTTTGTTTTTTATATATACAGTATGTTTATGAATGTTCCTTTTGTGATTTTTTTATAGTGTGTTATTATTGATGCAACTGCAATCAAAGAAAAATTCTAAATATTGTTTCGTTTTAATAATGTTTAGTTTACTATTAATAAAATACATTGAAATGCCGTACTTTTTTCTGGGTGGGGTGGGGGTCATACAAACTCGACGAGAGGCATATATTGAAATCAGAAGTATCTTTGGTATCTATTTATGTATAAACGGGTCAGAGCTAAAGTGGACTCAAATAATTCGTATCTTTATTCACTTTTCTTACCGATATGCAAATTAAGTCGTGTTATTTCTTTAACTTGGACTAATAAAAGTCATAGTGAACTAACTTGTACTGAATTAGTTCTTCTGTACTCTGCAATATTTTGAAATTGTCCATATGTAATTCTGTATAATGGTTTCACTTGTGCAATTGTTTATCTTTTTGTCCTTCTGTCCTAATGACTCTTGACGATTATATTAACAAATATGTAAAGATCAGTCAACGTATTTTTTATCAGGAGTCCTTCGCGAGTGAGTCGTCAGACGGATCGCATTTGTGGCCAATTAGTCCCGGTTTCGAGTTCAAATGGAGAACAATTTCTTTCGGATATAAGTCGAAAAACGGTTTGGATTCCGCTTTAAGCTTATGTGACCCCTTTCAGCATAACCCAGTTGTTGCAAAATAACACCAAGGTGAAACAAACTTATTTCTGTCCATATGTGATATAAATACATAGATCAAATTATATATAAAAAAAAAAAAAAAAAAAAAAAAACATTGTTTAAACAAAAAAAAAGTATGGTTTTTGCCAACCCTGATAAATGGTCATAACAATTATAACAAATACTTTTTTCCAACATTAAAAATATACAGAAAAGTAACCCAGTATGACACTTATAATTTATTAACATGGTTAATATACTTACAATTTTTAAAAAATAAATGAAGATTAGAATTGTTCAATAATATTAGTAATGTAACAATTTTTCAATAATATCTATTGAAGGTTACAATTATTTAATAATAATATATGAACGTTACGATCTTTCAAAACTAAGTAAAACAAGTTGGTGCACGAAGCAAAATTAATATATGTAACTTAAATTTGATGTCCTTTCATAATCTTCTTCAATTGTGTAGAGATGAAAGGGCTCGAAAAAAAAAAAAAAAAAAACCGGCTTATTTGAAAAAAAAAAAACGGTTTTTTCTGCTTCGCTTTTTTGCTTGGGAAATTTTGGGCTTTTTTAAAAATTTTGCTTTAAACTGATAAAGCAGACTTTGTTTCGCTTCTCTACAACAAAAAAGAACTAATTTAATTAGTGGTTGATGCAGATAATAATATGAAACCTCGAAAATAAACCATAAATTTCAAAAAGATTTTTTTAAATTCTTAACATATTTACATTATGAATTCCAAAGGATTAACCAATATATGTAATAATATTTTAACCTCTTACATACAATAAGTACTTAAAAAATGATACACAAATAACTAGCAAAATTGTATGTAGTATTTTTACTTCAAAATATCACACACACTTTTTGAAGCAACATAAAAAGAAACTTGAGAGAAATCTGCACATCAAGAGCTTCATTTCGGGTGGTTCTATACATTCTTGAAATTTTTCAGTTAAGTTTTAACTTTCATATACATTGTATGAATATTTCGAACAAATTTTTCACTGATTGATCACATACGTAATAATCTGTTACCACCTATCAGGTGCTTCGGATCTGCAAAATCGGTAAAGCTCTAAATTCTGTAATGAACTGACTGTTTCTTAAGTTTGTTCAGAATCGGGAAAGTATTGAATTTTCTGTTCATAGATCATATACGTAATAGAGGGTTCATCTGAGCATATGGTTTCCTAGGCTATAGAATATATAACTACCATCACGGTTTACCCAGTTCTGAAGGTTTCTGAATTTTTAACAAGAAAATTCAACATATCGTTACGAAACTTTTTTGTAAAAAAAAAAAAAAAAAAAAAGAAAAGAAAAAAAAAAAAAAAAAGAAAAACTATGGAATACATATAAAAAGAGTAGAAGAATCAACAACTGTTTCAATTCACAGGAAAGACGACAAAATTAATTGTAATAATTATCGAGGCATTTTTCTTAACATTCTATTAATAAGACTAATTCCATACGCAGATGAAATTATTAAAGATTATCAGTGTGGATTTAGTCGAAATCGACCAGATATTTACCATTCGACAAATACTCGAAAAGAAATGGGAATATATTACCCAGTACATTAACTGTTTATTGATTTTAGAAAGGCTTACAACTCGGTTACGAGGGAAACATTGTACAACATTCTTACAGAATTTAGAATACCGAAAAAGCTAGATTTATTAAGTTTTTACATGAATCCCAGAGTAAAGTCCAAGTAGAAAAATGCGAGCTTCCACGTCGAGATTGGCCTGAAACAAGGATATGCGTTATCGCCGTTATTATTCAGCTTTGTTCCAGAGTACGCTATAAGAAAAATCAAAGATAGGAACCAGGGCCTAGAGTTGAATGGTATTCACCAGGTTATGCTGTATGCTGATGATGTAAATCTGATAGAAGAACAATCGAAAGAAATGCAGAGGCCTTATTAAACGCTTGCAGGGACATGAGTAAATGCAGAGATATCTAAATACAAGGAAGTTCACAAGGACCGTAATGCGGCAAATTATGAATGCGTTAAAATATCAAATACTTTCGACATAGTGGATACTTTCAAATATCTTGGATCAGTATTACCAAACCAAAATCATACCCACAAAGAAATTAAATGTCGACTCAAATCAGGAAATTCTTGTTATTATTCAGTTCAAAATATTTTGTCGTCACGAATTCTGTCAAGGAATTTAAAGCTTAAAATATATAAAATGATAATCATGCCTGTTATGCTTTATGGTTGTGAAACATGGTCGCTTACGCTGAAGGAAGAACGCAGACTGAAATTATTGGAGAATAAAATTCTGAGACGAATATTTGGACCAAAGAGGAACGGGAATGGGGAATGGCGGAAACTTCATAAGGAGGAACTACATAATTCATACGGTTCGGTTTACCAAACATCGTTAGAGTCATCAAGTCTAGGAGGATCAGGTGGGCAGGTCATGTAGCCAGAATGGAAGAAAGTAGGAGCGCTTTCAAAGTTTTAACTGGAAATCCAATCGGGAAACGTCCATTAGGGAAACCTAGGCCCCATGGGAGGACAATATTAAGATGGATCTAGCAGAAATAGGAATACAGAGTAGAAACTGGATTGAATTGGATAAGGACAGAAGTCAATGGAGAGCTTTTGTGGCCATAGAGAAAGAGAGAGAGAAAATACATTTAAGTTAAGCACAACTGCACAACAAACATGAGTGAGTGGTTAGCTTTCGCACTTCTATCGTGAAGTCCGGGATTCAACCCGCATTCGACCATTTTGACAAAAGTTTTTCTTAATTCCATCTGTGAATGTAGAGATAGTGCGTGTAGTGTGAGTCCTGGCCGACTTCCTTTCTAATCGTTTTTAAATTTTTGTTATTACTAATTACCAGCAGGGATGGATTTGCGAAGAAGGTTAGGGTGGGGATGTCTTTCGGATTGAAGCCTCTATCCCGAAATTACGGAATTTTTAGAACAAACTAAATATTAGTTTTGCCTTTACTCATAAACTTCAAGCTGTCCTCAAAAAATTAGGAATTTTTAGAAAAACTAAGCATTAATAAGAAAAGACCCTCCCAAAATACTTTTCTAAATCCGCCACTGATTATCAGTATAAAATGGTCTTCAAGGTTGTATCTGGAAGATTATAGCTGAATATACAAACGAAACGAAATATTTGTTATGCCTGTACTCATAAACTTAAGCTTCTCTCAAATAAAAGTTAGGAATTTTTAGAAAGAACAAAAAAATTTCAGAAAAAACCTTCCCAAATAATTTTCTAAATCTGATACAGATTATTTCTATCAAATGGTATTCAAGGTTGTGTCCGGAAGATTATTGTTAAATCATTGCACAGCTATAGTATAACGGAAATGTGGAAGTAAGCTCTGACAGATATATTGAAAAACGTATGCTCTTATGGATATATTGAAAAACATAAGTTTAATTATGCGCTAGAAACTAGAGTACTAAGCTCTAAGAAGTGAAACACGGTTGGCTAAGAAGAAATGATCTAGAGAAGAAAAAATTGTCGATAATTCAGAAGTTAAAATAAAGTGAAATAGCTTCTAAAATTGCCCTGAAATACTACGTACTTTATGTTTACTTTAATTCATAAACCATGTGCTCCATCCATCATGATGGTGAATTCCAGAGCAAAATATGGTATTTAGGTCATGGAATCTTATTTAACTTTAGACTATACTATAAGAAAGTTATTTAAACAGAAAAATCATGAAAATGAAAAAAGCCAAAATTTCCAAAATTCTCGTTTTTTTCTCAAAAAAAGCCGGCTTTTTATGTGCAAAAAACCACCGATTCAAAAATACCGGCTTTTCTGCATTTCTACAATTGTGGAAGAATAGTTGATAAACACACCATCATATCGTGTTCCGGAGTTAACAGTTGTGACCTGTTCTTATGATTGATTGTGTTCATTGAAGAAAGTCCTGCTTCACTTAAGTAGTATGTGGAAGTGAGAATGGGAATGAGAACTTTCAGAGCCTTTGTAGAAATAGCTGGATATTCTCTCCGGAGAGAAATCCAGAATGATGCCAGAATCCAGTCTTGCTGTGAGTGCTGGAGCTTCAAACCTAGGTCATTCCTCACATCGACCAATTCACTTTCTTTTTGGGCATTTAAATCTGTTGACTGTAGAACAGAAGGCATAAAGAGGTCCCTCACCCAGTCAAATGAAGTCAACTGAAGCGTAGGAAAATACTTCTCAACATTGGTACACAACAAAGACAATGTGTCTGAAATGAGTGTTCAGAGGTTTGAGTCAATTTTACAGCACTCCGCAAGCTTAAACATGTCATATTTATTTTGTTTTCTAATTGTTCTCCCAAAGTGAAAGTTTCTCCCTAAATGAGCAAATTTTTTCACTTGAGGTTAAGATATTTTCGTTTTTTCCCTGTATGCTTTTGTTCAGCGCATTCAATGTTCACAATATGTCGGCAAGAGGAGCAACTTTATTGCACCCAGAATCATCACTTTCTTCTGACAGAAAGAATAGAAGTTGTTCCTTAAGTGCTCAAAATGTTGATAATACGCGACCACGAGATAACAACCTCACTTCTTGTGAATAAGTAACTGAGTGTATTCAGAATCCATTGCAGAACATAGATCTGAAAATAATCTTATTTTAAGAGGCTTTGCTTTTATGTAATTAACCATTTTTACCACTTGATTTAATACTTGTGCAAGTTCAGGAACAAGTACCGGTAATTTTGAAACAAGTACTTCTCTATGGAGAAAATAATGTTTAAATATAATTTCCGGATTCTTTTGCTTTGCTAATGCCAAAAATCCCTTTATAGAACCTGTCATAGAGGAAGCACTATCTGTGCAAATACCCAAACAAGATTTCCATGACAAATCTGCTGCATCAAAATAATCACTAAATCAAATATATATCTTGCCTCTTAGTTGTTTGGGAGAGCGCTTTACAAAATAAACTGTTCAACACTGCTTTCATCATGAATTAACCTGACAAATGCTATTAACTGTGCTTGATTTGTGACGTCGGTTGACTAGTCCAACTCTAAAGAAAAAATATCAACCTGAAGGAGTAATTGTAAAGTTTGAGATTCAATAGTTTTAGACATGTCTTGAATGCGTGCACTAATAGTATGTTTGACATGTGAATTTTCTTTACTTGTTTTTCGAAGTCTTCCCCAAACATTATTTTTACAATTTCGGAACACGCAGGTAAAATTACAGACTCAGCTGTTGTATGGGGTTTCATTTTTTTAAGCAACTATTTCAGCCACAGCATAACTTGTTTCCTGTGCTTTATCAAATATACTAACTTGTTTTGTGAAAATTTTGACTTGGTGGGTTTCTTGAGACAAGATCTTTTAAAAATATTGCAACGGTTTATCCTTTAAATTGACATGCTTTGTATGAAAATGACGTTTTAACTTACTTGGTACTATTGCTTTATTGAACAAATGCTCCCCACAGACGACACACTCAGGGTGTGCGCGATCTCCTCCAGTCGACTTAAAACCAAATGATAACTACATTTCCTGATACTGACGTACAACACTTTTACAATTACTCAGCGATGAAGTAATCTGTAACGAGCCGGTGCAAGTAGAAGTACTGTTTGATTTTCATCACTTAACTTAGTTCCTTTTTTTAAAACAACAAATTGGTCCATTTTATTGTAATAACACCGCTTGCAATACGTCGGAGTCAAAACACAGCTGTTGAACAATGAAATGAAATGAAATCTTTGAGTTTTACGTCCCATGATTATGCCGGTTAGGCTAAAGGAGACGATGATGAGTAATGAATGAAATGGTGGAATGAAGAAAGTGGAAGGAAACGGGAGAACTCCGAGGAAACCCACTCACACGGTGTTTGTCCACCACAAAGTTCATTTGGTGGGGGCTGGGATCGAACCCGGGACTCCAAGCACCAGAGGTGAACACTCTACCACTGAGCCACCGCGGCCCATCGTTGAACAATGAGTTGTTCTTTCATTCACGTGCGAATGTGTTTTCTACGTAGGTTCGCTTGACGCATACTGCACAAGTGCTTCTATCTCTTGCTGTTAGAACTTTTAACTGAACTTTTAACTGAAGCGAGGCTACGGCAAATAAAATTCTGTTTCTGAAATACTATCTGCTACACAGTAATGTATGTACAAAAATATATTACATTATTTTACTTTTCCATTGTAGAGGTTTATAGTAATGTGAAATACAAATACATTTTTTTCCTATGTATTACAATTTGGTTGGTAGAGAATTAATTATTTTGTTTCGATTTCCTCGCGGCACATCGGTTCGGAAATGCTGGTCTATCTGAACCAAGTAAAGACAACCTACCTTAAGAAATATTTGCTAAGGCACTAAGAGTGTATTTCGTACACAGAGAAAATAATATTTCAATACTATACATGTGCTCCCCTAAAATAGGATAGCATTTTCACTAAGAGTAAGATGTCCTACTGAGCGCAGTATTATGGACTTTTCAAGACAGAGTATATCACATACACACACAGTGTATATATATATATATAAATTTAAACAATATTGGAAGTTGAAATATGTAATAAATTCCGTCGTTTTATTCAAACACACTGTAATATCTACTATATCTTTGGTTAAACAAGCAAATTCTCTTCTTAAAGGAGAAAGTTTAACGCATACTACCAATACACGTGATTCCTGGTTCAATCCTTGGTGGAGGACACAGCCTTGGAAAGAAGACAGCAGTACCTCAGGTCACATTGCTATATTAAATTCATTGTTTTTATATTTTCCGAGTTGTGTGAACTAGTGATGATTTTAAGGGACGGCCTGGGGAGGAAGTTCTATCTCTCTCCAAAAGCTACGAAATTTTCCTAGGTGATTATTAGGTGATGTTCAACGTGTGTTATCAGTATTTTCTCAGTACAGTCACGAAAGAAAGTTGACAAAATTTCTTTTCCTAATAACAATAACTCAACAATAAATCAACCTATTAAAGTACAGACTTTGGCAAGTTGTCAAGTTATAACTATTCCGAGGATAACAATAAAAAGATCCTAATTAATTCATTTATTCCCGAGTTATTGACAAAAGAAAATTTTTCAACTGTCAAATACTTTCTTTTCAATGTGTACTATTTTCACTCCCTCTCCATATGAGATGGTACTACGTGAAAATCTATGAGTTCGTACTACTGCTGACAAGGGTGTCTGTGCACAGTCACGCAAGCGTAGTGCGCCCGTCACATGCTCGGTAAGCTTCATAGTTGATCCTCATGAAACCTTTCCAGTTGTACCAAGTTCAAGTTCGGTAGCCAAAAGTTAATTTTGTTAAAATCTTCATTACACTTTACTCAAACATCAATTGCCAGTCACCACTATCAACTCACTTCTGTGAATCATAGGTTTTTTTTATATTTTTATTTATTTATTTATTTTTTTGCGTTTTGCTCCCCGCCTCATCTCTAAACTGTTAACATGGCTATTTTTTTTTTTTTTTTTTTTTTTTTTGCAAGATGCGGAAGGTTTTGATAATTCAGGAGTATGGTAGTCATATAGTATGGAGAATCGTTGCGTTCAATGTAATATTTCCGCTTGAGTTTTACAGAATTAGACCTTATATTATAATAAGGAAGAGAATCTATTAAATTTTCGGGAGACACACGGATTACTGAATTTCACAACACAGTGTAGAAATTATGGCAATTTAGTGAATATCAATAAACGTACACCATGGCCAATCGGCGCGTTGGGTGTAGTGAAAGGGTAACAAGTAAGTCTTGACTTTGAGTAAAACATTCAGTGGAACCTAACATACTTTAAATGAGGTGACGACCAGCTCCTACCAGAACCGGTTCCTGTCGCTGTTCTAGTATAAATAGTCTTCTGCTTTTTTGTAGGTCTGAAACTGGAGAAGCATCTTTAAAACCCTCAAATTACACACGAATGAATTGTCCTTATGTAACGTCAACTTATTTTTCCTGTACATCTTGTTTCTTTTACTTACTTTTCGGCCCCCACATCTAAACATAACTCGTATTGCATTGGCATTACTCGAGCAGACGGTTCTACAAAATTTTGACACATTACTTACATTTTCAGGCTAGGTTAGAGCTTCGTACTTCTTTTAACAGACCATGCACTAAATAAGGAGCTCCACTACTACTTGCAGATTGACTTCAGGAGGGCTCAGTATAAATACCGTAGACGTGCACAGCATATTGAAATGAATTTTGAGTGATAGTAAAAGTTTTGTATGTTTAAGTGTTCTTTTCCAATTCTATGTCCTCGATTATGCGTATAGCCCCGTCACTGACGCGCCTGCTCCCTACGGACGCACCCCCTCTGCTGCGCTCCTTCCCTGACTCGGTTAGATAACATTCATACTTTTTCGTGGCCACCTAGCACAACTTGGGTCGTGTATTATGCACTGTAGTTTTTATGGCATACGTCCAGACTGTATTTATACTGAGCTCTCCTTAAGTCAATCTGCAAGTAATAATGGAGCTCCTCGTTCACTGCATGGTGTGCTAAAAGAAATACGAAGCTTTAACGATGTAAAACATTTAGCTATTGTAAAGGAATGAGAGTGTGAATATAAGTAATTTCGGCATTACTCGAGCAGACGGCTCTACCAAACTTTGACACATTTCATACATTTTCAAGTTATGTTAGACCTTTGTATTTCTTTTAGCAGAGCATGCACTAAATGAGGAGCTCCATTACTAGTAGCAAATTGACTTCAGGAGGGCTCAGTATAAATACCATGTGGACATATGACATAAAAACTGCAGTGCATAACAATATGCTGTGCACTGACAGTAATTACTTATATTCACACTCTCATTCCTTCACGAGAATTGTTTTACATCGTATTTTACCTATAAATTTTCTACCTGCTCGATTAGGATTCAGATTTCTGGGCTGTCGGCATCTAAGGCCAATTAACTTCTTCACGTATATGAGAGATGACATCCCTCGGCGAGCACACTATTCGATGAAAGGATGAGGGAAGGAATGAAGAGGCTTGGGATCATTGTGCTAGGTACCATCCCGGCATTTGCCTGGCGAGTGAGGAACCCGGAAAAATTTCACTCGAGATGGCTGGCCTGAAAAAGCTGTTACACTTTTTCGACCGAGTGGCCCCACCGGGAATCGAACCTGGGACCGCTCCCATCAAAGGCGAGAGCGTTAGCGATTACACCTTGCGGGGTTCTCCGTCTCTCGACTCAAACCCTCGTATTAGGACTACTTAATATTTAATTCTGCCACCTACAGAAATTTAATTCTGTTACTTATGAATATGCCTTTCGATGTAGAGTATTGAATTTTACCTGCAAATTTTGTGAAATGTGATGTCTAAACTTGACCCGCACTTTTTACAAATCTATGGTTGTGTGAACTAGGATGACACCATATTATTACAACACTGGCAATAGCAATTTAAGTTTTCTAGTTCCTGGGGGAAGCCAAAGGCAAACTGGGAGTCGGATGTATGCCTGGAAGAAACATTCATACGCCGAACAATTTCCTGGCTCTTCACTTGCGAAAGCAAACAGAAATCACAAAGCAATGATAGAACACTAATTGAATGCTAAATAAACGTAATATGTTCAACAATCAGAAGACCTTTGGCCTTCTGAATAGGAACGTACCATTTTATTATATGTCATTGATATATTATTATAAACTGTACGTAACTTACCTTGAGATTGTTAACTATACCGCAATAACAATTTACTGCTTCACACTTTAATTTCCTTCTATTTTCCAAAATGACTATCTTATTTATTATATGCGAAGCACTTCTAAGTGCAGAATAGAAACAGTGTGTACAGTTAAAACATTCCTTGTTTATGTAAACACAATATATTTCTGTGAAATATTTAAAAACTTTTTGTTTACAAGATGTCAAGCAAGTGGATACATTAACATACTTTATGTTGACAGATGCATGCGTGCATCGCTGCGTTTTGGCGCGAATTCAACACTGTAGCAAGGTACGAATTGTTTTAATTTTTTGTTATGTGCGCCTCAATCCGCATCGGTCTGCTAAAACTAGGATGGGCAGTGGGAAGGAAAATACAAACATTCGAAGAATACCAGGGCTTTTTCCCGTAGTATGTTTAGCAGAAGGGGTCCAGAAGCACGTAAAAACACAAAATTTTCAGGAGAAATGGATGATGCAAGTATTTAGACCAGGGATGCAAATAACCGCTCGCCTACTCTCCCGGCCTGGGGCGAGTGGTTCATCGGTGCGGGCGAGTATATAATATCATACGGAAGGTAAGTAAATGATTTCTATTGTAAGATGTGAGCTAGTTGCTTTTTTCTCGTGTTAGTAAAATTTTGTTACTTGTTTGCATCCCAGACTTAGACGTAACATAACGTAACCAAATCTAACCTGAACTAACCAAAAGTAACCTAATATTAGTAGAAATAAGCGAAATTCTATCATTTTTAGGAAAATTATTCTGGACCCCTGCACTAACATAACATAAACTAAACTAATCTAACCTAATTTTACCTAAACTAATCTAAACTCTAATGCGAACAGAAATTACCAAAATTGTAATATGTTTTAGAAAAAAGAGCTGGACCTCTTCTGCTATACGTAGGCCTTCTTCCCTAGCATATAAATTCCCAGGAGAGAATTTATTTCAATTTCTTTACTTTATTTTCCAAATTATAAGAACCATGTGACTAATTACATTATTTTAGTTTATTATCATTTACTTTTAAATTTTAAATAATTTGGAGGTTAAAAAATAAAATTTGTTGACTGTACTTTAAATAACTAATTAATAATATGATTTTTTAAAGTTCCATTTCCATTTGCACAAAAAGGTAGCAAAGTATTAATTGAAGGGTGTGAGGCAAGAACATAGTATCCCACAATTTTTACTATTGTAAGAAATAAAGGTTTTCTGCTGCACAATTCATTTTCAAAGTCGGAAAGCTGTTTTTTCACATAAGACTATACATGAAGGTTTAAGCGGACAAGCGGCATGCGTTGTGGGTACTGCAAAAGGCAGCAATTTCAAAATTGTGGGTTACTATATTCTTGCTTTGTACCCTTCAATTTACAAATTATGAAAAGGCAGTGGCGGCGATTGGACGTGGAAAGTGGGGGGGGGGGAGGCAAGACATGATCTGAATATTTGTATATCAATGTTAGTTTCTCTGGTTGTTTCTAACCATTCGGTTGTATAATTAATAGGATACTATCATTTTCAGTTAAAATACCGCAATACATATTTTCGTAAGTAAATTGACAAGAGCGACGGAAGTAGGTACTAGTCCGTCTAAAACAATAAAGGTGTAAGAATAGATTTGATTCCTTGCTCATGACATCTTAACATTCTGTCCGGAAAATTTTGTGATCAGTCTATTTAATAACAAAGGGTCTTTCCTAGTAAGATACTGAAATCGGCCCTTGATCGAAATTGGGTCGCTATTGACCTAAAAAGTTGCCCTTGACCTAAAACTACCTCAAAATGTTTTTGACCTCCCACCCCTCCCCTTAAAGAATTATCGTATCATACATACTCAAAATTGAATATTGTTTTAATTTTGGAGTGGGCGATAGAGAAATTTTGAAAGTTTCACAGATTGTAGATACTATTTAGATGTAAATGTGCAATTTTTTTTTCAAAATCATCCATACGTATTTTCTTTAATTTTTTTGCGTGTTGAAAATTTCAAAAAAATGTAGTAAAAAAATTGGGGGGGGGGGACACGTAGCTGACTTTTTGGCTAAAAAATTGTTATACCTTAGGTACAACATATATTTTTTTCGGGGCCTGAAAGTGATGGCAACATCTTTCAGTGTCGAGATAAAGACAAACAGTATTATTTATGAGGGTTCATGCATTTTCCAAAATATTACTTTTACATTAGCAGAAGTCACAGCACAATATTTCCAATTTTCTACAGGGACATACAGTTTCTCTGAAGCACATCTGGCAATTACATTACTTAGGAAAATCTTCAGGCTCCGATGGCTCACCTGTCACCTGCAGAATCAAAATACGTTCTTCATTTATGGAACTATAGTCCAACGGATTGAGTGTCTCAGACGGTTCCAAAGCACGAATTCATTTATAGAATTGCAAGTAGCTTCTTTTTTTGTGAAGACTGATAGATCTTGAGTTAGGGGCCAAATCTTGAAAGTTTCTTAATTTTTAAATTAATTTCTACATCTTTCTCTCTGACAAAAGCGGAAAACTCACAGCTGGTCATGAACTAAGAAAAACTACAAACACCGCCAAATTCCGAAATTCCTCAACCATGTTATTAAGCAACAGTTATAGATCGTATGGCTGTTGCAAGGAAGATTCCAACAAGACCTTTAAGCTTGAAGACATATGAAGAGTTTGTAAGAAGCCTTTGGAAAACTGTCTGCCAACCTTCTCAGACAAGCGAGTGCATAAATATTGTTTTCGACGTTTATAAGAAGAGAATTTTAAAAGCGCTTGAAAGATCGAAGCGATTACGGATACAATCTATATAATATGGAGCTCCAAATGACAGCAGACCGTTTCCTGTAGATACTGACGCTTACTAGTTCTCATCTAGAAAAAAAAAAGTTGCAGTCATACTTTGTTGATTGGATATCCCGGGAAAAAGATTCTGTTACTTCATCTGTTCTGATTTATCTTGGTGTTGTAGAAAACATGTGTTTCTACAAAGAATGAAATGGATGAGAATGAACTTATTTTGGAACCTGATCACAAAGAAGCAGATGAGAGGATCCTGGCCCATATTTCTCACGACACTTCAAAAGTAAACAACGTGGTTATTATTTTCTCCTGATGCTAATGTTCTTTCTTGATACCCTCTATCACTAATTACAGAAGTGGAAAAGTTTAGGACTGCAAGAACTTTGGATTTCCTTTAGAGTAGGAAAATTATTGCAGTACATTCCACTTTACTCATTTGAAAGCAGGATACCGCTTGTTGTTTTGACAGTTTTACCAGCTATTCATTCTTTTATCCAGCTGCGACACTACAAGCAGCAGAATCATGTGCAGAAGACATCTTGTTAGATTTTGGCAAAGGGCCACTAAGTGAGAACATGAAAAAAGCACAAGAAGTTTTGGTTCGTGCAGTTGGATCAAGTTTAGGTACAATGGATAAATTACGTTTCCATGAGTTTCATCATAAAAAATACGAAACTTTCAAGATCTGGCCCCTAACTCAAGATCTATCAGTCTTCACAAAAAGAAGCTACTTGCAATTCTATAAATGAATTCGTGCTTTGGAACCGTCTGAGAAACTCAATCTGTTAGACTATAGTTCCATAAATGAATACCGTATTTTAATTCTGCAGGTGACAGGTGAGCCATCGGAGGCTGAAGATTTTCCTAAGCAATGTAATTGCCAGATGTGCTTCAGAGAAACCGTATGTCCCTGTAGAAAATTGGAAATATTGTGCTGTGACTTCTGCAAATGTAAAAGTATTATTTTGGAAAAATGCATGAACCCTGATAAATAATATTGTTTAAGTCTACAATACAGTGACCAGAGTGGGTCGGTGGGTGATGGGTCGCAGTGAGTCACGTGGTGTTGGTCCACGACCCACTAACCCACTCAGAAAACTCTATCCATTTGACCCACTTCAACTCTGGATTTGACAAACATAGGAGATGGAAGAAAAATTGCATGTGAACAAAATTTAATGCTTTACTTTAAGCAAGGGAAGAACGCGCGAAGAGTGTTTGTGATTTTTGCTGTCCCCAATGTTTGGTTCTGTTCTTGTTCTTAAAGAGTAAGTGGAAAAACTGTAAAAGTGAGTGAGGACACAAGATACTGAAGAAGGTTCGTTAAATTACTTAACTTTTAAAAAATCCAGTACCCTGAACCGACCAGATTCAAAGCAATATGAGTATCTGCCCAATGACGTGCCGTGAAAAATCAGGGCCTGAGGCGATAGCATACGGCAGTTCCTCGGTACATATGAGTTTTCAATTTAAAGTTGACTTCTCTGGACTATTCTTTCTCCATGACTGAAATCAGTAAGTTTCAGCATTATTCCACTGGAATCGTAAATGTATGTAATCACTGAATTCACTGGAGCTCCATTTTTTCTTCTCACAGAAAAGCGATGAATTAGAGTAGTGGCTTAAGCGTTAGTTTCATAATTTTGGGGACGCTGGCTCGGTTCCGAGTGTGGCAATTCAGGAAATGTTTATAATTTGCAATATTGATACTTTTGATGTACATTAACATGACAAATATTCAATTTCTCTGGGTTTAAGACTTGAAGCGACTTCCTTCACAGATGAAATGCCAACACAAAATTAAGTCATCCGTATCAACTTCATTCGTAACTGTCTGGGGAGAAATGATTTGGACAAGAACTGATGAATACATAAAGGCTAAACACGTCCTTACTGCTGTAGTATGGCCAAAAATGAGTTCCAAGGAATTGTTCCTAGCTGCTCACAAATTGCAAATAGTGATCGAACTTACAACGTTAGCCACAGGATTGATCCTATTTAAGATGCCACTTCACCATTCAACCTAGAACAAGGGCGAAACAATGCATTACTGTTATCAGCTAAGAAATATTTATATTCCATTTCTTGTTATAAAACGATAATTCTATCTTTAAATCTATAAACGTAATAATATTATTGCCTCCATGGGTAAATCTAAGAAACATCTGACATACTGGATATATTTTCTGTTCCTATGAATACCTTCAACCACGTTACTTTTTCCTTCTGTGGTAATAGTATTAATAATAATCATAAAGGAATAACATAATTACAATACCTATTATATAAACACTATCTTCCCATCTAGAAAAAATAATAATTGCCACAACGGGATTTGAACCCAGGTAATTGAAATGGGAGTTTCCTGCTTTCACATTTTTTAAAAAAACAATTCGCCCCAACCAGAGTATTGTTCGCCACTGGCAACTCGTGTTCTTACGACGTATTCCAAACTCTACAGGGACACGAATACAGAAATACTGAGGACAGTTAACGTTCCGACTTTGCTCTTCAGAGGAATTCGAACCCCTATAGGACTGTGCCTCATGATCAGAAGCAGAAATCCAGAGATCACTTGGTTAGTGCCACCGGCTCAATTTGCTACAAATTCCGCATATGAATATAAGAAAATAAACTAGTAGTTATGGAACGTAAACATAAAACTGTTTATTTCTTCACATGTTGATACAATTCAAAGAATGTGAAAATAATTTCTGTCGTCTCTTCTTCTTTGGAAATTAGAAGTTATGGTAAAGACGAAATGTAATGTAAATCGGGACCATCCTTGTCACCGATAACGTAGCCTCAACTTGAAGAACGTTTCGTGATATTTTCCTCAGTGACGAAGGTCTATATAACTTGTTTTTGATTTAAACAAGGAAATCTCGAATAAGTCATGAAGATACTCACACAAGCTTTCCAACAAGAATCTTGTTTATATTTTTCCAAGAAACGATTTTAACTAGATATTAGTTTGGGTGGAAGGTTATGTGGCGCGGTAGATGAGTGGTTAGCGCATTGAACTTCTATTCGGTAGACCCGGGTTTGAGTCCCGGCCAGGCTTAAACTTTTTCAAGTGTTTCAATTTCAATTTCAATGCATACTCAGTGTGACAAGCAAGATCTCTTCCCTTGTTGGAATAAGGAGAATTGGAGAAAGTCTGTCAATGGAGACAGTGATTTACAAACTTATTTACAGCAGTTGTTCTAGATGTGATATTTTCGTCTACTTTCAAGCATTTTCTGATTCATGTGTGATCAGTGTTTTTATTTCATTGAATAATGAAATAATACGTTACATACACAGCAATATTGAGATTAACATATGATGTTGTTTGGACAACACGCTCTGAACCAGAGAGATTCATCTCAGAATGGAGAAATGTTTCGTGCGTCATCTACTCACCATTTTACTTGCATAAAGACTTGACTCAGTGCTACCAACTGGGAAGTGAAAAAGGGGAAGGTGGAAGAACATTGCCTACTAATAGAAAACTGAAAAGCTTGTTGATTCGACCTATTAGGAAGCTAGGGTGAAGGGCTTCCTTGGAAATGTCGACCCGCCCCGCATTGCGGGGTTTTGACGCTATAGTCGTTACTCCACTGCTCCCACCTCTTATCAAAATACATCATCAGCAAGAGAAATATAACTTTTGTATCACTAGTAATTCTGTTTTAGATCACACGCAGAGAGACAAATGACTTCTGATATCACCTTTGAAGGATGGAAAGAACAAAGAGGAACAAATACATGACTCTAGCTCACCATTTTTCCACCTTTTTTGTTTTTCTTTCCCTTTTTCTTGCTTGTTGCTTTCTCTGATACCCTTGTTGCCTTTTTTCTCACATGGCAAATGGTTGTGTTAGAGCCTGTCTTCCTTAGGTGACCTCGAAAAATATACGAAATATGGTTCGGCCCCAACTCCGTCCTCTCTGACGGAGGAAACCCTCCATTTGCTTCTGGAAAAGAAGTGAATGATCTCAGCTGTGTTGCCAAATTGTCATTCAGTCGTTTCGTCTTGACGAGTGAAGATCGTAGGCTACTTAGAATGGATAACAAGATAAAGCACAGTAAATTCCCTGAAGCAATTCATTGCGACAACGCTTCCGCATCCAACAATTGAAAGATCTTGGGCGCAGCAACTTGTACGGGGTACGGGGAAACACATGGACAGTAGCGCTAGAAGGGGCAAAGTTTAAATAGAAAAGATTTTTTTCTAGTGGCGTCATTGGTATAGCTTCTCTGTTTTCTGACAAATGACCATCTGTGTGTCCGCGAGACTGTGTGAAACATATACAGATGGGAGACTGTTTTTGTCGGATCACACAACATAAAACAATACCCTAAGGTAGTGGCCACTAACACATGAGTCACGGTGATAAGGAAAGCTGAGTAGATAAAATTGTTTGCATTTCTTTTTGACTTTTCTTATTCAGTTATGCGTGCCTATAAGTATTTGCAACTCATGCTATTTTCCACCAGTCGACACAATTTTAAAAAGAAATTATAGAGTAGAAACTGAAATTAGGAAGAAAGGTTTACATAGATTGTGATGTCAAATAATAGAATTCAAGGAATAATAAACACATATTTCTCCCATTATTATATTTGGAGAGGGGTTGAGGGAGAAATTTTAGTTTTCTTTCCTAAAAGGAAATTTACAATAACAACAATACTAATAATGCATAAAATAAAAATGACAAGTAAATAACTTAAATTCAAAGTAAAGATATTATGTAACCAAATACTATTTGTTTCATGTGTCTGTGGCAATTACGACTGATATTTTTATGTTTATTTCTAACCCTAGAAATCGGTTTAAATGCCTTCGTAGTTCAGGAGGCGCTGGAGTTTAAGGCCCTCGTGATTTAAAAGTTAATTTTTGTATGGTAATAATGATGTTCATATTTTGAGGTAACCTGAAGCAAGGGTAGATCAACAATTAATATGTATAGAATGGCCTCTATACTCGCAGATCTTAACTTTAAGAAACATCGACACATTAATGGTTTAGGAATTGAAAAAACGCCAACAAAACTCAAAAACTGCTGACAATGTTTCGAAAGACATGCAGCTATATGTTCGAATCATGTAGCAAGCAAACCTAAATATTTCGGTGCTAGAATCCAATCTGATGGCAGTAAATACTAGTGTTGTTTTATTTCGAAATATTAGTCCTCTAAGGTTCTTTTTCCTTGTTATTTCAAATGAATATTCAATCCAATGACTAACGACCGAAAACGATTATTTTTGCTTCAAGTTAATGAATAAAACCCAAAGTTGAAATAAATATGAGTAAAGATTAGATTTAATTATCACGGGTGACATTTGCATTCATGATAAGAGGGAGAGTTTTCTTTAAATCTTACATTTATATCTACCTTCTCTTCGACAATTTTAAACCTCACCAATAATACTAAATTTTCCAATTTATTTTTGAGCTTGAAAGGGAAGCACACTTATCTTCATGAAATCAGTATTTTGCGGACGTTCTCCTTAATAGAATAATTATCATAACTTTGGTTGGGAAGATTTTTCGTTTTTTATACGCATCATAGTATAATACGGTTTTTAACTGAAAGGAAAGGTAATATTTTTCAGAAGTCGATGGGCAAATACATCGTTTCCAGTGTGAATAATTTCAGCTCGACAGAGTAGCTGTAAGTCTGAGATTTAAAATAACCAGTGTGCGAATTAGATAATCTATATTGGGGGGGATAAAATTAGGCCAAAGGACATAGTCTGAAGGTTCAAATTTCAAAATGAGACAATAAATGCCTTACCTCCATATATATATATATATATATATATATATATATATATATATATATATATATATATATATGTGTGTGTGTGTGTGTGTGTGTGTGTGACATCTGTAATAAATAAGAGATTTATTAATTTAATAAATCTACCGACAATAACTATGCACATATATATTGTCTGACATACACACACCCCACTAAACCTTTCTGAACGTGTTTTAATGTTGTACTCACTCTTGTTCCCGTAGCTCTCTAAGGTTTATTTAGTTAATAATTCGCCTCGAGCGATGATCACAAGCATATGTTAATTTTTCCACTCATATTGAAAGCTTCCACTTTGCATTAATACCTACAGGTTGCGGAAAGAAACCTACTTCAGTCTTGTGAAAACCACTAAAGTTATTAGTTAAACCGGACATTTATTTTTTTTTTTTTTTTAAAGAAAGTCTAGATATTAGCCTATCAAATAAGAAATGGATTGTTGCTGGTCCCGATTTCTCACATCAAGGTCAAATCGAAGGCCAAATGTTTAAAATCTCTCAATTCAAATTCGAGCTTGTGCTTCTACTTCCCGCTAAAGCTGTGCTCATCACGACTTTTTTTTCTCCAAATATCGATTCCGTGATGGGCACAGGAAGTCAACACTTAAAAATTACTTTACTGTTAGGTTGAAGATGAGTTGATTCACTATGGGCTACGTTATTCAAATAAAGTAAAACATTACACTGAAGTTTTTCAGACAACATTAATTGCGTGGACAGCAAACTGTACAGCGAAAAGATGGAAAAATGAAGGGTTAACTTAAAAAAAAAGAAAACGCTTCAGTTTAAATGCTTATACAGACACGGACAATGACACGGAGAACCAGTCGTATTAACAAATGCTGAAACAAATCTTGAATTATTCGCTTATTCACCTAAAAATCACCTTCATTAACATGTCTGGTCACTAGGAGCGTATCCCCCAGCGTGTACGTTAACATATACTTACGAGAGAATACCTATATCTCAGATTTTGAGTACAGTTTCAAAAGTTCATTTCCGTAAACTGTAAAAGCAGTGATTACTATGCTAATTATCACAAATTAAATGCAACTTTTGAGTTGCATACACACAACCTACTAGGGAATGAAGACCATGTGCTAACAAAGAGTACACTGGAAAATGAAATAACATGTTATAACAAAAAATAAAATAAGATGATAATCGATACAAATATAGAGGATGAATATGACATATCCGAACTTCGCCAAGTATGGTAGAAGAAGCTATTTGTTTACTTCTTCTTGGCCAACCGCTAAGAACATTTATAAATCTATATGTGGCTTTGTTATACGCAATTAGTACATTCAAATTCACAAACGATGTCGAACTGAAGGGTACGAAGGTACACTTGCAAGTAACAACCGTAGTCATAATAATATAGTTCTACTAAACAACGTTGAAAATAGGGGGTAATTAGGTGGTAAGTAGAAATGACCAAAACTGAAGAGTTTACATCGATCATTTCGAAATACAGCTAGAAGATTAAATTTACAAGAAATAACAAAAATCAGTGAAATTTGGAGTTATACTAAGCATAGTTTGAGGGGGAAAGCGAGCATCCCTGGTGGGGATACTTCAGCTGACTTCTTTGGGGGGGAACAAAATGTAATTGAGGGGGAAAATCCCCCTCATCCCCCCCGGTAATTCGCACCCTGAAAATAACCCACACTTTATTTTATAAAATTTTGAAACTTTTTATAAATTTCCGGCTAACATTTCAAATAGAAATGGAGCTAGAAATCACTCCTTCATTATGACAATTCTGACTCAAAGCAGTGGAGAAAATTACGAAATCTTGGAAAAATAAGTCCAAATCGCATCAAACCAAAACACTTTTTCACGAATGTTACGATAAAAAAAATAAAAATCAAGGTGGGAGTATAAAATTCTCATTGATGACCGTTTTAAGCTCAAGCAGTCGGTATGATAAGAATCCCAGAAATAATGTGCGGAATACTCAACTCAAACTTTGTAGTTTTAAGCATGATTTACTTTTTTAATTCTACGTCAGCTGTATACTCACATTCTAGACCATTTTTATCGTAAGAAGTGAGGGTTGAGAAAAAGAAGCAAATAACATTTAAACAACAATCGTTAAGAATCGAATAATGTTTATAGGTATTGTCGTCGAACTTCTCTAAATTTCAGAAAAATGTAATTCATCCTCTGCTTAATAATTTGACCACTTGAAGATGATAAGCAAGTTTCAATGAAATTATCTCTATATTGCATCTTAATTGACTCGCGATCTCCTCTGTGGCTAAGCGGTTAGCGTAAGCGCCTTTGGCGTGGGAGCTCATGTGCTTCGGATTCCACGTTAATCAGTAGGTCCACGTTTCATATAGCCTCATTGCTGAACGGGAAGTTATTTCAAACTCAATTCAACTTAATTGACTCACTTTGGTGAAGTGGTGAAGCGTATCAAGGAAAATTGTTCTCTTAATTTATTTAAATAATCAAATTTCTATGTTTGGGAACTTAATTCCTTTTACATGCTTACTCTTTAACTGATGTCGTAAACAGGAAAAGGGGAACATGTATATGAAAACAGAATCAACGTAGATTAAACTGTAAATTTTTTCACATACAAAAAGATACTTTATAATATGGGTTGGATATTGTTAACCTGTACTTAAATTTCGACTAGGTTCAATCTAACTCAACAGGGTTATTTCGAAAGGTTGAAAGAAGCCACAATTAAGCCTTTATTAAAATTAGCTATAGTTAGAAATTCTGTCCAATGCAGAAATGAATGAGGGTTTTTCTTAAATAACAGATTTTTATCGTCTTATACTTTACAAATATTATATTTTTCGTAAGAATTTAATATTTTCGCAAAAATTACAATATAATTAAATCTAATACTGAAGTGGATCAGAAAACTACCATTGAATAAAGTCTCTTCTCAGTAGTCTGTAAAGAATCTAAATTCAAAATTGAAAAATTTATAAATTAAAAATTAGGTAGAAATTTTCGGAAAAGCGAACAAATTGAAATAAGATATAAAGGTACTCTAATTTCAGTTACCAGAACTTGAACATTTATGAAAATTCCTCTTCTGACCAGTTTAACTATTTAGTATCTACTCCATTGTTTGCATATTAACCACTTATCGGCTTGGATGTCCTGAGTTGCAGAGACCCTAACAACCTTTTATAGTCGATACCCTCACCGATCATTACGCTTGGTACGTTTCGCTATTCGCTCTCTGGGAATAAATACACGATTAGGATATCACTCAGAAAGGCAGCGCTTTACACTCCTTAATAGTCTTACACACAAGTGACTAAGAAAGTTTCACCGACAAAACTAATCACTATGAGTTTCCTTCCTTTTTTTACTTATGTAGTCGTTACATTTACGACGGCAACAGAAAAACCTGCGGATCGGTAAATTCATTTAATGATTTTTTTAAAGATAGTGCTCCACAGATGACATGATCGACGGAAAATATGCGAACTAAAAACAGTGTTGCAAATTTATGAACTCTAGTAGTTACTGTTGTTATAAGCACTATATTGTGCTGTTAAGACAGAAAGAAAAATGTTTATTTTCTTGTGTACATGTGATTCCATTTCATTGTCGAGTCGCATTCGACAAATATATTCTTTTGTTTGTCGGCTGAAGAATGAGGTCTATATATGATGAATATAGAATACAGTTGGTTATATGATTTTGTTTGATTTGAGTTTAGCATCCGTTTCAGCAGCAAGAGTATGTGGGACGTGGGATCCAGGACATGAGATCCTGCTTAACGTGGAATACGAGCCAAATGAACTCCTACCGGGAATCAAACCAGGGTCTCCCGCGCCAAATGCGCGTACGCTATCCACATAGCCGCGAGGGCGTTCTAATGTGAGTTATGAATAAAACTGATTCCTAAACGTTTTCAACTCTCTTAATCTATAGGTAACCTTTTATTTTCACTTCGTGTGTTTCAACGAGATTTGCTTTCTAACCAGAGAAGGAACTGAACTAGCGATAGCAAGGGAAGATAAGCGAGGCAGTTTAACTTAGGATTCGAAAACAAGCTCCCACAGGGAGACAACCTATTTCCTATTAAAACAATCTGGGCAATGCTATTAAAGCAATATAGCCACGTGGAGTATATTGCTTTTCTGGAAATAGTAATTTCAGTAAGTGCATAATATTACAGAACAATTGAATGATTTTGTGAACAATAGAATTGTGTTACGTCAAAATAAAGACGCTAGCGTAGCTACGTATCTTTCACTATGTGTTTTATTGTTTTTGCAAGATAAAATGAAACAATATCCTACATTATAAAGGCTTCCCCAATCTGTATTCACAACGAAAATACGATTTTTCATTAAAATAATAATACAAATATATATGCGTTGTCGCCATTATTATTTAACTTTGTGCTGGAATACGCCATAAGAAAAATCAAAGATAGCAACCAGGGCCTAGAGTTGAACGGCATTCACCAGGTTATTGCATATGCTGATGATGTAAATTTAATAGGGGATGATAGGAGAACAGTAGAAATAAATGCAGAGATCTTATTAAACGCTTGCAGGGACATGGGTCTAGAAGTAAATGCAGAGAAAACTATACAAAAGTTCAGGTTAGGATCAGAACGGAAGTGACGACAGTTAGCAGGGTTGCCAGTACGTCACGAAGAAAATGTTGTTTATTCTAGTGTGTGAGCGTATATATTTCTGTACAGTAATATGATTTTACATTAGTTCCACAGAACATCCATTTAGGTTTTCTTTTTCAATTTCGTCACAATGATCTTTATATGTGTCAAATTATGCGTAAATATTTGAAAGAAGAATAAACAAAACAACTGCAACGGTAGTTTTCTTTGTACCAAGTATTAATGAAGCAGTGACACTTTAAGCTTTGAACGATATCAGTGATTACAAGAAATAAACATTATTTTATATCTGGGATTATGCTTTGTTGACATATGTACAACTTATTTACGATTATTCCTTATATTTAATTTACGTAGAAGCGGATCTGCAGTTTTCTCAACTCTATGTCATGACATTTGCCAAAATGCCATGCGACTCCGGAGGAACTTCATTCACATACATCTACTATAGAAACAGAGATAATCTCTGCACCACTTTCACATTCAATTCTTAGACAATATACGAGTTATTACGTTGAAAGGGATTCTTCAAGGGTTAACTGAAAAATAACTATCACACAGAAGGACTGGTGATGTGATTTGCACTCGACCTTTCATCTCCGGAGCTTGGGGTCCCTGTTCGATCCCAGCTCGCGCGTGTGGACTTTGTGGTGGACAAACACTGTGCTCGTGAGTTTTCTCGGGGTTCTCCTGTTTCCTCCCACTTTCTACATTCCACCATTTCACTCATTTCTTATAATCACCGTCTCCTTTAGCCTAACCGACATAAGAGTGGGACGTAAAACTCAAACATTTCATTTCATTTAAATGGAATCGGTTTGAATTACAACCGAATTCCTTAGCCATGAGATAGCAGATGAAGAAAAGTTTCCTTCTTCCCAAATATATCAACCTGAAGTGTGAACAGCAAAAAAGCCGTGAGAGTTTCAACCTTATGGATTTTATTATTATTATTATTAATATCATAGAGCTTCTATAGCATTGGTTGCTGGGGAATTAAGACCGTGCTACACAAATACTTCTGACAAATGTATAGAAAATAATATGGGAACGTTTCCGCTGTAAATGGACTTCATATGGCACTATGGACGCAGATATGTTTTCAACATTGGTGGGACGGCCAAGCAGGCCTGTAGCCAGCCCAAAAATGTAGGGGGGCCCGGCTGAAGTTAGGGGGGCCCCGATCCAACCATATTATAGTTTATCACCATATTATAGTCCATTTGCCAGCCTACCGTGAAAATTTTAGGGGGCCAGCCAAAATTTAGGGGGAGCCCGCCCCCCAGACCCCCTCTGGATACGGGCCTGCAGGCAAGGCGTTCGCATAATCTACTTAAAAAAGCAGTGGTTAAGATATTTATAAAGTTGAAAAACAATGTAGTGGAGGATCAGAGGAGCAGGACTGTCTTTAACATTTGGTGGAATAAAAAATAAATGTTTAGTGTGTTAGCTCTTAAATAACATACAAATACATATGTATTTTTTCTGGTATATATTTCACAAACGAAAGAAAAAGCAGCCTCCTCCCCCAGTACTAGACAACGCTAAGTACAAGTTCTCGAAAAATGTTAGTGCATGAATATGAGGTTTACAATTTTCACATTTCAAGGAATAAAGTTAGCAAAGCCCCCTGAAACAAAACCGTAAATATCCCACTGTTCTAGTAAGGCAATCTCTGATGAATCCCAGCACACCCTTTTAGCCAAATTCTAAGAAGAATGGTCATGCAGTGGCAACCGTTCATTGACCGAGGGGTAGGCCCTTGTATGGGTGGGTGTCAGTTTTGTCGGATTTCCCGTGTTGTTGTGTGTGATATATGGCTTTTGAACATGCATTCACCCACGCAGTCTTTGCGGAAATCCGACAACAATGACCGGAGAAGTTGCCACGCGTTGTCAATTCACTTTGACATTTTGGTGTCTTTGTAGGCGAGCGGTGGTGTGTCAAGTGTTTTATTTACATTATTTGTATATTTGCGGTGGTGTTTAACATTTTGTTTTGTTGTGTTGTGTTTAATTGTTATTCCTGATTTTCAATTTGCGAATAAATCGCAATGGTTTCAAATTCTCCTCATGCTACAAACAGCAGCGGAAACAAGATAAACCTCTCACTGCAGGAGAGAAAAGAATCTTGTTAAATGTGTATATATACTTTCGTAATCAGGGGGAAAAGGGGGGCATGGAAACTGTTAGAGAGACTTTGAGAAAAACATCTGAAGCAACTCTCATTTCTCCCTCCACTATTATGAACGTGAAGCGGGAATTTTTGAGTAATAATGGTCAAGTGTCCACTCCTAGGAAGAAGAGACCGAATGATAGGAGTGACTCGGCTACAGAAATATGATACCTTTACACAAGCAGCAATACGGCGCAAAATTCATAACATGTATAGAAAAAACGAACTCCCTACTTTAGCGAAAATTCAGCGCGTTATAAATGAAGATAGTGACCTACCGAAGTTTTCTATTTCTACTCTTCGAAGATTCATCATTGATATGGGGTTTAAATTTATAAAACGTGGCCGCAAATTGTTGTTGATTGATAGAGAAGACATAATAGCATGGAGGCATAGGTATCTGAGACAAATAAGAAATTATAGAGCTGACGGCAGAACTATTGTTTATACAGATGAATCGTGGGCGAATGCCGGAATAACCAAATCAAAAGCTTGGAAAGACACATCAATTAAAACGGCAGAAGAAGCGTGGAAGGACGGGCTAACTCCAGGTCTCAAACCGCCGTCGGGGAAGGGAGGAAGGGTCATCATAATGCATGCAATGTCCGAAAATGGCCTTTTTTAACTCTCTGTTCAGTGCGTGAGATTGGAACTCCGTGGTCTGAAGCAGACGACACCATTCTCTCGCGTTAAGCACCGGCAACGCTGCACTTCGCTTCCCCTCACTTCCGCTTTGTTCCGAACTAAAGGTGAATTTTTGTATAAATACATGGAAGTGCGTCGGGACCGTAATACGGCAAATTGTGGAGGCGTTAAAATATTAAATAATGCTTTTGATAAAGTGGATACTTTCAAATATTTAGGATCAATATTAACAGACGAAAATCATATTCACGAAGAAATTAAATGTCGACTAAAAGCAGGGAATTCGTGTTACTATTCGGTTCAAAATATCTTGTCGTCGCAAATTCTGTCGAGGAATTTGAAGCTTAAAATATATAAAACGATAATCATGCCTGTTGTTCTGTATGGTTGTGAAACATGGTCGCTTACTCTGAGGGAAGAACATAGACTGAAAGTATTTGAGAACAGGATCCTGAGAAGAATATTCGGACCCAAGAGGAACGAGAATGGGGAATGGCGGAAGCTTCATAACGAGGAACTACATAGTTTATACGGTTTACCCAACATTGTTAGGGTCGTCAAGTCTAGGAGGCTTAGGTGGGCAGGTCATGTAGCTAGAATGGAAGAAAGTAGAAACGCTTTCAAAGTCTTGACTGGTAGACCCATAGGAAAACGACCATTAGGAAGACCTAGGCGCAGATGGGAGGACAATATTAAGATGGATCTCGCAGAGATAGGAATACAAAGTAGAAACTGGAATGCAATTAGCTAAGGATAGAAGTCAGTGGAGAGCTTTTGTGAACGCGGCACTGAACCTCCGGGTTCCATAAGCCATAGTTATATATATATATATATATGTGTGTGTGTATGAGCATACGGATCCTTATTTCAAAACAGAACTGTGATAATATATGCTGGAAACATGCTACTTGCACAAATGCGAGGGAAACCTGAGATTTTAAAGGGAAATGTTTATCGAACAAGCTCCCTCGTGGCTAAGCGGTTAGCAGCGGCAGCTCTTGTGGTTCCATTTCGTTATTAACCTGTAGGTTGTTGTGACTAAACTTTTTGCGGTGTTTTTGCAAACACCCTGTACATCCACGACAAGTTCTCCTCTACATATATTACGCGAATTTGTTTAAATCAGTTGTTATACAATTATCGCCAAGACTTAAACTTTTTCATTTACGAATTCGGTGGAATAACTATTTCTTAATCCACTTGTAAAGACGATAGATACTTAGGGATGTCTGCCTGACTTCCGTTTCAGACACCCTTCTCAACCCTTACGACCAACTATGATAAGATTCTTTTTCTCTCTCTTTTCCCCTTTTTAAAATAACTTGTTTCACGGTGAATCATCTGTCTGACATTAATATTACCAAACCCTCTTAGAGTATTACTCCTGATATTCTGTATTTAGCGCTGACTTCATACTTTCGCAGCTGCTAAATTGACCTTTGAACTGAACACTGGTGGTGACTATGTGCCACCCCTTTTTTGTATAATGTTGTGTAATCTTAACTGGTTTTAGTGGAACCCATGTCTGTATTTTTTCTTTTTACTGAGTGTTACCCTTGTGAAGGTATGTACATTTTGGAACTATCATAGTCATCAGAATCGTCACGCGCCTATCATAAGTAGTATGAGAATACCTCTAGCCAATCAGAGTTCACCAAGTGGTCCAAACCATTACCTCATAAACATCCAACCAACTTCTAAAGTAATTTTTCTAACTGTGGCATAATCTGGTGCAATAATGACACACCCAAACTTGATACACATAAAACCTCAGGAATGAGATCTCTTGTGGTTCATTACCTCCGAACTACGCGATGAGCACATAACCCGTGCTCCTTCCTCCTTCGCGGGAAGCAGTACTCTGCACTCCTTGCAGAGTTAAGTTACTTAGTGTTCTGTATAGTGAAGTACGAAAAAACTGGAAGGTGCTGTGTTAATTCAATAAGGCGTGATGACCACTACCACGCCCACCTCTAGAAACGGGACTTTTAATGGCGTTTGGAATGTAAGTAAGACATTTTTCCATGCGATCACCCAGAGGGCTCTTGCACACTTACTCACTATCACCCTAAATAGTCTGAACTATTTCGTAGACTAAACTTGCTCTCGCACCTACTCTCATTGAACGAGGAACTATTTCTCTGATGTCGACTTGATACTTTTCGGAATGCCATACCTACGTTTAAAATCACTGATATGTGGGAACCTGTGACTTTGGTCTTGATTTGTGATTTACCTGTGATCCTTAAAATTTCTGTCATTACGGTCTGTAAAGAATTTGAACTCTTCAACAATAAACCAAACTTGCAACACATCTGTAATATTGTAATATTCTTGTTACTACAACAGGTCGATCGATAATCCCAGACCTCTCCATAAATTCAGTAGGTACGCCTCCACTCGGACCATACACTGCGAATTAAGTGGTAAGTCACCTTACGGTGGATTGTCGGGAGGGTGATTCTACAAGTAGTTTCGTATCGCAGTCCTGCTGGCTCCTGGGATTTCTGTCCCCCTTCGAGGGACATCACCTGGGCAAGGTACATCAAGACTTTGTCTCGACTAAGATGCCTGTTGCTGACCTCTCCTCTGCATCCACCTACAGGTAAGAACTAACATCTTTCTGCCAATCCGCTCGGGCTATCAACAAACGCTCCCAGTTTTCTGACTTCAAGAAAGTACTGTAGTAAGTGAATTAATTTCGTCACCCATGACAAATTTGTGTAATTCGATTCGCAGTTGTGTTGTGTGTCGCTAGTGAATAGTGTAAGAGGGCTTTGGTAGGAAAGTGCCTCTTAGCGTAGATCATGTGTTCGTCATTCTCATGTGTAACTCAACGTTACCGCCTTCCTACCCTTGCGATTTTCAATGTGGTGTTTGTAATATAATAATTCATTTGATCAAGGGGAGTCGCTTCCTCAATTGGGAGTTACAATGATCGTTGGTTCTAACTGTTTGGTCGTTCAACTACTCTCCAGTTGTAATTGTCCATTTGCTTGAACCCTCTCATTTCTGACGAGGCGCACTCGTACCTTATTGTTTCGTCCGCCTCTTTTGATGTAATCACTGATATCGAGATGTGTTTGAACTCCTCTCCTTTGATGTACGAAACCTGAATGTGTTTCCTATCGCCACCCGTGTGGCCCATTTTTTTATAAATATTTATTAGGTATTTAACTAATTATACATGCATATAATTTGACAATACGGCGGGCCATTAATTTCTAAGTATCCTTTTGTAATCTTGCAATGTGATCTCTGTTGGTTAATGATTCATAGCGCCTCTCTCAGATTAAACGACCGATCTCTTACTGAGGCCGTAGCCTCTGACCTTAGAATCATAAATCACACCGCTCCTTGTTCAGATCACTGCTATCGGTGTGATTCAGAGAGAAATTATTTAAATCTTACTTATTTTGTTTATTGCATTGACATTCTTAGGAACCCCGTAATACTTTGTGAGATTGAGGAAGCGACTGTCCGACGATCTTTTACCTTGTACGCAAGGATAGAGGTAGTATTCTTAAGACCAAAACGTTAACCAAAAAGTCCTACCGGTGGCTTCGCTTGGGCTCGACCCCTACTGGCTCCCCCGACGCTACAATATCCATATCCCATATTGTCTCATTGCTAAAAGGGACGCTAAATATCAAATAAAAATGAATAAAAAATGTAGGCTAGTGGTTAGCAATCTTCATTCTTAATGTGTTGATCCCAGGTTCAAATCCGAAGACTATTTATCCTGTTTAAGGTTTCTCCCGATGCTTTCCTCAAGTTCCATCAATGAATTAAATGATATTTTTTAGTGCAGCCACTGGCCTACTTCCTTTATCTTTTTCTTCTATTGTAGATCGTTTCTGTTTTCTGTATAAATTAGCGTCTGAGGCTGTATCAGGAAGTTCGTTAAATAAATCAATCAAATATTAGTGCTTAATACGCGCTCAATGTACAGTATTTTAAAGCATATAAAACATTCTGAGTAGTAACACTGAACTCAACAAAGAGTTGCTTTGGGATAAACATTTTAAACTTTGTTCACAACGAAAAACTCTACAAAACATTCTTCTTTGAATTAGTGATTATTATTGTAGTTGAAATTTCTGTTATGATTATTATACTTTGGGTAAATAAAATTGCTGATCAGATGTGCAACACTATTTCTTCAGACTACAAGAAAGTATCAACCAATAGGGGTTGCAAACACACTACAAACCTCCAACATGACTATCAATAGGCATGAGTTGCCATATTTAACATTAAGATATCCTACGCGGCTGCCGACGAAAGAACAAACGACGTGATGTGCTTGTTTCCTTGAAAGCTCGTGGCGGTGAGACGACAGGTTTGCCTCAAAGTCTACGGTTCATTTCACTCTTCTCAAGAGAAAAAGAGGAGGGGGGAAAGAAGGAAAAAGAACTAGTAACCATAAATAAGTTATTGCAAGCAATATGAATTTGAATTAAGTATTTTTATACATTTTTACTATGATTATGAGAATATAAGGGTCCGTAATGAAAAAACATTATTATTAAATAAAGAAAAATAACCATGGCGAAAAACTCACTTAATGTACAGAACATATTCATTCTCCTTATTTCACCGTCATCATTGCTACTGCCACTGTCTTCGAACGGTATAATAAATATGTTGACAATTTTTAGAATCCTTCCCTTTAGTCCAGGCTTTTTCTATTATATCAGATCCATATCTCACTACATTATTCGAAAATAAATTAGACCTTCACACCGATCTAGTGGCTAGGGCGTGTGGCTTTGGTGCACATAATCCCAGGTTCGATTTCGAGTGAAAGCACAAAAATAATTTTACAATAGTCCACTTTCATCAATTATCCGTTTCGATTAGCCTAAAGGATATACTCGTGGAACATCGTTTTACATAAATTGTCCACTTTGGCTAATGCGAGGTTCCTCAATCTAGGACTCGCGAGAAGAATATGGGGGTTGGAAGGGACACGAAAAATGTAATTACATTCTACTAGCAGAAAAAAATATTTTGAACTTCTTATGATAGACGTTTTCATTTGCAAACTGGGTGCCAAATATAAAAAGAAAATAATATTAAGCAGTTAGTGAATCGTTTAAAACAATCAGTTTGAGAAAAGAGGAATGAAAGTCGTTAAAATCTGCAGATTGAAATACACAAACACACACACACACATATATATATATATATATATATATATATATATATATATATATATATATATATATATATATATATATATTAAATATAACTTACAGCTGTAAACGATGGGCAAAAGAAATAAAAACTGATAAACTGGAAATTAATTGTGGGGGTCGCACGCAAGAGGATGCGATCAAAGGAGGTCGTGATATAAAATAGGTTGTGGAGTCTAGTCTATTGCATCATTAGTATATTTTTCATAGTCTTCTCTCTTTTGTTTTCATTATTTTAACGAAGTACAGAAGAATTTAAATCAATTAATTATAAAAATGGAATAACAGGATGCATACTTAATCGTGCCGGTATAAAAGAAAGCGAAGAACTCATACAAATACCAACAGACACTAACAGACTCGATACTAACAGACACGTGGTAGTCTGAAAATAGTTTTGCAAAATAAACTAAAATTAAATTTTGTGTCCACTACCAACACAATATTAAATGGTCCTGAGTAAAAAGACTATCTCGGCCTTTCACTTTTTGATATTTTCGTACACGGTAGAGGGAAGGGACGAGGAAGCAGAGTAGGGTGAAAACGTGGCAACACCGACTTGTCAGACAGAAAACGGAAAGTATTCTGTGTACCTAACTGACCCTAGCATCTCACTGAAATTGATGTTCACACATCACGTCATTTGTCTTACTATATCAGAGGTTACAAGATTCCACCGAGCTCATTAGAACGAAACCGTTGAAGTTGTAATAAAGATCCAAAAATGAGGCAAGAAGCAGGGAGCTTCCATCACTTGAAAGATTAAACCCGCATCGGTCGGTTGTGAGCATCGTGCTCACACGCAGGCCCGTAGCCAGCTCAAAACTTTAGGGGGGGATTTAAGTTAGGGGGGCCCGACCCAATCATATACTTCATCACCATGTTATAGTTCATTTGCAAGCCTACCGTGAAATTTTATGGGGGCCAGCCAAGGTTTAGGGGAAGGGGGGCGGCCCTCCTTGCCTTCCGTGGATACGGGCCTGCACATACAATATATGCATTAACTTTACTATTATGATTGTAAAATAGTTATTTCTGTTGATGGTTTGCACAATACAAGGTTTTCACATTGTAATATTCAATTATTACATGTTGAAAAATTAAAAACCTACCTAACATATAAAAAGTGAATTATCTATATTCATATTATTAACTTGTACTTGTGTTCACTATTTAACATTTTACAGGAAGATATACAGGAATAACATCTGTGAAAATTATTGGAAAAAGGTAAAGTAAATACAAAACACAACATCGTGTAAATTTTTAAAATTTCGATGCGTAAATAGAAGCTAAGGAAAGAGTCGTGAAATCGAAAGTAAAAATTTGCTTGCAGCATACCACTGAATAACATTTGAACACTTAAAACCACTGAATATGTGAAACAAAATTAAAAATCCTGTAAACTTTCACTGAAACAGTAGACTTGAAGAAAATTTACAAGATTTGTTCCAGAAAACCTCCTTATTTACTGCTGTAACACTACCATCTCATTCAAAAATGTTTTAGTCTTCCTCTGTGTCATCATCGCCATTGGTCTTCTGGCTTCTACACTAGTGACAGATTGTGATGACATGCTCTCAACAGATGGGCAGTTGACAACTGGCACATCTTGTCTTTGTTTTCCGTTTTTTTCTCTTGGGACAAAACGCACACCTCACTCGTTCTCTGCTCCGGGTTGGCTCGGGGACAGTTTCTTCAGGTGGAAGCTGATGTTTCCTAATACGAATCTTCACATCATTTCGAACACCTGACATGGGAAGTCTCCTGATCATGTGATTTCTTGTTAGATCAATAGCCAAATCCTTTAGGAAATTTCTGCGTGTAATTTTCTGGTTGGTGTTGCACAAAAGTATAATTTGGGCATTAATGGCTCCAGTGTCCAGTAGTGTGAAAAAATTCTGAGGGGCAAACGGCAACAGACTCTGGCAACACTGTAGGTGGACTTCATTTGATATACAACATCTAATCCTCCTTTCGTGAGATTGTAAAATGTTATGACAGACAGTTTAAACAAGTCACCAGTTCTTCCATCAATCTCATCTGAGTCGTGCATGCTTGAAATAAATATTACATTCGTATTCCTGTGTGGAACATAGGAAACGACCATACAGTCTACTGAAAAGGCAGAGACTACTGTTAACAGGCCGTTGTTTTGTGATGACAACTTCCGGTGGGAGCTCTTTCTTGTTTTCCCTCAGCGTTGCTACAAATGTCAAGTTTTCCTCACGAACCAACTGATTCACTGAAGGCACAGAAGAAAACCAATCGTCCATTGTAACGTTTCTCTCTGACCCACGGATCGGATCTACAAGTCTCCTGACAACAGCTGCAGGTCTGGTATCCAACACGAACGGCCCATCTGGTTGGTTACTGACGTACACTTCCATATTTGATGTGTAGAACATTCTGGCATCTACCATGGCAAACAATATTATCCTATACTTGGCTCATTTTTTAGCAATGTATTGTCTGAATGGACATCTTCCGCGAAATGATTCTAACATTTCGTCAATAGTTACATATTCACTGACACTGTAAGTCTTTACATTTTTGTACAAACTCATCAAATACATTTCGAATAGGGGCGTTTGACTAAAGCTCTTCGTTCCTGTCTTGTTTTTGCATCATCGAACCGCATAGCCCTCAACAACATCAAGAATCGTTTGTAGCTCATTACGAGACGAAAGTATTCTGGCGCTGTCCCATCTGTATTCCACAGATCTTCTACTATTTGGTGAGAAGATCTTAGAACACAACAGTCCTATGAGAGCACAAATCTCATCCGTGTTTGTGTCAGGAACTTCGTTGTGCCTGGTATAGCTGCTTCTCAGTTTGTGAAGACGGTCGTTTTTAAATTTGGTTATTTCTTCTATTGTTTTATCCGTCAAAAATTACATCCATGCTTTACGAACACTTTGAGCATTCTTCGCACCTTCATTCCTTACACCAGGAGGATGAAAAACAATATTTCTTCGTCTTCTACGTGCTGCTTGTGGTGGGTGAGCATTCCACACATACAATTTGCCTTTGCCCAGATAATGAACACCAGAACTAGGAGAAATGTCACCACACTCATCGGCAGACCCTTCACTATGGCTGTCTTGGTCTGTATTTATGTCTTCACCTGCGACTGAATCAGCAAAACCGTCAAATTCTGACAGCATATTATTATCAATATCTGTGTCATTCTCTTCTTGCATTAACAATTGTCTTATCTGGGCAGCCTCAGAATCCATTTCACTTCGAAATCACATCAACGCACTAATAGGATCGAAAGAAAAAAACACCAACCCAATCGGTCGATTGTTAGCGGCTCGCTCTCATACAGAACACGTCTGTCACTATGCCGACTCTGCTTCAAACTGGACACCTGAGAGACCAATGAAAATTTTCCTGGCCGCGCACATTCCAATCTCCCGCTAGGTGGCAGCAGAGGTCAATATACAAATTTATGTACATACAGAAACGATATAAAACAAAATTGAGCACACTAAAAACCGACCGATCCCGGTTAAGGAGAGACGTACGGGACTCATTCGGCGATCACTTCTCTTTAATATCATAGGAAGAAATCGTCGGGATGCCTCCAGGCTGCATCCGCTTAGTACGTTCTGGGATGGTTCCGAACTAAATACGAATCAGGCTTGGTTCATTACTTTTAGTACCCTATCGATTTTAAAACCAAGTAATCACTCAATTTCCAGATCGTTGCGCTAAAATGACAGGGAATCATACCGTGTTAGTTTGCGCCTTTTTTATTGGCTAAAAAAATAAAGAGGTTCCAGATCGCTGGACCTGAAAACTGTCGGGAGAATTTAAGCAATTTAACATATTTACAAACTACATAACTTTAAAGCTATGATAGGTATTTATGTTATCTCTAACAGACTCCGACTACTGGAATTAAAGTTTAAAAAATTAAGTCTTTCAGAAATCTTATCATATCTACTAACATTACACCGGATACTTATTTCTTTTCGCTTCTCTTGTTCCCTCGTAATGGTAATTATGCTAATCTCAGAAATATTAGTTTCAAAATAATTTTCCTTAATTCTTCAATTGTGTCTAATATCTTGTTTTAGTCAATCCTACTACTCGACTTTGTGACAGACCAAGGAACTCATTTTTATTTTATAAAAAATTTCGAACTTGCACACAAAGAAACGAAAAATTGAGAAAATAATTTTTGGAGATGCTTTTATGTTAATTCAAATACTGAAATAATTTAACGGTTTTAACTTATTCTCTCAAAATTGGAAAACGAAGAAACATGAGAGAAAAATATTTTTAAAAAAAGCGAATAAAAATCCAATAAACTTTTACCTAAATTTTCTTTAAACACCTAGAAATCATTTGAATGAAATGTGGTTAAAAATCGTACTGAAGTAACTAATCATGGTAGGCGCAAAATTATTTGACTTCTTCCCCATATATAAAATTGTTCCCAATAAGGCTTATTTCAACAGACGTCCGCTGACCAGTTGGTGAAGCTATATCATCGGATCACCTTTCCGGGTACTATGTGATGCGTGATATCTACAGAAGCACAAAATCTCAAGGAATCAGTCTTTGGAACTTGCCGGTTTAGAAAGTTAATTACATAATCATGCTGACAAAGTGATTGCAGTTTTGCGGTGATTCCGATTTATGCACTATTCACTCATCCGGTTAAATTGTGCGATTTTTTACTTGAATGAGAAAGCATGTGTGATCTCAAGCCCGATTTGTGTGTAAACGCTCTCCCGCACACATTGCAAGTATGCAATTTTTCATCAGAGTGACAAAGCATGTGCGATTTCAAAAGCCATTTCCGAGTAAATGCTCTGTCACACTGATCACAAGCGTATGGCTTTTCACCTGTATGAGAAAACATGTGTATTTTCAAATAAGATTTCCGAGCAAACGCTCTGCCACAGTGTAAACATTTATGTGAGCTTTCCCCAGTATGAACACTCATGTGTGTTATTAAGTCCCCTTTGGATGCATATGCTCTGTCGCATAAATTACAACTATGCGGTTTCTCACCTGAATGAGATAAAACGTGAGATTCCAAAGACTTTTTCCAAGCAAATGATCTGCCGCACCAACTACATGTGTATGGCTTTTCACCTGTATGAGAAATCATATGACTTTCCAAGCAGAATTTTCGAGTGAACGATTTTCCACACTGTGTACAAGTGTGCGATTTTTCATCAGAATGAGTAATGATATGCCTTTTCAGATCCGATTTCTGAATATAAGCTCTTCCACAGAGAAAGCATTTATGTGTTTCTCCTGTATGAAGACGCTTGTGCCTTCTTAAAGCGGGTTGGTTTCTAAAAGCTCTGCCGCAAAAATTACAAGTATGCGGTTTTACACCTAAATGACAAAGTACGTGAGTTTCCAAACTCAATTTTTGAGCAAACCCCTTGCCACACTGAGAACAGGTGTATGGTTTTGCACCTGAGTGAGAGAACATGTGGTTTTTCAAGCCACACTTCTGAGTAAACTTTTTTCCGCAGTGTAAGCATTTATGAGACTTTTCTCCTGTATGGAGATTCGTGTGCGTATTCAAACTTTTCTTATATGTAAACCCTCTCCTGCACACGGTACAAGTATATGGTTTTTTATTTGCATGAGAAATCATGTGACTTTCCAAGTCCGATTTCAGAGTAAACGACTTGTCACTTTGAATACAAGTTTGCGGCTTTCCACCTAAATGAGAAAACATGTGTCTTTTCAGGGCCGATTTCTGAGTAAACGCTCTGGTACAGAACACGCATTTATTTGATGTTTCCCCTGTATGAAGAGGCATGTGTTTTTTCAAGTAAGATAATCTAGTAAACGTCTTGCCACACATGGTACAGGAATGCGGTCTTTCACCCGTATGAACTAACATGTGTAATTGTAAACCAAATTTTCGCGTGAAGGACTTGCCACACTGGAGGCAGGAATGTGCCCCCTTACCTGTATGGACAAACATGTGCTGGCTTAGCATACCTTTGTGAGTAAATGACTTTCCACATTCAGCGCAAATATATCGTTTTTGCTCTGTATGAGAGAGCATTTGGTTATTTAACCTCGATTTCCGGCTGAGCTCCTTACCGTATTTAGACGGTATCTGTAACAAATCTTTTGTATCTGTTGATACCTGAGTTGAGTAGGAAAATTTTCGGATAGAGCTGGTGACACTAGTCTGATTTAAATCAGTACTTAATGTAATGTGTGTTGAAAGTTGATGGTTTTCGGAAAGTGTCTGTGTGGAATCATACAACTCTCCGGTTACTGGTCTGAAAAGAAAAAATAAATAAATAAAATGTCGGCTTAAGAATGTTGGAAAAAGGTAGAGTAAAAGTTAAGTTCATTTAACAGACTTCCACAGAAATATGCTGTTTACTTTTAGGGACAAATTATGCCTCTTATTTAAAGAGAATGACTCAAATTTTGAAATATAATAAATACTTCGGTGCTTTCCTTAGCATAATAAATCATATGATTATCTTTTCTCCCATTTTCTCTTTCTGGCAATGAATGAAAATATGTATCAAACTTTCAATGGCAGATATGAACTCCAAGGAGATATAGAAACATGACAACGGTGTAATATTCTGTAGTGACGTAATTACGCAAAAATTTACTACCCTTTCTGGATAATTTATGCAATTCCACATGCGCTGTACCAACGTAAACTAAATAAGATATAATGAAATTAAAAATTTTTCCTGAAAACCTAAATCATCAGTATTGCATTTGTTCACTTTCCTTATTAAGAGGAACTCCTAGGTGCATAAGAAAGGAAATAATTAACGAAGACGGGAAAGATGAATACACAAAGTCAAATTGATTAGAACTACCAAGAAAAATGTATTCTAGTTAAGCAACTCCAGAAATTTAAATCTTAATGTTGGTTTCTCAAATACAGTTGTGTAAGTGCGTATGGATTTTGCATCACAATAACTTCACATTTATGGGCAGTATCTATATTTACACTTTGTGATACTTTTACATGGTAGAACGTAAGAAAAGAATTTCTAACACCTTAATCACCTCAACAGAAACAAATGAAATGGAAAGTTTATTCTATAAAAAGAATGCAACTTTCAATAAAGACAGACTGTTTGGAAATAGGTACTTGCATCCTTAATTGGGAAATCGAAACAGTCAAGATACAAAGCAAATTGCAATATCAGCATCAGAACTAAAATACACCACCTCTGTACGTATAATACAACATAATATGGACATAGCTGAATATATAATGCAATATACCAAATATAGCCATAGTAAGGAATATTATATTTGTTACGATTTTAACAATAATAAAATATAATTTGTTTTCAAACTTGTATTTCATTGGTACCTTTCTTACCACTAAGCTAAAATAAATATTATGCATATCATGTTTTATATATACGTATTTAAATAAGTTATTTTAAGCCTTAGAAACGCAAGGCTTTTTAATTTGTTACCGTATACATAAACGATTAAGGAAAATAGAATAAATTACTTTTGATTGCACTCGGGAAATTTCTTCATAAAAATTAAAATTGAAGTGAAAACACTTAAGACAGATTCTTTTGCGTCTACCATCCGAAAGTATGAGTTTATTAAATGAACCTTTCTAAAATTTAATTACGTTGTCACTACGGTTAGAAGACAAGAATGAAGAAGTGGAGAATGTAGAAAGCAGACACAAATGAAAAAACTAAGAAAAGACAACGTGACACATTTAGCTGACAATGAAAAATTGTTCATGTGACGTGATATAATGAACATTATAATGAGCATTATATAATGAATATTAAAAATTTTAATAACTTTTACAAAACAGGCAATATTTTCATGTTTTACCTTTAACCCTAAAACCGTACACTTCAAATATGTTACAAAAACCGTACACGGGGTACAGGTGTACCCCAGGAAAGAAATGACCGGTATCAAGAATATTATTTATATTGTTTAATATTTTAGTTTACATAAAACATATAACGACTACTGAGCCTCTCTTAAGTCAACACCTCTTTCGTGTTCATTTGGAGCACGATGGGCATTTCTTCTTCTGATGCTCCAAACAAATGAATTTCCCACACAAGCTAATATGCTAATATGCTGCAGCTAATATGGCTTTTTCTGTCTTTGCTCCTTCGGCAAAAACTACATCTTCCGGATCCACATGACCATTAAGGAGGTCGAACCTGAACTGGATCCATCTTCAAAATCCAACGAATAGTTTCCTTGAGATGTGATTGCAATGTAGGCAATTAACAACGCTCTTCAAGATGTGGAGTAATTAGTGAAATAACCAAATTCTTTAGAAACGTTCTTCCTTTCAAGGATTTATTCTTGTTTTGTGGTAATCCCATTAATACGTCGAGCGCATTAATGCCAACAGCATTCAGTAGCCCGTAGAACAAGCACAGTGGCCAACGTCTTGTTTTGCGAGAAACAGAGTATTTATGGCACATCTGATCAAAAGAGTCTATACCACATTTTGAAGTATTGTAAAAATCAACAATTTCTGGAATATGAACAGAATCGTTATTATCAGGTTGGTCATGCATCGTAGAAAGCATCAAAACTATCTTCTTCCTTTGCGACTTGGGAAGACAATATGATAAGAGAGTGTTGGCACCACTGAATGTATACATTGCTGTATTCCGCTCTTGGTCCTTAACAGAAAAAAATGAAGGCGGAATCTCTGGTTTGTTTTTCTTCAATGTATCCACTACGGTCACAGAAAGGTTAAGAAGCTTTTTCAGCTGTAGGGATACTTGTGGACTAATTATCAAAGGTACAATTTCTGTTTGTACTCTGAATGGGTAATGTCAACTTTTCGGTGTAATATGCGGAAACAAGTGCGTTGCCTGGTGTTGATCCTTTTCCCGTATATACCTCAGCACTGACCATATAAAAGGTTTTGGCGTCACATAACATCAGTATCTTTATTCCATATTTATCTGGCTTTGAGGGAATATATATCCGGAACGGACATCTCCCTCTAAAGGACAATAACTGCTTATCTAACGTACAATATTCGGAAAGACAATATAATTCCTGGCAACGTTCCACAACATGGTCAAACAGATCTCGTATCGGAGCTAAGCGATCATCTTTAGCTCGTTCTTTTCTTGTTGAACAGTCGTTAAAACGAAGACAGTTTGTCAGAAATTCAAATCGCTTTTCGGACATTGTTGCGCGAAAGTATGCTATTCCTGTATTTTTGTTCAAAAGCTCTGAAATGTTTATTGAATTCATTCCGAACACACCAGCTAAATAATATAAACCTAATAGTGCCTTCACTTCTACGAGGTTTGTATCTGGAGTGAAACTTGGTCCTACATTACCACCCATAGCGTCATTGGAGTTGTATTTTTGGCGCTGAACTTGAATTTCAGCATTCGTAAACGTAACAAGTTTATTTAGTGTGTTGTCATCGAAGAATAATGACTGAGCTTCATTTTCTGAAGTAACAAGTCGAGCACTACCTTTATTTCTGGCAAATGAACAACCAAGTTCCGTTCTGGCGTTCGACTTCTAGCAGTGTTAGCTCCACTTCACATGTACTTATTTCTCCCATAAAGGTTAATAGGAGTCTCACACACTTTAGTAACTTATTTTGCTCTGAATCAATTGATTTTTCACTTACGTGGACGTTTCTTTGACTGAAGTTCTTTCCAGAACGATCCAAATTCACAGAAGCTTTTTCTCTGTCACTGTCAGTTGACTCCACTTGACGTAATATTTTCAACAACTCTCCTCACTATCCAAGCCATCTATTGAAGAAGTGTCAGTTGAATCTTCTATCAAACACTGTTGAATTTGCTGAACGTTGAGACTTTCCATTCTGCTATTTACTAAGATCACTATACGTTAACCGAACACAGGGGTAAAAGTGTGCCCCGAAATTGCCACACAGCAGTTACAGACAATACACACTGGCTGCTTTTAACAAACTAACCGGCTACTCAAACAATGAAACTAGAAGCAGGGTGATTTCAGTGTAGCAAACTACAGATTTAATATGGAACTTTACATTATAACTGGGGTACATGTGTACCCCGTGTACGGTTCCAGCGTTAAGAGTTGTTCCTCTACTATTAAAAACTGAAAATATCACCTTGGATGAATCAAACTTGTTAACGCATAGAAGTCAACAGTTTTCTCGTATCCGGGTAATATCGTTCAGATTCATGCCACTCCCGTCAATTTGTATATCTAAAACATCACGATGACATTTTGCAATAAGTGTCATCGGAACTCAAGCAACTCTATTCTTGAAGATTATATCTAGATGTTAAATTAATAGTTCAACACGAGCGGAATAAATCTATCGAACCACTGAGTCATGTCTAAATATCTGCTGATCTCAGGAGACCATCCGATCAACGTACATATTGAGAATTCTTTTTATGGAATCCCCTCGGAACACACTTTTAGCGCAAGTGTAAACATAATTATAGAATACAAAAAGCTGTGTAGGTAGATAGTTTTTGAACGTCTGCTGGCAAAATATAAACGTAGGAATACCAAACTAATGTAAGCACAGAACCCAGGACGGGACTTATGAATAAGTCACTGAACTGTTCATGTTCTTGTCCCTTTTTTAGAAATATATCTATTTCTTTTAAACAACAAATCTTTCAAAGAAAAGTTTTATACTAATGAAACGAATGTTTTTAAAGTTGCTCCTTAACTTAGCCTTCGTTAGTTACGATTCTTAAGTTCCCCACAACCTACTGCGATTCGCTTAGCATACATTTTCAGCAACTTAAACCTTTGGAGAATAACTGGAGAGATTCCATAGTATTGACTGCGATTCGACTACCGTCATTCATTTTGTGCATACATGCCGGCATAGGAGTGGATTAGGACAGCAGTCTCTTCCGTCTTAATATATTACAGCTAGAACTAGGGACGTGGGTTCCTTATATATACTTTAATTTTCGCTACTATTTGTTCTACCTCATTAATTTTCCGCCTTCCAAACCCAGATAAACACTCATCGAAAATAATAAAAATTGAAAAGCCTCTCTCTTTGAATACACTGTATCTTTCCTACCCTCTCTTGACAAGAACATTGTAGATTAAGCAATACCATGCTATTTTGGTATTGGTGCCAAATTTACCGCCATTATTGCCATGTTTTATATATCTATTTCATTTAGGGTTCTTATTTATTCGAATGTAATAATTATTTCATGTTTCATGACCTCATCACTGTGTAACCTTTAGATCTGATTTTTTCTTTTGTCTCATATGATGGATACAGCTCAATTGCCTTCCTCAATAGTCGAAAAGAAATAGGAATACAGCCTCCTGGTACATCAATTATTTATTTATTTCAGAAAAGCGACACCTACGTTAGAATCAGTGTAAAACACTCTTATTGAATTTGATATACCGAAAAAAAGTTAGTAAGATTATTAAAGATATGTGATATGTTTAAATGAAATGCGCAGCGAAGTTCGAATAGGAAAGTATTGTACTGGTCTCTTATAATGATATGTATATTTGCGTTATTACTCAATTTTAGTCTGGAATACGGTATAAGGAAAAGTAAAGGAGGCAACCAGGCACTATAACAGAATTGCACTCACCAGATTTTGGCTAATCCTTATTTCAAGCTGATATGAAGACAATGGTAAGAAACTACATGAAGTTTGACTAAATGCCTGCAGGGACGTGAGCTCAGAAAAGAATACAATGCTCGGTAAACTAAATACATGGAAATTAACCATGACCATAATAGTGTACGTTATAAATACTTTATAATATTAGCCTAAGTAATACTTTCGACGACAAGGATCCTTCATATGTTAAGGACTAACATTAGCAGATCAAAACCATATTCACGAAGAAATTAAATGTCGAGTGAAAGAATGGAATTCATGTTATTATTCAGACTAAATTTAAAGCTTCAAATATATAAGATGGTAGTTTTACCTATTATGCTCTATAGTTACGGAATATAATGACTTATTTTCAGGAAAGAAAGCAGACTCAAAGTATTTGAAAATAAAATTCTGACCTGAATATTCAGAACTACGAGGGAAGAGTGTGTAAAATGATGGAAATTTCATAAGCAGTAAATGCAAAAATGAAATGAAATCTTTGAGTTTTACGTCCCGCGGTTATGCCGGTTAGGCTAAAGGAGACGGTGATGAGTAATGAATAAAATGGTGGAATGAAGAAAGTGGGAGGAAACGGGGGAACCCCGAGAAAACCCACGCACACGGTGTTTGTCCACCACAAAGTTCACTTGGCGGGGGCTGGGAAGCAGTAAATGCATAATTTATATTTTTAATATGGTTTGATTCATTAAGTCCAGAAGAACATACGGGCAGTTAATGTAGCCAATTATTACAGATTTTTTATTATATAACAATTACATATGCCATTTATATATTTCGATAAATGTTACTGTGTGATTATCATCAAAGCATTAAGTGTAAGTAAAGCTATTTGTAAAGATTCTTTTGGCCAAAAAGCTTTAAAATAAAATCCGATCTAAAACTGTAATATTGAATACTATTTTCATGACTACTCCTTCGACGAAAAAAAGACTAAACTCAGTGAGGATTCGAATGGAACGGCTAATTGATAGGTAAGAACGATACCAATGAAGCAATGTATTTACGTATTCCACTTTTGCTAAACATTTTAAATGTTCACGGGATCTTTACATTTTTCTTGTTTAAAACTTAGCATATAACAGTTTTGCTGTTTTCTTGGCTTTATGTTGCATTTTTGAGACGCATTGCATACATTCCATTAGAAGTCATAATCAATCTCGTTATTTTTCCGAGATTTAAAATGTACTAGTTTTAGTAGGACAATTAAACGATGCAGTGTACTTACGATAGGTCTGCTGATTTTCTCATATCTTGCATTACTGCAAGGACCACTGGACCCAAGGTCGCAATAATAATAATAAATACATAAATAAAAAAGTGCGCTTCTTTTTTAATAAAATAAACGAACTAAAGAATACAAGTAAAGCATTACCTTTGCAGTTCACATTCGGTAATATCATGCGTTACGTTGTTATCCAGCAGTGGATCAGATAATTCTAGAGATATGGAACAATTTTCAATTTTCAGTTCATCGCAACTGGTTAAATGTATTTCATCATCCTTGATTTCCGGTTCTTCCTTCTTTAAGGAAAGTACTTCCGAAGTAGAATGAGACGTAATATTTTCATGCGTTATCGAATTACCCACTTCGACTACCGGCAATATGTATTCTATGTGATTCGTGAGTCTCACATACTTTTCTTCAACTGGCTCTTCTTCAGCTTTGTTGACAGTTTGAAATAAGGTAGGAATGAATTCACAATTAATTTTATATTCATCATCCATTATGGCAATTGTAACATATACTTGTTAACAACTCTAAAGAACTTCAACTGTCTAATTGATGTGTTTCCAAATAATAAACTGTTATCCCAGAAAAACCTTAAAAGAAAGAACATTATCAGATGAATGCTTTTTTTTCAATTTACTAGCTCAAGAAGAAATACAGCTGAGATTTTTTATTAATATATATCTGTGAACCTACATCTATCTATCGATCTGTCTATATTGATCATCCGTGATAACGGATAAACCAAAAGACAGAGAAAAGAGAAACTGTGGATGAAGCAACTATAAGGAGGGGAACATCGTTTTAGTATTAAGAATCACCGCTAGTGTATAATGTTGCCATCCCAATATAAAGTTATATTTTATCAAATAGCAGTACCTCAGGTTATCACATATTTCAAATTAACATGTCAAAAAAAGCGTAAAATATCACATTTAATATTCAGTAATGCAAACTAAGGTTGTTAAAGTATCACAAACATCCAAAGTTTAGAAGTCTCTATCATACATACAGCATAACGGACATGAACAGGACAATGCACATCGAACGTACCTTAGGGTTGGATACCATGGCCATGCTATGACTTGTTTCGAACGAATAGGAACGAAGTTAACAGCGCTTGAAAATTTTAGTTTTTTGAAAGGCTTTATTTCGAAAAATTGCTTATATAAGTATCATATCTAGTTACTTATATGGTTTTGAATGGACGTAATAATTATTTTGTTGTTTACAGCACTTCGATATCTCAAACTGATCCGGATATATGGTAAACATTCATAAAGTTCGTAACACTGCTGGAAATGGCGTATTTGTGGAAAATAATTAAAATGATTGTTGTTCCCCTTCTCTTTTATAGGATTACAGTAATATTTTTTCTTACATGTAATTACAAGTTCTTGCAATTATTGATTTAAGGAGTGTTGCAAAGTTCAGCAATGTTTATCATATCTCCGGAACGGTTTGAGGTATCAAAGTGCAGTAAGCGGCAAAATAACTTACATACCCATTGTAAACCATACAATAACCAGATATGATACTTATTTAAGCACCTTCTCGAAAAAAAAATCATATTTTCAAGCACTGGTAACTTTGTTTCTATTTATTCGAAACAAGTCGTACCACGGCCATGGTATCCAACGCTAAGGCACTTTCGATGTGCATTATCCTGTCCTTCTCCGTTCTGCTGCTGATGTGATATAGGCTTCTAAACTTTGAAAGTCTGTGATACTATAACATCCTTAGTTGGCAACACTGAATAATAAATGTGGTATTATAAGTTTTCATTTGACATGTCGATTTGAAATATGTATTAATCTAACGTAGTGCTATTTGAAAAAGTATAATTATATTGGGATGCCAACACTTTTCACTGGTGGTGTTGCTTAATATGTACAACGATGTCCCCCTCCTTATAGTTGCTTCATGCAAAGTTTCGCTTTTCTTCCTCTTTTGATTTATCCGTTACCACGGATGATCAAAATACATTTTTCACCTGTATATATATACACACAGGGTGTCCATAAAGTTCGTTGCCACCCCTTGTATCTTCGAAACAACTGTGAATATCAGAAAACGCGAAAACACGTCCATTATTATTTTAAGAGGCTTGAATTTTGAGCTACAAAAGGTCCATCCCAAGCACCCCGATATAGGGTTAAAATTTTAAAAGGCAAAGAGCTCAAGTATTATATAGTTGGAAAGGTTTCGACAAGTGAAATATTTTGCCGAAAGTTTAAACCCATCCCTATGTTGACCCCATCTGAAATGGTAGTGGTTTATATTTCGTGTACATAAAGTCGGTTGTCAGCCCGTGATTCTGCAAAACGACTTCGATGAGAAAATGCAGAAATTCGTCCGTCATTATTTTAGGGGTTGGGATTGTGTGCTCTAAGAGTTCCACCCCAGACCTCTCAAATATGGTACGGGGATAAAACTGAACATTTCAAATGGCAAAGGTGACCGAGTAGTCGAACGGCTCGACCAAAGAACTTTTGCTGTAAGTTCTGAATTTGTTACACTGCCGAAATCTAAAATGGCGGTGAAATCAAATTTCGGATTGAAAGCTAATTTGACGTGGTCATCCTTAACACTTTGTGTTCAACGAAACATGTTCACAAGGTTGGCACACATACTGATGACTTACTCTAGTACGTTCGGGATACAATTCATTAACTCTGCTAGTAGTCGCACGATAGTTTCACCCACATTCTCCGAAAAGAAAAAATAAGTTGAATTCTATCATAAACAGAACGTGCTCCTTCGATACGATACATTATGAAAGTCGTAAGAAAATCTTCAGGAAAACTCGAACTGTCAAAAGCAAGCTCAATCAAACTATCCTCGATAAAATATCTTAGAACAACACAGTGTTCACTACTTCGTGTCAGTGCTGATTGGAAGACCACCAATTACATTCGTTTGTATGAAGATTGGATTCGACGTGAAGATAGATAGAATTTCAACAATATTAAAATTTGTGAGCACTGCAACGCATGAGTCACCATTATGTGAGAGAAGTGTAGAAGTTGCTAAGCAAAATAACATCCAAATGTTTAAATAGGATAGACAATTGCACTTTTGATTGCTTGCATAGCCTATTTCTCTAAATCTGATAAAAATAACTTTCAAAATCTGGCATACACTAAGTGAGGAGCTCCATTACTACTTGCACATTGACTTCAGAAGGCTCTGCATAAACTCAAGTGAGGATGTATAACATAAAAACTACAGTGCACAAAATATAAAACAACTTGTCCTAGGTGGCCACTAAAAATCACGAATGCTATGCAACCGGGTCAGGGCAGGAGCGCAGCAGGAAACCCGAGCAAAAGCGAGCAAAGAGGCCCATTTGTAGGGAGCAGGCACGCCAGCAACAGAGGGTGCACGCAATAACAAGGATAGTGGAAGAGCATAATTACACATACACTACTTACACTATCCCTCAAAATTCATTTCAATACGCTGTGTATTGAGAGTAATTACTTATATCACACTTCCATTCCTTCGAGAAAAATGTTCCACATCGTATTTTACCTATGAATTTTTTATTTGTTGAAGAATCTGCTCGAGTGAACTCTTTATATTTCGTATATAGTATATATTTTTTCGTTTTGCTGCAATTTGTTAGTTCAAAATTACAGGCGCAACGATTTACCTTTAAAAATAATAATTTCTGATTTAGGTCGTAAAGCGTAGATTGGATATTGTAAAGGGTTGTATCATTTGCTACTGTTCAAAATCTACTGTAATTTTTAGTCACTTGTTCGAAGTCTGGCTTCCACAGACTTTCTTAACTTCCACTTCGCTTATATCTGCACCATTGGCGGCGATTAAGCTTAGTTAAATACCAGAAGAGCAGAGTACTGGAAAACATGACAAGTAATACAGTATATGGCAGAGGTGTAAATAAGTTGCCCACGATGTGTGTGTATTTATAGGTAAAATACGATGTGAAACATTTCCACAGGGGAATGGAAATGTGAATGTAAGTAATTACTGCCAGTGCACAGCATATTGAAAAGAATTTTAAGTGATACTAAAAGTATTGTACATGTAATTGTGCTCTTCCACTATCCTCGTGTATACATATACCCTCCGTTGCTGACGCGCATATTCCCTACGCTCGCACCCCATCGCTGTCGCTGAGATCCTCCTACTGCGCTCCCACCATGACTCGGTTGCATACTATTCGTTCTTTTTAATGGCCACTTAGCACAAGTTGTTTCGTGTTTTATGCCCTGTAGTTTTTATGCTATACGTCCACATTGTATTTATATAGAGCCCTCCTGCAGTCAATCTCCAAGTATTAATGGAGCTTCTCACTTACTGCATGCTCTGTTAAGAGAAATACAAAGTCCTTACCTACCCTAAAAATGTAAGGAATGTGTCAAAATTTGGTAGAACCGTTCGCTAAGGTGAATCTCTATATTTTATAACAAACATAGTTTAATTTTCTTCTACTTTTGTCTTCATTGATGCACGCATAGTGAAGCTACCTGTGATAAAGAAATAGGCTACAATAACAAAATTTTGATTAACTAATTTTTAATTAACGTTATCTGATGCTTGAACGTACATTTTATACAAATGCAGTTCTGATATGTGCGTTTTTATTTGTTTACATATATCTGCTGACTGAAACTTGCGGAATACTCCATCTTGGGAAGGGAGATCTCGAATCGAACGCTACAATCAAGACCACACACGAACCAATACTGCGAAATAGGGAAGGGTACCTCTAGCTCTTTATATTATCTCAATGCTTCCAGCAGGTCAGTAATACACTCCAATTTCTCTTTATTTTCAATAATCCGACACTAAAACAGAGCCTATGAGCATAAATATCACTCCCACACAATAATATAGATAGCGATGAGAATTTGTGTTATTTATTACGTCATTATCAAAAAGAACTTCAAAGCCATTCGACATAATCAAGAAGACAGCGCAAACAAACACCTGCAACACAATCGAGGGCAAACCATGTGAAGAATTGCAGACTATGACGGAAAATGAGGCATGTATTCCTAACCTGGTCATCCGCCTTGGTCGACAAAAAACGTAATAACAGCTACGGAAATTTAAAGATCATCAATGATTAGGACCGCTTGAGAAAGTGTAATAGAGTAAGGTAAGGTCGGATTAGCTTCGGTTTGGGAAGTCTGAACCCATTTTGTTAAAATTAATAGAGTGCAATTTCTCGTATCTGTGTAAGGATACCAACTGAAACGTCCCTGTACACCCGCAGCTATGTTCGCAATACAAATGCTTGTTACTTTCTCAAAATTTAACCATGTGGTAACCTTGCGCGAAGTAGTTCCCTCCGCTTCTCAATAGTTTCATGTTTATAACTGTTTATGAAGAAAATTAAACACAACTTCCTCTCTCCTTCCATTTATCAAACGAGCAAATTATCCATTTCTTCCCAGTAAATTTTCAAAATTTTCCTACAAACGGACGACGAACATTGGAACTTAACCTGAAGATGACGTCAAATCATATTTATAATTCCTCGCTCAAACAAACAAATAAATAAAAAAAATAAATAAATAAATAAACAGCAGTATATCACACTTCGGGTTAACTTTAGCATAATACGGCCCCGAAATCCTAAATTTACGGGAAAATGAAGAGAATCGAACGAAATGTCAGCATGAGAATAAGAAATAAAGTGAAGGATGGCATTTAAAATCTCATCAACTTATTTCAGTCGTATGTAACTATCGTCGAGTGCGGTCAACACAGATCGTGTACATGTCTAACACGTAAGTGAGTTTAATATTAAGTGAAGTATAATTACGTGCTCCGGGGTGAGTTTTATAGCTACTGGAAGTTAGTGCTGCAGGAAGGTGGGACGTGTATGTCGAACTAATATTGGACTCCAGCCTGTACACAGGACTGACAGACAGTGTGAAAATCACGTTGAATCTTCTAGAAGATAGGAAGATTAAGGAAAGCAGTTATCTATAAGTGAAGTTTTTTATTATTATTATCCAAGACGACGAACGTAAACCACGTTTGCGGAAACTGAGGTAAGACACTCAAGTATTTTATTAAATGTTTTTTGTCGTAAAATTTCCAACATATTACTGGTTATGGACCCAGTGTGTTTACTGAAATTTCCGAAACTGCTGTGCCTGGTTTTAAGTGCTTAAATAGTGCGACGAACATCTTACGCATTATTTTAGGTGTGCTAGTAATATATGCATATTCTAAGTGAAGTGCAAGTGTTGTGGTGTGAAGTGCAAATAGATTTATTGCAGTTTACGTTTTCTAGTAGTAAAAGTCGAGACGGTTGTATTACGTCAGGCAAGTCGAGACGGTTGTATTGAGAGTGCATTATACAAGGAGTGAACTGTTAATGCAAATACACCTAGTAGGTTAGTTGGTCTGTGTCAGTTCTTTTTCCTTTTCCTTTTCTTTAGACACGTAGATGGATTTGTTAAAGAATATAATGCCGTTATCGTGTGAGAAAGAGTGGCCCGTACGGAAAAGAAAAGTTAGGGACTTATTAGAATACCATGAAGGGACACTAGAAGATATCCATGGCAAGCTACGAAAACCGGAATCGTTAGTAGATTCCGCTCCAGAAGCTCAAAAGAAGAAATATAGAGCAGAGGCTGACGCTTACCGAAAAGCTAATAGTTATGCCAAGTCGATGATAACTAGTGCAGTAACGGACGAAGTCTACCAGAAGATAATGGAGAAAGATACGGCTAAAGAAATGTGCTTAACTTTAAAGAAACTATTTGAGGCAAGTTCCACAGATCAATTGTTCAAGATTTGTATCGAATTTTTTCGCCTTTTCTGGGAGTGAAAGTGAAGATGTTTGCACACACATAGCTAAATTGAAGAGTTTGTGGATGGAGCTTAAGAGTGGATTGAAGGACAAAGGATATACTGCATTACCGGATCTTTTGCTGATCTGTAAAGTGTTACTTATCCTATTCAGTACTTTTGAAACGTTCAAGTTCGATGTTGCTGACCAAAGAAGTACAACGTACTTTTGGCGAATTGAATACACAATTGTGTATGTTCCAAAGGAACTTTGTACAGCGGTCACAAGTAAGCAAGTACAAGGATGCGCCTTCAGAGCAAGAAGCATTAGTAGTGAATCAGCCGAAGCAATTACAGAAGAAGGTGAAGAAAGACGATATTTGTAATTACTGCAGACGAAAAGTGCATTGGGTTCGAACACGCAAAAAGTGAATTGCAGATGGGAAACCGTCTAAGAATGAGAAACCAAGTTGACAACTGTCTATTCTGCGAACGAAGAGTGTTCTACAGAAGAAAATGAACCTTTTGTTGATTGATAATGGTGATTGATAATGGTGCAATGAAGCATGTAACTCGCACATCCGAATTTTTTTTCTCAATTATCAGAAGTTTGAGAACCCGAGTAGTATTTCAGCAGCAGGTAAAGAGAAGCTGCTTGCATTCGAAAAAGGTCACCTCCAGTGCTTTCGAAAGTGAAAGGCACGAAAATGGACTTAATCCTTACGGATGTGTGGTACGTTCCGAATATTACTAAAAATCTGTTCTCAGTTTTGGCCGCACAGGATAGGAATAGTAAATTTACGTCTTCTACTAGAGAGTGCCTGTTAGAAGTGGACGGAGTTGCTATCGTCCATGGCAAAAGTACAAAAGGCATTATTCATAGCGCAGTTTGAACCAGTAACCTCAAAAATTGTGAAGAAGTGAATGTTATGATATCTGATAAAGCTCTTTTACAATTGTACCATAGCAGATGGGGACACCAGGACAAGCAACATATCAAAGAATTAATGAAGAAAGAGTTGAATATTTCTGTGAAAGATGAAAATGTTCTATGTGACTCTTGTGTTTATGGGAAAGCGCACAGAATACTATTTAGTAGTAGAAAGCCTTCATCTTCACTGGGACAGTTATCATCAGCGGATGTCTCTGGTCCCTTTAGTGAATCGTTCCAGAAGTACAAGTACTTAGCTGTATTCACAGACGTTTATTCAAAGTACAGGTTTAGTGTTTTTCTACATCAAAAGTCAGAAGTGAAAGATGCCTTGAAACAGGTACTAGCCAGTGCCAAGGCAGAAGGACACATAATTGGAGAGTTTCTTAGCGACAACGGAGGAGAGTTCGATAATGCCGAAGTAGGGAAGATACTCAAGGAGTATGGCATCTATTAACGGCACACAGCGCCTTGTACACCGGAACAAAATGGTGGCAAGGAGCGTGAGAATAGAACCATTGTGGAAATGGCAAGAACACTCCTAAGAAGTATAATTACGTGCTCCAGCGTGAGTTTTATAGCTACTGGAAGTTAGTGCTGCAGGAAGTTGGGACGTCTATGTCCAATTAATATTGGACTCCAGCCTGTGCACAGGACTGACAGACGGTGTGAAAATCACGTTTAATCTTCTAAAAGATAGGACGATGAAGGGGAGCAGTTACCTAGAAGTGACGTTTTTATTATTATTATTATTATCCAAGACGTCGAACGGAAACGACGCTTGCGGAAACTGAGGTAAGACACTCAAGTATTTTATTTAATGTTTTTTGTCGTAAAATTTCCAACAATTTCATGGCTTCAAAAACGAATACCTTGTTTTGGTCTAAATTGTGATAAAGATAGAAAAGAAAAGAACGAGTCCTGTGGGACTTCTAACTCCCTTCGCTCGCTCAGCTATATTGTCTGAAGTAACACTGGATATCTTATACGTGCAAGATTGTAAGACAATCTAGAAGATACCCAAAGTGAGTTAAAGAAAGAACAAACAACGTTAAAACAGGCTCATGTGAGTCTTATCCGCGGCCATAATCTACGGAAATTTTAGCCATCATTGTATTCAACAATCGCAAAAATGAAGGAAATAGCCAAAGTAGAAACTTGTTGTGTGTTGTGAGCTGTAGATTTTGTCATAAATGCAACGGCTGTATTTATACGCAAATAGTAAAGGTGAACACGCCTGTTTTCAAGGTTACTAACTTGTTTGAATCTAACATACCCTAATGTAACGTACGTAAGGTAATATAACTACGAAATATATTACAATCTAATATATTTTGGTACTCTTTATTTCAATTTTCATGTGGTCTGCCGATACAGCACTTGTTCTAAGAAGGAAATTAGAAAACAATTTTCAACAATTGTTTTGGGTGGTGTGCCTAAACGTGACTTGCGGAACAGTGTGTCACCAACACTATATGTATTTAATATCAATTATATTTCTCATTCGTTGATTGGTAACTCTTCACTTTGGGCAAGGCAGTGATATCCCGTCACTGTTAGTATTAATCACAGGTCTCATTGGTTCCTTTCTGTTGCTGGGGATTATTCACAGACTATGTACGACCTTAAAAAGGCAGTAATAAGGGTTCTTTAATTTACTACAATATTGCCCTTGTACTTAATGCAATCAGTTCCTGTCACTGCCTTGCCTAAACTAAAGATTTGCCCGTTGATTTTTTTCTTTAATTTTAATTTTAGGGTTAAATTCCAAAGTTGGGCGTCCGTTTCCAGCAAAATTTTTAAAATTTACAGGAAAGATATGGATAATTTGATCGTTTGTGTGCTTGATAATATATAAGAGTCTCGAAAAATCTGTTTATTTGTTATATAGGCATTTATTCCGAAGTTGGGCGTCCGCTTTCGCCACGTTTTTTCGCTGTTATCTCCTTTCCACACTTTCTGCAATTTGTTATTAGGTTCATTAATCCGTGCTCTTCACAAACTTTTAAAAGATTTTGCTCGTTATCAACGTATTGCTTCACAAATGTTATAACTGTTACTTCATTGCCCTTGTACGTTCGCCATGTTGATAACTTAAATGCTCGTTTCTTTCCCACAATGCAACTGTTCGGTTACCTTGCGCCAAGTAGTTCCCTCCGCTCACCGTATAGTCCCATGTTTATAACCGCTTATATATAACAAATAAAAAGATTTTTCGAGATCCTTATATATTATCAAGCACACAAACGATCAAATTATCCATATCTTTCCTGTAAATTTTAAAAATTTTGCTGGAAACGGACGCCCAACTTTGGAACTTGACCCCTAATTTTACCTCGGCAGACATACCGCGCTGGCTCAACTTCGTTTTAACGAAGTAATGATTGCACACATGCACACCACACGGGAGAGTGATTGTTACTTATTGAAGTCTAAAAATGTTAGCGTATTCTACTATACCTAGATAATTTAAAACTATTTGACACATGAAAAATACTTGTAACGTCCGCCAACTTATTGATATAGAACTTGTCTATTCTTTTCTTCACTATGATTAGTGAAAATTTTTGCACAAGTTTTTTTTTTTTTTTTTCACCAATTTGTGCTTCCAATGCTTATTCTTTGTCTTGTCTTGTCGTAGCCCATTACCGGTCAAATAGGTAGGCGCACCAGCTCGCTAGGCATGTGTGCTACGATTGCAACATGGTCAAATTTGTACATCGCACGGACGATTTATGAGTCAGAAACAAAATTGAATAAAATACAGGACACAATTCGGGAAAATGGTCGAAGTCAGGAAAAGGTCAAAATCGGGAAACAAGTTCAGACAGTGAAAGAGGGCGAAGGGCAAAAAGTTAGAGGAATGTGGGAAGTATAAAATGAAAAAAGAAAGAGTATAAAAAAGAAGGGAATGTATGCACGTGTAAACGTAACAGAAAGTGTAAGTGTAGTGTAGGTGTATAAGAAGCCCCTCTAAACTCTCTTCCTCACAGAGCACCACCAGACACGAGGCACTCGCCGTAACGGCCACTGTCGAACTCTTATTTAATATTTCGTTAGTCAGTAGCGTTGCCAAACTACATAAACAAATTTATTGTCACAATAACTGAAAATTATCGAGTTGAGTTGATTTTGGTTTAGCGTCCCTTTCAGCAACGAGGCTACATTGACCTACTGATTAACGTGGAATCCGGACCACATGAGCTCCCTCCGGGAATCGAACTCCTGAAAATTATCGAATATAGGAAGAAATTATCGTATTTCTCATAATGTATGTGTGTATGTAGCCTAACTTACACAAGTGCATTTCTTCTATATTCTGAGAGTAATATTTGATTCCCATACTCTGTTACACAACAGCCCATAGAGCAGCATAACTGTATATAATGTCATTAACATCGACAAAGAAAAAGTAAATCTGTACATACATGCATAGGCGCCTAACACATGTAAATAGTGGGGAGGGGGCACAATTGGCCAATAAAGATTAAGTGAATTTTATAATAATAATAATAATAATAATAATAATAATTATTATTATTATTATTATTATTATTAAAATAATCATTCTTTGTGTCATTGGCTTTGAGGATAAGCATAGCTTCAATTTTTATTTGTATTTGTGGTCTACAGCAGTAGTATGGGCCTGACTTGAGGAAACTTTTTGGCCCCTGGGTCCCTGCCTCAGGACCCATGGTCCCTGGCCCGGGGTCAATGACCTAGGGGTACCATGGCCCACCCCTAAAATTTGGCAGGGGTACATAGGACCACCCCCAGGATCCATGGTCCCTGGCCCGTGTCAATGACCTAGGGGTGTACTTAGGACCACCCCTCTAGATTTTGGCAGGGGTACATAGGACCACCCCTTAAATTTTGGAAATTGCCAAATCTAAAAATTTGGTATGGTAGCCTGGGACCATAGTATGTACCTCTATTAGTATTGGGGGTCTATGTCGTTCCCTTTCATGGACAAAAAATTGCCAAAAATGTAAATTTCGGAGGTTTTTGACCTAATTTATCCCCTTTGATGAGGTATTATTACCCTATATAGTTATATGGTTGTATACAGGGGTTTATTACCTTTCATAAGACATGGCTATATTGGTGTACCCCTTTAAAAATTTGGGAGGTGTACCTTGGCCCACCCCTTAAATTTTGGAAATTGCCCAATTTAAACATTTGGTACAGTAGTATAGAACCCTAGTATGTATTACTATAAATTCGGGTGGTTCACCTCGTTTCCTTTTAGGGGTACAAAATTGCCAAAAATATAAACGTAAGCAATACGTTGTACCATGTGTTTGGTTTTCGACCTAATTTATCTCCTTGGATGAGGTCCTATTACCTTATATAGTTATATGGTCATGTATAGGGGTCCATTACCTATTATTAAGACATAGGTACATTTGTGCACCCCTGGAGGGGTAAAAAAAAATGCCAAAATATAAAACGTAAGCAGTACGTTGTACCACGTGTTTTGGGTTTTGGCCCAATTTATCGCCTTTGATGTGGTCTTATTATCTTATATGGTTATATTGTGAGCGTGTGGCCCCCCTCACTCCCATTCCATTTTAAATTTTCCCAGTTTTTCTTGGCTGAATTGGAATGAGGCTGCATGGATTATACGTCGACGCAAACTTTGTGTTAGTTTTATCCTTTTTTATGAGTTGGCAGCGCTGTGAGCAGTAACTTGTATTTCCGGTTGACCGAACAAAAAGGATGTGACATGGTGATGTTCCGAAAAATAGTACCACAGTTTCAAAAGCCATCCTAAGATGTTTTTATTGATTTCATTATTTTAAGTATAATATGTTAATGGCAAGATTATTTAACACCCATGATCCATATTTTTTGTAAACAATACTGCTTATGGATATTTTTTTTAAATAATCCTTTGGTGTGATTGGAGTAAGCTAACCGACGATAGAGGAAGAAGGCGGGAACGGTGCGCGAAAATGGATGCCGTAGTGAAGAGAAGTGGTACATGGCACAGCATCAAAATCTTAAGTTATTTTAACAATCCTTTGTGAAATCGCATCAATATAAGTAAAAGTGAACTGCAGAAGTTGTGTTATTTTATTATTCACGCAAGTTACAGTGAAGGTCTACGAAAATAATACAAAATGCTTCAATTCAGCTCAAACTAAGTACGAGCACACCTTTTTCAGTTTTGTGACAGCGTTGTTGTTCAGACCTGAATAACAAGTCTAATGTTGAATTTCACTCGTGTTTATGATAAAGAAACGTAGGTAAAACAAGAGATCAATTTATTTTATAGATTGTTAATCAGTGGAAACATAAGTAAGTACATTGCCAACTACATAGTTGAATAATGAAAATAGAAATTGAATTGGAAACAGGACATCCCTTCGAAGAAAAATGGGAAGAAGATTCTAAAGAACTGCCCTCCAATACATCTATTGACCCCCCCTCTTTTTTTTGAAATCTCCAAAACCCAAGTGCGTGTGTGAATTGGTGATTTGTTAAGTAATTTGCCGGCTTCGTCGTTATAGTTTAAAATTCAAATCCAAGTTTTCAAAATCCTTTTTTTATTTTTTTTTAATTCTCCAATAAAATTTATGGGCTTGTATTCAATATGGTAAATGACAAAAGAAAATCCTAAAATATAAAACTTACAGAGGTATCAAACTAAAACGTTGAAGTAAGTATGTATGCTGTATGTATAATACTTGTGTTTAAGTAAATCAATATCATACATGTATTATGTTTCAGTTGTTCCATACCAGTTTCTCACGCAAATCACTACTGGAACGGTAAGAATATTTGGTTGGTGTAGTAATTGCGCTGATGTGTATCGGGCGTGTCACTGAGCGTGGGTACGCGCATAAACTGACTTGGATCGAACCCATCTTAATTAATGACTATGTGCAATTCATCCCACAATCTCTAACCACTACTGCACAAAAAAGAATCTTATACTCCGTTCCATCATTCAAATTCATTACAAATGGAAACTCTCAGTGTCTAAATAAAATAATTATACTGAGTGAAATCATAATACAGGCGTACCGATCAAGACACGAGCCCTACCGGTCGTAGGAATTCCTGCCCCGAACTGGATCCGAACCCAACACAATCCAATTGTGTTATAAGAATGGCGCTCCGAAACAAGGACAGAACTCCTTCACCGTACATGTAAAAATTTGTGTTCATCTGATGTATTGGAATTTGCGTTAGTAAATCTACAGAATCCTTATGTGGCACTAAATGAACAAGTGCAAGGAATGTAAAAAAAAAAAAAAAAGTCGTTTCATATGGTATATGCAGGCATCTGTGACCCGCTATGCGACTTCCAGATGGCCGTTGATATTTCTTTTCCAAAGCAATGGAAAAACCAGCAAAGAAATATGCCAAGTCATGGAGATGAGGTTCCCCCCCCCTTTATGTGTATTGGGTAATGTAACATGTTTTTAACGCTCGGAGTAAGCTATTTTGGTAAATCCCATTCTTTATTATTTTAAGTTTTTAACCTTGTATTCTTTAATTCGGCCTCATCTCGGGGTGGTAAGACAAATAATTTATTGTGGGTAGGTTTCTTCGAAATTTAGCCAGGCAGATCCCGTCGAGTGATCAGAGAGAGTCATAACTGAATTATTACGTTGTAAAAATTTAGCTGTGAATCTTTAAGGCGCCGATAAATTTTATTAAATCTCGACAAAACGTATATTACTCAATATTGTGTGAAATAAAGTTTTTAATATGTAATATGTTTTAAAAATTTGTTTACGAATGAAAGATTTCATTTCATATATTGGTATTACTGTATTATTGCATTGTGTTTCAAGTTATTTAACTAATTAATAGTGCTGTTTAAATGTTGTATTTTAAAGGTTTGAAGAATGGAAATATTACATTATTAGGAGTTATTTTGAGAATTAGTTATAAGGAAGCATATATTGATGAAAAGGTTATTTTTGCATTTCATGTGTCATTTTTCTCAAAATATTGAAAATTTTATGTGTTCAGTATGATAATTATATTTAGTGTGAGGTGTAGTAATACGAGTCAGATACTTACAAAAAAAAAAAAAAAATTGAAAATTTTGATTTAAGTAATAGTGTAAGAAATATATTGGTTTGATGTTAATAAATAAAATATGAATAAGATATAATATAAAATGAAAATGTAATAGATAATCAATATTACTCAACTTATATTGAAATATTGTATTATGAAAATAAATGTAATCTTATATTTATACATACAAAAGGAGAGCCCATTTAAAGTATCTAGCCCATAAAATAAAAGCCCATCTACGTTTGTGTAAAGTGTTAGTGAACCGTAATGAATCAAACATTAATAACGGAAGAAAGAAGAGGAATAATAACCGGAAAAATAAATTTAAGAAGAGGAAACCCAAAATTCCAGGATTCTGATAATCTTCGAAGAAGATCATCGTCCCTATCGCGCGCCATCTGTGAGCGTGTGGCCCCCCTCACTCCCATTCCATTTTAAATTTTCCCAGTTTTTCTTGGCTGAATTGGAATGAGGCTGCATGGATTATACGTCGACGCAAACTTTGTGTTAGTTTTATCCTTTTTTATGAGTTGGCAGCGCTGTGAGCAGTAACTTGTATTTCCGGTTGACCGAACAAAAAGGATGTGACATGGTGATGTTCCGAAAAATAGTACCACAGTTTCAAAAGCCATCCTAAGATGTTTTTATTGATTTCATTATTTTAAGTATAATATGTTAATGGCAAGATTATTTAACACCCATGATCCATATTTCTTGTAAACAATACTGCTTATGGATATATTTTTTAAATAATCCTTTGGTGTGATTGGAGTAAGCTAACCGACGATAGAGGAAGAAGGCGGGAACGGTGCGCGAAAATGGATGCCGTAGTGAAGAGAAGTGGTACATGGCACAGCATCAAAATCTTAAGTTATTTTAACAATCCTTTGTGAAATCGCATCAATATAAGTAAAAGTGAACTGCAGAAGTTGTGTTATTTTATTATTCACGCAAGTTATAGTGAAGGTCTACGAAAATAATACAAAATGCTTCAATTCAGCTCAAACTAAGTACGAGCACACCTTTTTCAGTTTTGTGACAGCGTTGTTGTTCAGACCTAAATAACAAGTCTAATGTTGAATTTCACTCGTGTTTATGATAAAGAAACGTAGGTAAAACAAGAGATCAATTTATTTTATAGATTGTTAATCAGTGGAAACATAAGTAAGTACATTGCCAACTACATAGCTGAATAATGAAAATAGAAATTGAATTGGAAACAGGACATCCCTTCGAAGAAAAATGGGAAGAAGATTCTAAAGAACTGCCCTCCAATACATCTATTGACCCCCCCTCTTTTTTTGAAATCTCCAAAACCCAAGTGCGTGTGTGAATTGGTGATTTGTTAAGTAATTTGCCGGCTTCGTCGTTATAGTTTAAAATTCAAATCCAAGTTTTCAAAATCCTTTTTTTATTTTTTTTAATTCTCCAATAAAATTTATGGGCTTGTATTCAATATGGTAAATGACAAAAGAAAATCCTAAAATATAAAACTTACAGAGGTATCAAACTAAAACGTTGAAGTAAGTATGTATGCTGTATGTATAATACTTGTGTTTAAGTAAATCAATATCATACATGTATTATGTTTCAGTTGTTCCATACCAGTTTCTCACGCAAATCACTACTGGAACGGTAAGAATATTTGGTTGGTGTAGTAATTGCGCTGATGTGTATCGGGCGTGTCACTGAGCGTGGGTACGCGCATAAACTGACTTGGATCGAACCCATCTTAATTAATGACTATGTGCAATTCATCCCACAATCTCTAACCACTACTGCACAAAAAAGAATCTTATACTCCGTTCCATCATTCAAATTCATTACAAATGGAAACTCTCAGTGTCTAAATAAAATAATTATACTGAGTGAAATCATAATACAGGCGTACCGATCAAGACACGAGCCCTACCGGTCGTAGGAATTCCTGCCCCGAACTGGATCCGAACCCAACACAATCCAATTGTGTTATAATATGGTCATGTATATAGGTTCATTTCCTATCATAAGACATAGGTACATTTGTGCACCCCTTGAAATTTTTGGGAATTGTATCTTGGCCCACCCCTTAAGTTTTAGAAACTGCCAAATTTAAAACATTTGGTATTATAGTATAGGATCCTAAATATGTATCATGATAAATTTGGGTGGTCCACCTCGTTCCCTTTTAGAGGCCATTTTGTTCCGCTTTAGGGGTGAACATGAATACAGTGGTCCACCTCGTTCCCTTTTAGAGGGCCATTTTTTTGTTCCGCTTCAGGGGTGAACATGGATACCTTGCAATCGTCCCGAGTTCGATTCTTGGTGCTAGTTTAGGAAATGTTGACGTCCCCCTTGAAACGATGATGAGAAATGATGAAATAAGAAAACATCATAAACTTACTTGCTTGCGGATTGAAGCAGAGACCTCACACATCAGAAAAAAAAAACGCTGAGCCACCATGCCAACTTCAGTGCGAGCAGTTTTGCGTATGAAAAAGAACATGATCAGATTATGTTACATTACACATTTCTGCTCGTTGTTAAGCATAGAAGTTTGTTATTGTGAAATTGCAGCATGTGCTTATACTACATCAGCATTTTTTCTCAGCTGACGGACTTTTTAATGCTCAACTTTACATTTATGTCAAAGACAGTTTCATAACATATCGATGAGTGTTACATTTTTTCAATCAAGTTTAAGGAAAATGAATCACATTTTAGGTGTGGTATTTGAATGTCGTAAGAAACAAACGAGTCAACGGTATGATGTCATGATCAAAATTGCGATACTAGATGTCGTAACGATTGATGTGTAAGGAGAAAAAACGTGAATAATGTCACAACCAATCAGATTGTTTCTTACATCACGTTTTGGCTCATGATACATGATGAAAGCTGTGTTTTCATTGGTTCTCCGTGATGTCATTTATTATTTTCCTCGTTTCTGATTGGCTGATAGTGTTGTCACTTTATAGTTGAACCCGTTTCAGACCTAAATAAAATTCTTAATTTCATTTTTGAAGTTCTACTTCCACAAAGATCTTGAATGAACGTAGGTGTACCTCTAGTGACAGCGTGACTTTACTCCGTTCCTTGAATTTGAGGTAAGTATCAACCGCGTTTTCTTAATATCAATGGAATGCTTTTAAAATGTGGATAATATTGTTATCATTGTTTTTTATTTTAGCATGAATTATTTAGCAAATGGAAGAATAACCCTCACTTACTTGACCGGGGATCGAATTAGGAATCTCACACATTAGGAGTAAGCGCGAGAAATTTGTTGATTTTTGTTTAGCGTCCTTTCAGTAGTGGGGTGCTAGGAATACAGCTTAATGTTGAATTTGAGCGCATACTGGGTGTTGAACCCGGGCCACATCCACACATTAGAAGTAAGCACGAGAAATTTGTTGATTTTGGTTTAGCGTTCCTTCAGTAGTGGGGCTAGGAATACAGCTTAATGTTGAATCTGATCGCATACTGGGTGTTGAACCCGGGCCAGATGTACGTAACGCTAACCACTTAGCTCAGTTTCTGAAAGTTACGATTAACGTAAACAAAGAAACTACGCACGATTTTGTTCAATACAACGTGAGACGTGGACCTACAGTTTAATGTGGGATCTGATCTCCCGCCGAGAAACGAATTCGAGTCTTTCTTGCCTCAGCTCGAGAAAAGCAAGCGCATGAGATTTTGTTTTCGTTTCATGTTCGTCATACGTTTTTTTTTTAAAAGTTCAGTGTCAGAGGAAAAATGCTTACTACAATGATTCTCTCAGCACAGTTAGAAAAACAATTTCATTCATTCTTTTTATCACTACAGAAAGTTAGGTCAATTACATGTTGGTCCCGGGTTTGATTTCCAGTATGACGACAATAAAAATTTTAACAGTAGAACTGTTTGAGATATGATAATTCTTTTAGGATTGATCGTGTAGTCATTTTGATAACGTAGTGATCTCTGAATTCAATTTTAATTCGTGCTTTTTTTTTCTCTTTTCGTTTTAGATATTTGTTTTCTTTGCCTATTCCTTTTTGCTTACCTTACCTTTTTCCTATTTGAATATGGCTACTTCTGGCTTTACTGTCTTGCGAGAAATCAATAGACATTATCGGCGTTTTAATCTTGAAGGACGAATGCTGGAAATTCAAATTAATGCTCCGACCAGTGGCACCGATATTGTTGAATGGGTTCAGGCCTCCTTTCAACAGATGCTGGATTACTTATTGGAAAATGTCGACGAATCATCGATGGTTGGATTATCGATTTTATCTCATGATGAGAAGAACAAACCGTTTTATTTATCTTTTCGGCGTGCAAGTAATTTGACACTGGAGACTTTATGGGCTTCCTTTGATCGCATCCTTCAAAGTAACGATAGTTTTCTCATGAACGAACCGTTCATTGTACATTTTCATCATGTGGATGTGCCCCGTGGATTTGGATTGGTGCGTCGAGGTCTTTTATCAAACGACGAATTATTAAAGTGCAAGAAAGGCATTTTACGAGTAAAAAACACCGACAATAAATGTTTGGCTTATGCGATTGTGATTGCTATTGGACTGAAGAAATATAAGGATACAAATAAAAAAGTTTACGATCAATATCGCAAACAGTGCAAGTGTGTTGTTCTCCCAGCCGTACATGAACTTTTGTCTCGATCCTCAGTGAATTTAGATCATGGGGGATCCGTGGAAGAATTGCGACAATTGCAACGTTACTTGACAAATTATAAACTTACCGTATACACCAGTTTTTCAGGAGAAGATATTCTGTATGAAGGACCGGGTGGTGAAGACAAGATTCCAATCAATTTAATGTGCATCAATTCTCATTATGACATCATCACGTCATTAACGTCGGTTTTTTCTACCAACTTTTACTGTGCTGCATGCCACAAAAAATATGATCATCTTAATAGACACGTTAAGAACTGTTCGGCCATGTGTGAGAAATGTTTGCAAAAACCGCCATGCAGTAAGACCAATACGGAGAAGCAGTGTCCAGAATGCAATCGTGAATTTTATGGTGAAACATGTTATACAAATCATCTAACTGTACCATATCATAAAGGTCAACCAATATGCAAGATGGTGAAACAGTGTGCCAAATGTCTACGCATTTATTCGTTTGTCCGTACAGGGGAAAGAAAACATGATTGTACAGATTATTTTTGTAATGTGTGTCGTAAACACGTTACGTCTACCCACCAATGCTACATGAAGCCTGATACGACTCAATTAAAACCTGGAGTTCCATCAGTGTTACATGCCAAGAAGGCTATGATTGTCTTCTATGATATCGAAGCCACACAGGATACTTTCTTTGATGAAGACACGTTCATTCATAAGCCCAATTTACTGGTGGCCCAACAAGTATGTTACAACTGTGTTCAAGATGAAGATATACATCATCCGTGTGAAGTTTGTGGACAGCGGGAACATATTTTTCAAGATGATCCGATCAATGCCTTTCTTGCGTATTTACGTCAACCACGACCCAACATCAAACTTATTGTATCTTTGGCACATAATTCTAAGGGATATGATGGTCATTTTATTCTTAAATCTTTAGTGGAAGAACATGAATTGAAACCTACCTTGATCTTGAACGGAGCAAAAATTTTAAGCATGAAAGTGAATCACTTATCATTTATTGACTCCTTAAATTTCATGCCAATGGCTTTAAGTAAATTATCCAAGGCATTTCATTTACCAGCGACCAAAGGATATTTTCCACACTTTTTTAATACTGCTGCAAATCAAACGTATGTGGGAAAATTACCGGACATCCATTATTATGGTGCAGATGAAATGAAAGTGGATGAACGAAAAAAATTCATGACATGGTACAACGAACACCAGAACGATACGTTTATTTTCCAAGAAGAATTGGTGAACTATTGTGTCCAGGACGTCAACGTACTTCGAATGGCTTGTATATCTTTCATGACCACTTTTGAACAAGAAACTCACGTTAATCCTTTCCTGGAGGCTATCACTTTGGCGAGTGCGTGCAATTTAGTATTTCGACGAAATTTCTTAAAACCCAATACTATTAGCATTCTTCCTGCACGAGGATATCGTCACAGAAACAATCAGTCACGGATTGCTTTGCAGTGGCTTGCCTACATGGAGGAAAAAGAGGGTCATCCAATTCTACATGCTGCGAGAGGAAAAGAAGTTTATGTAGCTGGTTTTCATCTGGACGGTTACTACCAAGATCCCGACACTAAAGAGGAACACGTGTATGAATTTGATGGCTGTAGATTCCATGGCTGTCCTCTATGTGTCTTTACAGGCCGTGATCAACCCATTTATGAGAACTCCGAAGAAACGATGAACTATCGCTACGAGAGAACACAGCGTAAAATGAAATTATTACGATCCATGGGATATAAAGTACATGAAATGTGGGAATGTGAATTTCGTCAAGTGTTAAAATCCAATCCAGCATTGGCCTCTTCTTTAAGCACACATCCTTATACTAATAAGACACCATTAAATCCAAGAGACAGCTTCTATGGTGGCCGTGTTAATGCCATTAAATTGTATCACGTCGCAAATGAAAATGAAGGCGAAGAAATAAAATTATTGGATATCGTTTCCCTGTATCCTTATGTGAATAAATGTGGACGGTATCCAATAGGGCATCCACGAATATATCTACAGGGAGATCCAGAAATGCCGGCCATTCAAGATGTCAACGGATTGGTCAAGTTGAAGATTTTGCCTAGCAGAAATGTGTTTCATCCAGTACTTCCATTTCGCTCAAATAAGAAGTTGTTGTTTCCACTTTGTGCTGCCTGTGCCACAGCATTAAATCAAGATTCTGAATGTACACATTCGGACAGTGAACGAAGTCTAACAGGAACGTGGGTGTCCTATGAAATTCAAAAAGCCATTGAACTTGGGTATCAAGTCATTGAAATTTACGAAATTTGGGATTACGACATCACCGTATATGATCCAGAAACCAAGACTGGCGGATTATTCAGCGAATACATTAACACATTTTTGAAATCTAAGCTGGAAGCTTCTGGATGGCCTGCCAATTGCGTCACCGAAGAAGAAAAGCAGCAGTATATCCAAATGGTACAACAACGGGAAGGCATAACTTTGGATGCAGCAAATATAATGACAAATTCATCACGTCGTAGTCTTGCAAAACTCTGTTTGAATGCCTTCTGGGGACGACTCGCTATAAGAGACAATTTCAGCCAAACGACCATCATTAATGACCCCAAAGAACTGTATCAGAAATTAACTGCTCCAGATATAAAAGTCAATCAAATTTTACCTGTTAATGATTCGTTGTTATACCTTTATTGGCAGTATGAAGATGATGTTCCAGTACAAAATCACAATGCTAATGTTGTCCTTGGAGCATTTACAACGTGTCAAGCTCGTCTGGAACTCTACAAATATTTAGAATTGCTGCAAGAAAGAGTACTATATTTCGATACAGATTCCGTGATATTCACGCAGCGACCATCACAGCCCACAATAGAACCAGAAGTATTTCTTGGTTCAATGTCAAATGAACTGGAATCAATTGGACCAAAAGCATACATTAAAAAATTCGTGTCTGGTGGCTCAAAACAGTACGCCTTGGAAATCTACGACCCCGACACGAAATCAACCAGTTATGTATGCAAAATTCGTGGATTCACACTCAATTATACTGCAAGGCAAAAGTTAAATTTTAATAGTCTGGAGCAAATGATCATAAATCAATCGAGTGAAAAAATCTCCATTAGCACGCCGCACAAAATTTACAGAACCCACGATCATCATCTTGTCACAAAACCTGAAGAAAAGAAGTACAGTTTCAACTATAGAAAACGCCGATTAATACCAGACACATACGAGACATTGCCCTATGGGTATAAAAAAGCCAGAACAGAATAACAGCCACATTTTTTCCCTAATCCCACCAACATCACCTTTCAAAGATGGCAAAGAATCAAGACGGTGCACGGGACATGCTTCAACGATGCACGAGCGGAGACAAACTCAGATGACATCACCTTGCAGAAACCAGTGGAGAAAAAAAAGGAATTCAGGTACGTCACATTTGCTTTTCTTTTTCTCACCTCACTCTCTCTTGATCAGTCCTCCCAAAAATTAAAAGGGGTGTATCAATGTACCCATGTCTTATAATAGGAAATGGACCAATATATACATGACCATATAACCATATAAGCAGTGGCGAAGGGTGGTAAGAGGCCCTGAGGCCCGGCCTACCCATTTACTTTCAGAAATTATAATTTATAATTAATTTATTTTCCTTGCACAGAATGCATGATATTTTCTAAGTTGAAAAAAAATGTTCGATAAAGAAATCGTGGTTGGCACCACTGCTGGGAGGCTCACCGAGCAGTGTCTCAGGCGGCAGAAGAACTACCGCCAAGCTATTCAGAAAATCCCGCGAGAGAACGTGTTGGAAATGACGTTTTCTTCACCAGCGTATAACCTGCGAAAGAGACCGGCCTCAGCGCTTATCGACTTTCGTTTCTACCTACTAGTTTCTCTCGAGACCTTCGATTTCGATTCGATATATCAAACAAATAAAGAGCAAGATAACGTGGGCTCCATTCCGTTCCAACTTTGCTTAATTTTGCGGACTCTAACGCAACGCAAAAACTGGAACAAGGAATTCTAAAGGCGCTACGCCTATAACCCCAAACTAATTCCCCCTTTATTCCGTTGCGTTGGCGCAAACCTGTACGAAATCAGACACGTTGAGTTCATTAGAGAGGGTGTGTGTTTTTGAGATACTATGAGTGATATTTTTTCATACATTTGCAAAAGTGAATGAGAGAAAATGTCAGTAAGTGGAGAATATGAATATACGTAATTTTGTATAATTGCTATTAAAGAACCTTCTATGTCGGTGGTCTTCTGAAAATTAATGTGTTATTAAGGAACGAAGACTAACGCCTGTGTTGAAAATAGAACAAATAGAGGGCAAGAGAGTTTTGCATGCATTGGCGTCATGTATATATATATATATATATATATATATATATATATATATATATATATATATATATATATATATATATATATATATGTGTGTGTGTGTGTGTGTGTGTGTGTCTGTGTGTATGTGTGGTTGTTGAAATAAAGACCAGCATATGGAAATATTTAAGTCTGATTCTGTTTTTAAAGGAGAATTAAGTGACACACAAAATATCTTGATTGAATGCGTGTCATGTGTTTTGAACAATATAATTAAAGACAAAATTTTACAAGCAGTTTTTGTTTCAGCATATGTTTCTTGTGAAGCGCAGATAATGCGATAATCCATCTTCCCCACCCGATCACGCCAATTAAAGCAATTAAATTGCATTATGGCGAATTAAGATCAGCTATGAATCATATACGTTAATTTCATTATGAAAATTGAGATCCGGATCGAATAAGTGCTGTTGATGAACTACAATTGCATTAAATTTATGTGAATTCGTCTTCTTGTATTTCTGTAGTACAATATTTATGTCTGATCTGTTTCATTTTGCTATTATTATTATTATTATTATTATTATTATTATTATTATTATTATTATTATTATTGTTATTATTATTATTATCGTTATTATTATTATTAGTAGTAGTAGAACATTGGGCCTACCCTCTTGAAACTATCACCCTTCGCCACTGCATAGAAGGTAATAGGATCTCATCCAATGGAATAAATTAGGTAAAAAACGAAACCCGTGGTACAACGTATTGCTTACGTTTATATTTTGGCAATTTTGTACCCCTAATAGGGAACGAGGTTATAGTAATATATATTAGGGTCCTATACTATTACACCAATGTATAAAATGGGTAATTTCTAAAATTTAATGGGTGGGCCAAGGTACCCCTCCCAATTTTTAAAGGGGTGCACAAATGTACCTATGTCTTATGATAGGGAATAGACCTCTATACATAACCATATAATCATATAAGGTAATAGGACCTCATCCAAGAGGATAAATTGGGCCAAAAGACCAAACACGTGGTTGTACAAAAATTTGGCAATTTTGTACCCATCAAAGGGAACGAGGTGGACCACCCAAATTTATAGTGATACATACTAGGGTTCTATATTAATTATACCAAATTTTTAAATTGGGCAATTTCTAAAATTGAAGGGGTGGACCAAGGTACCCCTCCCAATTTTTTAAAGGGGTGTACCAATATACCCATGTCTTATGAAAGGTAATAGACTCCTGTATACGCTCATATAAACATATAAGGTAATAGGACCTCATCCAAGGGGATAACTTAGGTCAAAACCAAACACGTGGTACTACGTATTGCTTACGTTTATATTTTGTCAATTTGGTACCCCTAAAAGGGAACGAGGTGGACCATCCAAATTTATCATAATACATATTAGGGTCCCATACTATAATACCAAATGTTAAAATTGGTCAACTTCCAAAATTTAAGGGGTGGGCCAAGGTACCCCTCCCAAATTTTTCAAGGGGTGCATTAATATACCCATGTCTTATGAAAGGTAATGGACTCTTGTATACGCCCATATAACCATATGGGATAATAACACATCATCAAAGGGGAGAAATTAGGTCAAAAACCTCCGAAATTTTAATTTTTGGCAATTTTTTACCCATGAAAGGGAACGACATAGACCACCAATACTGATAGAGGTATATATTGTTGTCCTAGGCTACCATACCAAATTTTTATATTTGGCAATTTCCAAAATTTAAGGGGGGTGGTCCTATGTACCCCTAGGTCATTGACCCCGGGCCAAGGTCATTGACCTTTGACCTATGACGTCATAAATGTTGGGGTCAAAGTCCAAAGTTTCCTCAGGTCAGGCCCTTACTACTACAGCAATCATGGTTGCTGTTCGTACGAGAAGGCGATCACTGTTGAGCGCCCTATCAGGAAAGAAGACTATTGGTGGAACAGGAGAGACCCAGGAAAATCTATCAGTATATTTTCTCACATTTTAGACCGATTTACCCTATAAAAATTGAAAGTGGATTCGCTTGAGCGGAAACCAAGATCATTATCAAATTGCGCTACGTAAGACCCCAACGAAGAAAACACACTATTGTAAATAAATGCTCTGATAAAAATGACATTAAATTGTGCAATCAACAAATAAATTAAACTAACCTCAATTACTAATGGTTTCCGGTTGATTAAAATTTGGGAGCATTATCCGAAAACATTGGGAGATTTCAACGCAGAAAAGAAAACCCTCCTCACGGAATGTTCTTACCACACAAGGGATCGATAATTCGATGAATTTCACAACAAAAAATACTCGCCCAGAAGTCAAAACAACTTTCACTATCAACAGCAATATGAGCAACCATTGCTAATCGTATTAGGAATGAATTTTGCCTTTTGAAAGCATTATACAAGAACGAACTAATTATATACTAAATTACTGCATTGCTCTACCATGGTAAAAATGTAATAAGTTTATTACTTACGTAAATTTAAGGCTTCTTTCTTGAAAATGATCATTTCCTGGTCTTGTATATATATATATATATATATATATATATATATATATATATATATATATATATATATATATATATATATATATATATATATATATATATATACACCAAATGTTCGAAATGTTTAAGATACAGTAGAAGCTGTTTATACCTAAAAAAAAAAGTCACAATCTATATCACTATCACTCGCAGTTCTTAACACACCACATACACACAATAGTTTTGGCTTCAGAAACAACCAAATGTTTTTCTGTGGATTTCTGCCTTTAATTCGAACTCATTTGCTATATCACACGGATTTAATTTGTCAAGTCTTTCCTGGTGAATCTGAAGAACAGCAACATGGGTAAATCTACGCTGAGTCATAGTGCTTTTAAGATAGGTCTTTAATCGACGTAGAGCTGAAAACGTTATTTCAGCAGTAGGCGTTGTAGCGGGTAAAAGTAAATGTAGTTGCAGCAAAGTTTTAATTTCAGAGAAGAGGTATGACATATTCCCCATGCTACTTAGGATATCAACGACGTCTTGCACTGAAACAATATCTCTCGCATCGTTTATAACGACATCACGGAACATTCTTAGCTGAACTCGAAGTCTACTTTCGTACAAATCATCGTTATATGTATCAAGTACATATCTCAGTTCTTCATATTGTATATCACATGCGGCTTTCACAATAAGTTTCTCTGTGTGTAACGCTGTATTCATGTCCTGTTGGTGAAACCGTCTTTCGATCTCACCACAAACTGTATCCAATAGTCTATACCAGATTTCTACTTTATACAAGTGTTTCGCATCATTAAAAGTGTGGTTTGGAGAGCGGTCGTTTCGGAATTTTTCGCTGAAGCGGCAGAGTTGGTTCTTCCACGTCTAACAACTCTCTTTTTGTCGTAGCATTAGTCCAAACCCTGTCAAAATGTTCATCTGTTCGAAGATTGGTGGGAGTATCTCTTGTTCGTTTCGCTGCGTCAATAGCCTCAGAAAGAAACAAAGCAGGATGTTGTAGAAGTTTACACAGTTCTTCACAAAGCTCAAATACAATCTTAGCGGCCTCCATGAAGAAAAATGTTTTAAAATCCTTCATGTTACGCATCAAACCACCAGCGACAGACCCAGCTGTACTTGTATCATCAGGGTTTCAAATAACGGCGCGTAGTTCTTCAGAACACTGTCAAATGTAAGAGCTCTTACACTCCATCTCTTCGGACATAAAAGTCTCAGCGAGACACTTGAAGAATAACCGTAACTAGTTTCCGACAAGCCCTTCTGAATATTCGTAAAATTAGCTAAACGCTTCGGTGAGTCACGTATTAGATTTACAGGGGGCACGCACGAATTCAAGAACATCTCTAATACAAGGAATTTGTCGTGCTGCCCACTGTAAAGCTAAATGTAAAGAATGGGCAGTACAATGAATATAGAGCGCCTTTGGTTGCACTTCTTTTATTTTAGCTTGTACTCCAGAATAACATCCGGACATACTAGCTCCAGAGTACCACTATCCCCTGCTGTTTCGTAAGATAGATCCATTCCTAAAGCACATCTGTAATCACCGCTGTTAATGTAGATGCATCCATTCCTTCTACTTTGTAGAAACCGATAAAATCCTCGTATACTTCGAATGCTTCATTTACATAACGAATACACAAGCCCACTTCCTCCTGACGCGAAATGTCTGTAGTTTCGTCAACAATAAGAGAAAAATACTTTTTGCCGTTTAATATCAGATGGTATGCCACGAAGAACGAATTGTGACGGAAGTTGCCCACCACAAAACTACTTTCGCGGGGTTTGAACCAGGGAACACATACAACAGAGGTGAACGCTCTACCACTGAGCTACCGCGCTCTCTACTGGTGCGAATGAATTAGAGGTATTTGGTTCGAGCTAATGTGTTCGTATGACGTCACTGAACTGGGATTTTTAGCTTGGAGGTTATGATGGCTTGTTTCGTTCCGTTTTATGGGTATAAAATTACTAAAACAAGGTTTGATCTCTTTCTTGATGATCTATTACAATATGAATTAGTAGATCCCAGTAATAGTATAAATTAGTATTAGTATTAATATCAAACACGAAAACTTTGGAGTTCCTCCGTGGGTAACCGGTTAGCGTATGCGCCTTTAACGTGGGAGACCAGGGTTTGATTCCCGGAAGGAGCTCATGCGGTTTGGATTTCACGTTAATTAGTAGGTTCTATCCTCGCTGCTGAACGGGACGTTAAACTCAAAATCAACTTAACTCGAAAACTTTGGGAGGGATACTTGATTTTTGGTTAAGGTATAGTTTTCATTCACGGGACTTATGGGACTCGAACCACGATATTCAATTGTCAAAAAGTGTGTCCAGGAAAGCATACATTTATTTGAGACGCATAAAAGAGAGGGAGGGGCGATCCCGGACTTGGTTAACAATAATAATTTATATTGTATTTGTTTGTGGATTAAATAAAACTGTTGGAAAGATTTAAAAAGCTTCTTTCTGCATTGACTTATAGTCATATGTTGAAAAAAAATCGTCAACTATATCGTGTTACATATGCTTACGTATTCGTTGTCACAGTATCGTTGGCATTGTTTGTTCGGACAAGTACGGTGTTTAATTGTCAAATAGTGTGTACTGGTTTACTTTGAAAAGATATATCATTCTTTGAGAAGGAGAAACGGGATGAGATGAGGTTATTTTGGACCTAGTTAGTACCTCTTGTTTTCGTCTGTAGATTAAAATAAGGAGATGACGTTTTGCTTAAATCTGATTGGTTCATTGTAATAACGATTAATCATACTCATGTAACCAGATGACATTGAGGAGTTATTTCTTATGACAAAACAAGAACATATGTGTGTAATGGTTTACTTTGAAAGAATACATTCATTTCTAGAGAAGGTAAAAGAGGGAAGTGATGAGCTGAACCTAGTTACTGCCTTTCGTTTCCGTTCGTGGATAAATAATAATGACGTCATGAGTATAGGCTTTTATAGGGCATGAGTTTATGAACGAACACTAAAATTTCATGATTGGTGGGTTAATTTGGCAAAACCAAAGTCATGTTCTTCAGAACTAATTTTAGTATTTGATCACCTAAAATTTCTAAAGATATAACTTGGGAAGGTTTCTAACCTCATGTATTCTCTTTATTACGCTATAGGCATGCATAATCTAGATTTAGTTTCCGAAGATCATGAGTTTGATTCTCGATGATGGCTTATATGACTGATATTAACAAATTTTCGTGCTGTTTTAGATTTATGCTCTACATCAGCGTTTCCCAACCTTTTTCAAATTGCGGCACACTACAGCTGTAACTTGAATTCTCGCGGCACACCCATATTATATACATATATATATATATATATATATATATATATATATATATATATATATATATATAATTATGTGTGTGTGTATGTATATTTATTACTATTATTATTTATAAATATAAAATACCGTTTTACTTTTATGTGATTACTTATCTTCTTCTTACAGAGAAGAAAGCTCGATCACTAATTTTCCCTCGTGGTAAATCATTATGCATATTTGTTATTCTAATTTTAAAATAGAAAACAATTGCAATGAAATATAGTATTCGGGTTTTAAAACTCCACTTTCTCTTTCGAAAACTGTATCTAACCTTTAACTAAAAGGGAAGATCACTAAATAACGAATAAATAAACAAATCTCCTATACTTTTAAAACACAAATGTAGGTAATTTGTATGCATGTTTGCTTTGTTGAATTTATTGAATGATATGTTAAAATTTCAAGTTACGAAATAGTCTGCAACAATAAAGGAGCAATAATGGTCATGACAATGATAAATATGTTTTTCAACATTAAAAATGTACAGAAAAGTAACACAGTATGAAACTTAAAATTGTAGATTTATAATAGAAGTTCATAGTAATGTGAAATACCAATATACCAATAATGTGAAATACCAATTAATTTTCCCCTATGTCTTGTAATTTGGTTCCTATAGAATTAATAATTTGTTTCGATTTCCTCGCGGCACACCAGCGGCCCATTCGCGGCACACCGGTTGGGAAACGCTGCTCTACATAGACGTTGTGTGAGCAATTCAAAGTAGAATTTACTGTCACTTTATTTACATATAATGAGGATATGCGTACTTTAATGCACTCCTCTTAAGCTTTTCGATAAGAGAGAACCACGTTACTTTAAGGTTACCTTCTTGGTCTTGGTGTTAGTTCGTGTAATTTATATCTTTAATAACATTCACGGTTTAGTTAAAATCATCATCTCAAAATATTATAGCTAAAATTTTTCAGTGAGTACAAAGAGAGAATTATTTCACGGTTAACTGTCAAACCTTATCCGGTTTTTAACTATTCGATTAACAAATAAACGGTTTTTAACTATTCGATTACATTTTCAGTCTTCACTAATTTCCAGTTATTACAAAAGTTCAAGTGAAAATTTGACTAAAGTTTCTAGAACTCAAAAGTTTAAAATCAAAAAAATTGAACTGAAATTTTCGAATTAAAAGTTTCAACCTGTGTCAAACTAAAAATTTTATAACTTAAAATTTTCAAATCATAATTTTCGAATTAAAAGAGTTGAAACCAAATTTTAGAACTAGAAAGTTGAAACTAAAATTTTTGAATAAAAAAACTTGAAAATTTTTTTTCGAATTCGAATTTCAAATCAAAGAAAAAATTCAAACTGAAATTTTAGAATTAAAAGTTTTCTAAACAAATTTTGGAAAACTACAAATTTTCGAACAAAAAAGATGAAATAAAAATTTTCGATTTCAAATTTTTCAAATCAAACAATTTCACACTGAAATTTTCGAACTAGAAATGTAAACTAAAATTTTCGAAACATGAAATGAAAATTTTCGAATCAAAAGAAGTTGAAACCAATTTTTAGAACTAGAAAGTTGAAACTAAAATTTTCGAATAAAAAACGAAATGAAGATTTTTCAAACGAAAAATTCGAACTGAGATTTTAGAATTAAAAGTTTCAACCTGTGTCAAACTAAAAAATATAACGAAATTTAGAAATGAAGTTTTTGAACCTAAAATTTCAAACCAGAATTTTTGAACTGAAAGTTTAAAGTTTCGAATAAAAAATAATTCGAAATTTTCATATAAGCTTTTTGAAAAAAAGTAAGCATAGGTTTGAAAGTGATCACTTAATGAGATTACACCTTAGAAATAAACGGTTTACAACAAATGAACGTTTTCGACTACATTTGCAATCTTAAAATTCAAAATGTAAAATTAATGAATAGATTTCAAGGTCGAACTTGAAGTTAGAGGTAAAGATTAACCAATTTTGGGCAAAGGTAACTTTTCATCAATAACATCCTCTATTCAAGTTTTATAGTAATAAAAGTTCATCATTTCAGATGACGAGAAAACTCCATAAAATTAAAAAAATAGCAATGATCTGTTTGGTCATAACTCATTTCATAAGGCATAACCATAGTCTTTTACTGATTTTAAAATTTTAATTGTCTTGAAGAAATATTCGGGACTAAGTTTTTGAGACGATGAACCGTTTGGTAAGCCATAGCCGAATCGAGACATTGATATTGCTTGAAATGAAGTTTAATCAAGCTTTATCTCATCAGTAGCTCTAACTTACGAACCGTTTTAGTGAACTGTAACCTTTTATTTGTTTCAGATCAACGTCGACGTGATGAGCTAGTTGGCCAGTCATGATCGGACATTTTCTTCTCGTATCATCTTGAAAGCACGCAAAGCTTCTTAGAATGGTTATAGGCGTTACGCTACGTGAAAACCCGAATCTCTACCACAGAACAAACATAAACGCATAGTTTCAAGACCTTGAATCGAACCTGGGACCATTTTAACAGAAGGTTACTTACCACAGCGCTTCTCAACCGGATGTTTTTAATCGACCCAGCCACGCTTTTGAAACGGCATTATACTGTAAACTGATTGATTTTCCATTTAAAGATATCTTGATTCTGCACTTGAAATCACTTAGTTTCGTCGTAGATAAAGAATGTAGCATTTGCATTTTTGTTAACTCAGTCATGTTGGTAGTGTGCTTCGTGCTCTGAAATAGTATTTCTTGAAATCGTGTTTTCAATAGCGAGTGATGTAGAGATTCTCAGTTTGATTTCTTTCCTCACCATGGTTCTGAATTACGGTTCGCGGTAAGTGTCTGCTATTAAGGATCGCTGTTTCACAACAGCGCGTAAATTTTATTCGTCAGTCTTTCCATGAAAGTACAGCTGATGCTGACACTTGCAGAAATCATCTTCACCGACTTGCCAAAGGAAATCGCATTTGTTTTCATTACGAAATCCAAGCATTCAACCTATCTTGAGTTGTATTTTGTTATCACAGGAGAGGGAGAGAGAGAGAGAGAGAGAGCAGTAGATCATAATGTCAACTTGAAAGAATTTGCACATCTCAGCATTTTGCTAACACGTTCGTTTCTAGAGCTTGGCCAGATCGATTGAACTCAGCAGAGGGGGAAGCGCTGTGGTAAGTAACCTTCTCTTAAAATGGTCCCAGGTTCGATTCAAGGTCTTCAAAATATGCGTTTGTTTGTTCTGTAGTAGGGATTCGGGTTTTCACGTAGCGTAACGCCTATAACCGTTCTAAGAAGCATTGCGTGCTTTCAAGGTGATACGAAAAAGAAGTCCGATTATGGCTGGCCAACTAGCTCATCACGTCGACGTTGATCTGAAACCAATAAAAGGTTACAGTTCGCTAAAACGGTTCGTAAGTTAGAGCTACTGATGAGATAAAGCTTGATTAAACTTCATTTCAAGCAATATCAATGTTTCGATTCGGCTATGGCTTACCAAACGGTTCATCGTCTCAAAACTTAGTCCCGAATATTTCTTCAAGACAATTATAATTTTAAAATCAGTAAACTGCTATGATTATGCCTTATGAAATGAGTTATGACCAAACAGATCATTGCTATTTTATTTAATTTTATGGAGTTTTCTCGTCATCTGAAATGATGAACTTTTATGACTATAAAACTTGAATAGAGGATAGTTACTGATGAAAAGTTACCTTTGCCCAAAATTGGTTAATCCCTACCTATAACTTCCAAGTTCGACCTTGAAATCCATTCATTAATTTTACACTTTGAATTTTAAGATTGCAAAAGTAGTCGAAAACGTTCATTTGTTGTAAACCGTTTATTTCTAAGGTGTAATCCCATTAAGTGATCACTTTCAAACCTCTGCTAAATTTTTTTCAAAAAGTTTGTATGAAAATTTCGAATTATTTTTTGTTCGAAACTTTAAACTTTCAGTTCGAAAATTTTGGTTTGAAATTTTAGGTTCAAAAATTTCATTTCTAAATTTCTTTATAATTTATTTTTAGTTTTAAACAGGTTGAATCTTGTAATTCGAAAATTTCAGTTTGATTTTTTCGTTTGAAATAATCTTGATTTCATTATTTGTTCGAAAATTTTAGTTTCAACTTTCTAGTTCAAAATTTGGTTTCAACTTTTTTGGTTCGAAAATTGTAATTTGAAATTTTCAAGTTATAAAATTTTTGGTTTGACAGGTTGAAACTTTTAATTCGAAAATCTCAGTTCGAATTTTTCGTTTGAAAAACCTTCATTTCGTTTTTTGTTCGAAAATTTTAGTTTCAACTTTCTAGTTCTAAAAATTGGTTTCAACTTCTTTTGATTCGAAAATTTTCATTTCATGTTTCGAAAATTTTAGTTTACATTTCTAGTTCGAAAATTTCAGTGTGAAATTGTTTGATTTGAAAAATTTAAAATCGAAATTTTTATTTCATCTTTTTTGTTCGAAAATTTGTAGTTTTCTAAAATTTGTTTCGAAAACTTTTAATTCTAAACTTTCAGTTTAAATTTTTTCTTTGATTTGAAATTCGAATTCGAAAAAGTTTTATTTCAAGTTTTTTTATTCGAAAATTTTAGTTTCAACTTTCTAGTTCTAAAATTTGGTTTCAACTCTTTTAATTCGAAAATTATGATTTGAAAATTTTAAGTTGTAAAATTTTTAGTTTGACAGGTTGAAACTCTTAATTCGAAAATTTCAGTTCAAATTTTTTGATTTTAAACTTTTGAGTTCTAGAAACTTTAGTCAAATTTTCACTTGAACTTTTGTAATAACTGGAAATTAGTGAAGACTGAAAATGTAATCGAATAGTTAAAACCCGTTTATTTGTTAATCGAATAGTTAAAAACCGGATAAGGTTTGACAGTTAACCGTGAAATAATTCCCTCTTTGTACTCACTGAAAAATTTTGGCTATAATATTTTGAGATGATGATTTTAACTAAACCGTGAATGTTATTTAAGATATAAATTACACGAACTAACACCAAGACCAAGAAGGTAACCTTAAAGTAACGTGGTTCTCTCTTATCAAAAAGCTTAAGAGGAGTGCATTAAGGTACGCATATCCTCATTATATGTAAATAAAGTGACAGTAAATTCTACTTTGAATTGCTCACACAACGTCTATGTAGAGCATAAATCTAAAACAGCACCAAAATTTGTTAATATCAGTCATATAAGTCGTCGTCGAGAATCAAACTCATGACCTTCGGAAACTAAATCTAGATTGTGCATGCCTATAGCGTAATAAAGAGAATACATGAGGTTAGAAACCTTCCTAAGTTATATCTTTAGAAATTTTAGGTGATCAAATACTAAAATTAGTTCTGAAGAACATGACTTTGGTTTTGCCAAATTAACCCACCAATCATGAAATTTTAGTGCTCGTTCATGTACCCATGCCCTATAAAAGCCTATACTCATGACGTCATTATTATTTATCCACGAACGGAAACGAAAGGCAGTAACTAGGTTCAGCTCATCACTTCCCTCTTTTACCTTCTCTAGGAATGAATGTATTCTTTCAAAGTAAACCATTACACACATATGTTCTTGTTTTGTCATAAGAAATAACTCCTCAATGTCATCTGGTTACATGAGTATGATTAATCGTTATTACAATGAACCAATCAGATTTAAGCAAAACGTCATCTCCTTATTTTAATCTACAGACAAAAACAAGAGGTACTAACTAGATCCAAAATAACCTAATCTCATCCCGTTTCTCCTTCTCAAAGAATGAATATATCTTTTTAAAGTAAACCATTACACACTATTTGACAATTAAACACCGTACTTGTTCGAACAAACAATGCCAACGATACTGTGACAACGAATACGTAAGCATATGTAACACGATACAGTTGATGATTCTTTTTCAACATATGATTAGAAGTCAATGCAGAAAGAAGCTTTTTAAATCTTTCCAACAGTTTTATTTAATCCACAAACAAATACAATATAAATTATTATTGTTAACCAAGTCCGGGATCGCCCCTCCCTCTCTTTTATGCGTCTCAAATAAATGTATGCTTTCCTGGACACACTTTTTGACAATTGAATATCGTGGTTCGAGTCCCATAAGTCCCGTGAATGAAAACTATACCTTAACCAAAAATCAAGTATCCCTCCCAAAGTTTTCGAGTTAAGTTGATTTTGAGTTTAACGTCCCGTTCAGCAGCGAGGATAGAACCTACTAATTAACGTGAAATCCAAACCGCATGAGCTCCTTCCGGGAATCAAACCCTGGTCTCCCACGTTAAAGGCACATACGCTAACCGGTTAGCCACGGAGGAACTCCAAAGTTTTCGAGTTTCATATTAATACTAATACTAATTTATACTATTACTGGGATCTACTAATTCATAATGTAATAGATCATCAAGAAAGAGATTAAACCTTGTTTTAGTAATTTTATACCCATAAAACGGAACGAAACAAGCCATCATAACCTCCAAGCTAAAAATCTCAGTTCAGTGACGTCATACGAACACATTAGCTCGAACCAAATACCTCTATTCATTCGCACCAGTAGAGAGCGTGGTAGCTCAGTGGTTGAGCGTTCATCTCTGTTGTATGTGTTCCCTGGTTCAAACCCCGAGAAAGCAGTTTTGTGGTGGGCAACATTATGCTCGGGATACTCCAATTTTTTCCGCCAATTCATTCATTTTTTTCATCGTCACCGTCTCCTTTAGCCTAACCGGCATAACTGTGGGGAACGAAAACGAAAATGAAAAGCATTCATAAACCTGTACTAATTCATAACGTAATAGATCATCAAGAATATGTTTTTAATAATTTGAAAGAATCATCATAAGCTCTAATCCAAAAATCCTAATTCAATGACATCATAGCTGGTCCAAGGTACCTCTGACTCATTAGCACCAGCGTGCCTGGCCTCTGAATAAGCATAAGCAAAATTTCAATAGGTGACGCAATGCCGGGCCAAAGCATCCCTGATTCATTCGCATTCCATGGTGGCCCCAAATTGGATAATCAAGATTTAGATAGGGTCACCCCCTTACTACTTTATTTCAATGATCTCAACAATTAAGATTATCTTGGTAGATAAATCGCTCTCTATAAGCCTAAATCAAGGTATAATAACAGCACTCTGCCCCGTATGTAATTGTTCTTAATTTCAGCCTTTTCATAAAAAGGAAAACCCATTCCTTTATTTATTTTTGTACTTTCGTCACGTGTCTCACTGAGTTGTCAATGAATATCGTTAGGAGAATATGAATAGGTTGTTTTCTACACCATATAGGTGGAGAAAATAGATAATGAAGCTCTATTCTTGCATACTGCATGTCGTCACTTGTAGTATCGAAAACGTTACTCACTTTAGCTGCAGCTGTAGCAACAACGACTGTTGAACAGTGCTACCTTCTACGTCATAAATTTAGAAAGAGTATTCGCATATTTTAAGATTAGCTGCCTACTGAAATTCCATCTGTTCACGGTACTTCATAATAATAATAATAATAATGACCTCAGAACTTGAACACACCTTGCATTTCCAACTTAATTAGGTAATCAATTGAAAACATTAGGGAGGTCAAGTGACGTATTTGTAATTATATAGAGCTCTTTCTCCAAAACTTGGGTTATTAAGCAATTCACAAAAAAATTTAGATGGAATTTCTGTTTTTTATATAAGTAAACATAGATATGAATCACATAATATTTACGGAATTATATTCAGTTGTTGACAGAAACTTTAAATATATTAAAGGTTGACAGTATGTATGTCTCCCTGAGCCATTCATTTATAGAAAGTGGAAAAGTACAATAATGTTAAACAATGAATATAAACTATCAGTGCCTCCCAAAGAAAGATTTCCACTTTGCTTGAAACGGTAAACAAGAATTTTTGTTCAAAGTTTCTCTTCGAATTCTGATTTGAAAATACGTGATAAAATTTATATTCTTAATAGGATTATATAATCCTTAATAAGATAAATGGGGAATGGCGGAAACTTCATAACGAGGAACTACGTAATTTATACGTTTACCAAATATTGTTAGGATAATCAAATCTAGGAGGCTCAAGTGGACAAGTCATGTAGGCAAGATGGAAGAAAGCAGGAATGCTTTCAAAGTCTTAACTGGAAGACCAATCGGAAAACGACCATTAGAAAGACCTAGTAGCAGATGGGAGACCAATATTAGGATGGATCTCTCAAAAATAGAAATACAAAGTAGAAACTGGATTCCGTTGGCTGAGGATAGAAGTCAGTGGAGAGCTTTTGTGACCTTGGCATTGAACCTTCAAGTTCCATAGAGCATAGAGTTAGTAAATAGGATTACCTTTGATTTTAATATGTAAGATCCCAAGAAGCGACGAGATTATTTTCAGTGCCTGAATGCATTACCAGGTTAAATTTTATGCAAAATAAGGTTCTTTTAATCAATGGATGTTAAATACCTTGAGAGACGTATTTTTTATACAAACAGCATTTCTTTGCTCCACTAATATTCCTATCATGCATTTAGTCGGTGTTTACTAGTTTACTTTTTAATTGTCTTATTACTGTCAATACTATGCTTCTTAATTTTGACTTTCATTGTCCATGATTTTTCGTATGTTTTGTTCTTTAGTTCGTGCTCAAAGGTAATCAAATTTAAGGGACTGCTTTCTCTCTAAACTCTCAGTTAAAAATTTTTTTGTCATTTGAGAGTAAAATTTTGAATTTACGTTAAGGAGATTTTGTATCTGAAGTTTATCTGAAAATAAACAAATTTCCTCCATTATTATGATATAAACAATTCTCTCTGTTATTAATTAATTATTTTTTTAACGTTTAGAATGTCCTAAGAAGACAACTTTGCCCTGTTTGAAATAAGGAGACCAGGTTCTACAAGCAAGTGGATTTTCTGAAGAGAATTTAATTTATGACTTGGTGCAGTTGTTGATTTTCTACGTAATACTGAATCTCATTGGTCTTCTAAATGTTTGGAGAAGAATAAAAAACAACCAGTCTACTAAGTAACGAATGAACTTGTGAAAGCTGTGATGTGCTATTATAGATGTTGGACACACAAATCAGGTGGGATCTGTAAGTGTAAAGTGAAGCCGAATATGGCGTTCAGTTCCTGATCGATGAATGTTACCTCCATCCTACAATCTCCATAATCCTATACAAACGTGGCAGGGACAAAACCACGTGCCCGTGCAGAAAGAATTTTTTATGTACTGACAGATTTAGTCTTGTGAACAATTTTCCAGTGGTATTCACTGAAATATCATCATATGCCAGTATGAATAGAAGATTGAGTGCTAAATATGAGATCACTAACATGGTATTGGAAATAAACGATTCGAAGAACAATATAGAAAAAAATCAAAAGAGCTGGCTTTCGGGGATGAAGGTTCCCCCCTTTTTCTCTTAAAAAAGTAAAATAAATTTTCGTTCTTTGTAACTTCCTAATTTAAGTACCGCTTCCCTTTCTCTGTAGTTGTTTCTACAATTAAGAAAATGTGTTCACAACATTTCAGTACTTATGAGTTCTATGATCAGTCTTGAGCTGGCCATTTTGATTGGTTTTCAAACTGGCATTGTATTTGTTGCCAGCAAGTCCAAGACCCACTATATAATAGGTATAATTTTGTTTGTCTAATCATTTTATCAAGTGTCTAGAAGTTATGCATCTTGAGCAGGGGTGCATCAACACAGGGGGTACACTTGGTCAGAACCCCCCCAAAACTTCCGAACTCATCATAAATTTGTACACTTCCTCAAATAAACTATGCTGTTTACCAGAGAAATCATTGATGTCTCATGAAGATTTGATCTTACACTTCATCTGTACTATTTCTCTTATAAAAAACAATCTAGTTCTATCATTTTATTCTGAAAATATAGGCAGAACTATTTTACCATTACTTATCGTCTTTTCGGATACACATTAATAGAGGAAAGTACCCAAAACAGGACCCCCATTTTGTTTTTAATTTTTTAAAAAATATAAATTACTTAAAGAAACTATTTTAAAAGCATGAAATATTTACTTTACAATGTTATGCACCATTTACATTCTACTTTCAGAAAAAAATCATTAGCAATTGTTATTTGAAAAAATGTTTTCGAAAACCTTACACTTTGGTGATTTGAAAAATAGTTGCCAAAAGCGGACTCCTTGCAAATATTATCGAAATAACACTAAACAAAATTAGAAAAATATATTAAATCTCAGTAAACATAATCTAGTTTTAAAGTATAAGTGCAATAAAACTAACACATGATTTAGTTTTAATAAAAATATGCAGAATACATGTATCTGTGTATATGAAGACACAGAAAATATGAAAATGAATTAAATCTTTTAGCGACAAAAATCGCAGTTGTACACGTCGTTTTCAGCCCCAGCACAATTCACATGGGCCCACAGCAAACATAGAACGCGCATCACCGAAAGTTATCTTCTAGAATCGTTGGAAAATTTCCTATCACAAAACATACACCAGGCGTCATCATTTTTGGATGGGGAAACTCCCGGGAAAAACTCCATTAAGATATTCCTGAGGACACGCTGTTTTCATCCTCTGCACGGAACTATATATTTATAACTCCAGCCAATTACATTTCATTGTTGTACGTCATTTGTTTATCCCAGGTGTGTTTCTTACATTGAATACAGTTTAGTACATTTCATTGCATAGTGTCTCCACAGCAGTGTTGCCACTATTTAAGTTTAGGCTTACATTTTTGATGTTGACAAATCAAAATAATTTCTAACTGGAAAAATACTGTAGGTATAAACAAACACTTTACAACATTGGTGTCATAATGTTATTACTGTGAGTGATTGTTATTACTTCCATATTATACTATAACAAAGAAGTATTGTATAAAGATCAAAATGTCTAATGTAATTCCACATAGATTTGGATCCCCATAAGATTTGGGTAAAGATCTATCAATTTGGTATTGACTTCTGTGTCTGTATGTATGTACGCTCAGAGAATATTCCGTCAACGATAAATCACGTAAAAGATGACACATACACAAGGAGCCTTGCACAACTTTCTATTTGGTTCAATATTTGTGAAGTGCCTGGCAATTAACATGCAATACCTTGCAAACGGTACAAGCTAGGTAAAACTCTCTACACCAATGAATTTTCGAGACAATTGTACATGAATTTGATGTATCATTTGCACCTATTCCCATGTGAAAAACTGGAAGTTGAATCCAAGATGGCGACCGGGGTAGGTGGCATGTTGTGTCGGAGAAGTAGTACTTGATCCAATTTGCTTTGCATATGCTCACATTCATGTCCAGTTACATCTAAAGAAACTAAAACAATTTTGTGTCCGAACGTTATAGCATTGTATGATTGAATTCCGGATATATGAAGGCCCATAAATATGCAAACTACCCGTATGGGCCGGTAAAATTAGTACAATAGAAGTTGGGGTGCTGAGAACTTTGCATTTGAATCGATTTTACATGAATCCCGAGGGGACACTTCGCGAATGTATCTTCTAAGAGTAAGTATTAGTTGAATTTGGTTGAGTAGGATTAGTCATAATCAGTCGGAGGAACAGTGGAGTGATTTTTGGTATTACAGTTATTAATTATTTCTACTTGTCCAACTTAACTGATCTGTATTTAAATCTTACTCTTGGAGAAAATTGTTAATATTATAAATTTGAATTAAACTGTAGTTTGTAAGCAAAAAAAAAATCGTATTTGTAACAAGCAAAAAAAAAGTTATAAATAAATTTATAAGTATTAGTTTAACAATGATTTTCTCCCAACTATATAGAACTTGATGACGATATAATAATTTTATTATCAAGTGTAATTATTCTTAATAGTTTTTCTATTATATAGTGGTGTTCAAGTTTTGTTGTTCAGAGCGAAAAAAGAAATACACAATATAGCATGCAATCGTGTAAAGTGGTCAGAAGCAGAGACCATTTCACTGTGCTTGTTGCCACTTTGCATGACGTTTAAAATTGATCCAAATATTGCTAAATTGTATAATAAATTAGGCTTAATAGTTTAATATTGAAGCAGCAGTTCACCTATTATATACTTGCAATGCTAGGTACGCTCATATAGACTTTGGTCTATTTTCTTGATCGAAATAATATGGAGGTTATTAAGCTATTTTGTTCTGTTACCAAACAAATGCATTTGACTATTTTGAAAGGTGAGGTTTGGTAGCTTCTATTTGAATTCTCTTGTATTCAGTATTAGTATCTTTCTTACGACTACAGGTAACCTATTATAAGAATAGTTTCATGCTAGTCTTTCAGATCAGGTGGACTCTGAATAGATGACTATTGGATATAAAGATGCACTTTAACCCTTTAATTTTTTAACAAATTAATTGTAGTCCATACATTCTCACACCGTATCATGGCACTGCGAATGATATCCCATAAGCAACAGACATTGTGGGGAAGCGTGTCCACTTTGTTCGACTAGATTGGGTAAAGTAGACATTTTGTATAATTTGAGATTATCAATAATTACTCCATAAAGCTTCTTCAAAACAGGTTCATTTAAATATATCTTAACATTTAAGAAAGGAAGTACATTAAAAAAAAAAAACTTTTACTTGCTTGCTTGCATGTTTCTATAGGACTGAAAAAAAATTAAAATTCCTTAGGGTAGCCGCTTTACCCACCTTTCCCCGATATTCACCATACGTGTATATTTTAAAACGCTCATTTGACTTTTTAATTGTTCAGTTGTACATGCATTGCGAAATAGGTCACAGGATATTTCCAAAATACTCAAATTTCCATTCGTTTAACCAGAAAGTGTCCAATGTGAGGACTTGAATGAGTTGCAGGTATGAAATTCGGTTTGTAGATTTTTAATTAAAGATAACGAAACATGTATTTCAGCGTTTCTGAATATACCGATCCTAAGGCAGAAAAAGGGTCAATTTTAATAACATTGCAATAATGAGATTTATTTCCTATAGACATAGGTGGAGCTATGGGCGGCATTGGCCCCCAACTTTTTGACAAAAAATAAAAATGCCACCTATAAGATCTTTCAATTCTCATTTGTATTTGCCGTGCCCCCCCAGAAGGTAATTCCCAACTCCGCCCCTGCCTATAGACCTGTCTCGACCAGATAATCCAATGAAACTTATATATGCTAAAAGTACTACGTGAGTTAACGTAAAACTATATTGGTTTTGGCAAAAGGCAAAGAGAAGCGCGGAAATTGAAATTAGAATTAACATTATCGTCTATAGGAAAAGTATAAATATAGGCATAACTTAAAAAAACAGAATATTTGAATTTTATAATATACATCTCAACCGGCCCGCAACCAGTCACAGAGGTTTCGGCGGGCCATGAATATGTTAGGGGGGGCCAAGTCATTAAAAATTATCTTACAAATAGCTAAATTGTGTTTATTTTGTATTAATAATAGCATTTTGTGTTAAGATTTGGAGGGCCACCAAAAGTTTAGGGGGGTAGGCTTTCCGTAGCCCTCCTCTGGTTGCGGGCCAGCATTTCAATAGTACTTACTTGTTAGTAAGACCTTTAAAATGAGCCTATAATCTCCTTGAGGAAATGTACCATAGGCAAGTAGTGGTCAGTCAAAGTTGGACCAAACTGATACCACTAAACTGATATTTTTCATAAACAGCAGTTGCATTCCTACCATCCACAAAGAGTACAGAATCTAAGTCAGTACCGGGCTGACTTCGACTATCATGTCGTATTTTGTAAATGGCTAATGCAACGCTGTGTGACCTATCCTCGGTTACATGTCTTAGTACTTTTCACCGATGAAGCCCATTTTGCTAGATATGGTGTATTTAATAGTCGTAATAATCACGTGTGGTCAAATGGAAACCTCTATGCGACAATTATCAAGAGCCATCAATCAGGAGCGTAAATAAGGGCCCCGCAAACCCCGCAATGCGGAGGTCCCCAAATCGTGAAGTGATTTAAGCTAAATAAGTTTTTAATAAAGTAGTTAGTAGACGATGCCAGCACCACCTGAACTAATGTAATAAATTTTATTAATGTTGACATTATGGATTATATTCACTACATATATGTTTTTATTAAGTTTGGTAATATTTAGAAATATAACTACAACTTATTTAAAAGTGTAGATGCAGCTTTCTGAGGAAAATCTAAAGAGAAGGCTGGAAAACTCGTAGAGATATACAATTGCAATTTATCACATGAACTCTTTCACCAACTGCTCTGCTTTAGAACACTTGTGAGTACTGAACTTAAGAGTCTTCATCCCGGCGAAATTAAAATACCGCTAATTTTACAGTAATTATGTGATATCTTCAAATAGATAAAAGATAATTGAAATATGGAACAAGAGCGCCCTAGACAATATTATTTTGCGTGAGGTACCGTTATCACAAGTCACCTAGTGGCTTTCCGTTTTCAGCTGTTTAGAAACGCGAAAATAAATGCCGATTTTCAAAATGGCTCGAAATCGAAAGCAGATAAGTGAGTCGTGATAACGGTTTCTCATGTAAAATATTATTGTCTAGGGCGCTCTTGTTCCACATTTCGATTGTCTTTTATCTATTTGAAGATATCACATAATTACTGTAAATTTAGCGGTATTTTAATTTCGCCGGGATGAAGAGTTTTAAGAGAAATTAACTAGAATCGCTGGGAGATCTCGCACGATTTCTGTTTGTTGAAAATACTTACGTAGTAAGTAGCTCGCCTGACATATGTATTTCTCTTCAGCTATATTTTACTTTACCTGTAACATCTGCAACTGCAGAGAGGCGTTTTCCAAAGCTGAAATTGATAAAAACATGTTTAAGGAATACCATGACTCAGTATAGGTTAAATGAGCTAGCATTTCTAAGTAGCGGAAATGAAGCGTGTCGCAAACTGGACCTGGACGTTGTGGTAAACAAATTTGTAACTGTGAAAGAGTATGTATACTATATAGGGTTCAGTTCTGCATTCAGAAGCAGTATATAATCAGAAATTATGTGAGTATGCATGCCTGAACTGTCACAACCTTCGTATCGGAGCATGCACTTGGCTATTCCTTATATGGAAGAAGAAACAGTCTTACCTTTTTGCCTCGCTGATTCGTGCAGACTATTTAAAGTTTGATTTGTTTGTTTCAGTAATCAGAAAATACAGTTACTTCTAATAGTTCAGAAAATGAAAGCTCTTTTAAGGTTTTGTGTTATTAACTGTCATTAGTAGTTCTGTCGTTTTTTGAAGTCCAGAGGGGACGCAGACAAGGTTGGACCACGACAAGCCTGGACACTTAATTTTGGTCGCTTCCGACAAGCTTGGACAACGACAAGTTTGGACACTTCTCAATTTATCCTCTTGCGCGAGACTCGAACGAATTCCTGAGGTGTCCAAGCTTGTCGTGGTCGATCCCGACAAGCCTGGACACATCTAATTTTGGGTCGCTGACGACAAGGTTGGCCAACGACAAGCCTGGACACTTAATAAATATATGGATATATAGTTGTGTTCATCATATCCTTCAATATTGGACAACTAACCATCATTTGTGGTCACTTGGTGGGTGAATACGAAAGGTCACGAAGAACCTTGGTATTAATCCACTAAGCAACCAGATGTTCGTTTTCTAAATTAAATGATCTGACAAATACAACTGTTTATTCACTTGTACGGGTGTACAAGGGCAGTTAGTATTATCAATGTACAAGGGCAACTGTTATCTCTGATTATACTGCAATGTTATTTTTATACACCGTGATATAGATGCGAGCCATGCAACTCTATATTGAAGAGCATGTATGTATGAACTTGAAACGCCTTTACTGGTAGAGTTTGTTGGAACAGACATTTCAAATTGGGTCGATGACGACAAGCCTGGACACATTCCTGGGGTGTCCAAGCTTGTCGCGGTCGATCCCGACAAGCCTGGACATATCTCATTTTGGGTCGCTGACGACAAGGTTGGCCAACGACAAGCCTGGACACATTCCTGGGGTGTCCAAGCTTGTCGTGGTCGATCACGACAAGCATGGACACATCTCATTTTGGGTCGCTGACGACAAGGTTGGCCAACGACAAGCCTGGACACATTCCTGAAGGTGTCCAGGCTTGTCGGGATCGACCCCGAGATGCTTTGAGATATCTCATTTTGGGTTGCTGACGACAAGGTTGGACAACGACAAGCTTGGACACAAAAAAAGTGTCCAGGCTTGTCGTAGTCCAACCTTGGCGCGGTCCCGTCCAGAGGCTTAAATCTCATTTCTTGTATCAGAAGTACCTGTAGTTTACTTTTGACGAAGGAAAGAAACATTCACAAATGAGCACTCATGCGAAAAATAGTATGATAGGTCTAATTCTTCCATGTAAGGAATGGCCAAATGCATAAGGGTGTCGGTATTTTATAAAATAATTTACTATTTATATTGTTCTTATTTTGTACGACCAAAATAAACTTTTCCTACCTTAACTGATATACATATATGACCCTTTTCTTTTAGAACCGTCCACTCGTTTTTTTTATCTATAGTTACATATTTCTCAATCAATTATAGCGCATTAGAAAGAAATGAATTATACCAACACTCCTATAGGTATTATCTGTCAGGAAAGTAAATGTACACATATTTTTCGAGTCAGACATACCTGCTCTCCATCCATGGAGAGTATGAGATCTAAATCAATCAAATGTTTACTCAGGAGCAAGAAGAAAAGTCTGAATTAGACATTGCAGAGGGACACAAGCTGTGAATACGAATAGTGCATGGTATAAATAAAGGACGACACCAAAAGAGAAAGCCAGAAACAGTTGCTAAACGGAGAAAAAAGGGTAAAAATTGTCGAAGTGGGAACATAAAACACAAATAGAACAAATACACCGACAATTTAACGTTCACCAAACCATGATCTTGGTGTAGTGGTTAAGGTGCTAGCTTACAAATGCAAAGGACGCCAGTTCAAATCCCCGGCAAGGACATTTTTAATTGTTTTGTTAATAATACATACAGCTCATGAAAGGTGGTAAAAGGGGTCGTATATAGTTTTTCGTAGCAATAATTATTGGTAATCTTTAGTACTGATAATACTTTTTGTCTTTGCGTATTGCTTTCATTCTTGTCTTCATTTCGAAAGAGAAGAATATCTGAACAAATGCCACCAAAATTCTTCTTATTTTGAATGTAAACGCCATTTGCAATTAGTAAAGAATAAAAATTGAACGTTCCGACGTAGCTGCAAAAAGTAAAAGAAAGAAACATGGGAGTGGAGGGGTTCGAAACCCATGCTCATGGTTATTAAAAATACAATCACTATATTCTTTAAACCTCTCGACCATGTTTCTACGTTAACTACTAAGAGGCTTGTGTTTAGGTTAGGCTGGTCAATACGTTTTGCAAAGAGGCCCGGTTTAGCTCTGACGCAGCCCAGGTGCGAGAAGGGAGAAGGGTACAAGACACTTTTTCCCTCTCCCTCTGCGTGTCTATCTATCTATCTATCTATCTATCTATATATATATATATATATATATATATATATATATATATATATATATAACGCTATTTGTGAATACCATAACCACCGTAATTTTCAGCGGATTGAGACTAAACTTGGCACAAACCTTAATTGTTGAAATATCTTGACTGAGTTCGTTAACCAGAATAATCAGATGAAAATGTTCAAAATGGCGGTCATTCAAACTCTTAAAAAGTTCCAACGGAACCAAATTTTGCACATAGGGATGGGCACGAGTCGAGCCAAAGGTAATTTTCTCGAGTCGAGTTCCGAGTCGACTCGCTGTTTTAAGGTCGAGTTTCGAGTCGAGTCGAGTTTGATAAATGGCTCGCTCGTTCAGCTCGTTTTAGCTCGTTTTGAAACCATGGCCTGATTGAGTGATTAGACTGGAAAGCGAAAGCTATGTGAGCACTAGTGTGGAATACTTTTAGTGTTGCTCACGAGAGGGGACATTGCTCGCATCTCGTCTCGTTTCGATAACGAGACGACAATGGATTTTATAACGAGACAGCTTCAAATATGTGAGCATCAATATAAGTATATACTGTAGTTCTTACCATCAAGGCTCAGACCTGCACGGTCGAAGTTTTGAGCCCAAGCAGAAGCCCACCCCGGGAAGTGACGTTAACCGGCTCGAGTCGGTGCAACTGAGTGAACAGCTCGAGCCGGCTCGGTTGGGATAAGACATCGACTCGGCTCGGCTTGAGCTGGTTCGGTTGCTATGAGCCATCGACTTGACTCAAGTAAGAAGATAGCTCGAGGCGGCTCGGTTGAGATGAGCCACCGACTCAGTTTGACTCTGCTCAGCTGAGCCTTCGGCTCGAGAGGGCTCGGTTGAAACGAGTCCATCTGCTCTGCTCGACTCGGCTCGACTGAACCGATGGCTCCAGTGGGGTCGGTTACGGTAAGCCATCAACTCGATTCGGTTCTGCTCAGGTGAGCCACCGGCTCAAGCCGACTCGATTGGGATGAGCCATCGGCTCGAGTTAGCTTGGTTGGGATGAGCTGTTGTCTCGGCTCACTTCTCGGTAGGGATGCTCACGTGACGAGTCGAGATTTAAGACTGTTTCGACTCGTGTCGAGAAAACGCTGTTCGAGTTTATATACATATATAACTTTTACATACCGTATATATAAGCGTTTTTTTAATCATTTACATATTACGTAGCAAATTGCAATACAAGTTTCAATGATCATTTTATGCACTATAATGCGTAATTATATATTAATAAAGGAAGTCCAATAAATACAAAAGCACTTGACAATTTCATTCATTATGAAGGAAATTGTGAGTTACTTTCGTATTTATTGGATTTCTTCTATGAATTTATTATTATTATTATTATTATTATTATTATTATTATTATTATTATTATTATTATTATTATTATTATTATTATTATTATTATTATTTTCGACTACAAAAATACAAAGAAGAATAATTCCGTCACTAGTAACATAGAAGCGAAAATGACTTCTAATTGAAAATAATAGATCAATGCATTTAATTTCGGAGAGAGTCTATAGGGGTACTGCAGAGTTTACGTCTTTTATCTGCAATCCGTGCTCATTGTTGGAAAAGCATTATATTTTATTATATTATTTGTCAAGTTTAGCGAAATAAGAGTTTTACTACAGCGACAAATTGAACAATTAGGCTCAGAAAAACAACGCATTGGCTGTTTTTTCTTCAAACATACACACACAAAGAGAGAGCCCGTTTGGCCAGGATGTTTTTTGAGTTAGCTTTGTGGCGTCTCGCAAGGAGAAATCTTACAAGTATAGTATGCTGGTTTTTACAAGAGATGTAAATGGGCATCAGCACTTCAAATGAAAAGCGAAAAAAAAAAAAAGTCAGGGTTGCCACATTTGAGACTTGCGAAGATGCCAAACATGGGATTGAATTATGCCAGATTTTCAAATTATATTCCTGAACTAATTCTAAAGACCTGCCCTACTTATCTTCATTATTTTAATGAAGTGTTTGAACTGTATTTATGTACAAAGGTAATATGACGCTGTGTCACAAAGATAATTAAAAAAATTGATAAATAGCAATATATATATATATATATATATATATATATATATATATATATATATATTAACAATTGATTTTTTTAAAAAAAATATCCTGTTTAGTATTCGCAGATATTTTTTTTTCAAAATTTAAATTTGATAGGTGAATCTGTAGACTTTTAGTACATTCACATTGTATCCATTGACTTGCGAAATAGTCTACCTCCAGACGCACTTAATTTCTTAACCAACCCCCGATTAATCGAACAGTTTGATACATTTGAATGTGACTTAAATTGCTATTTATAACTATTCTTATCAAACAGAGAGATTATGAAAAGATGGATGTACTGTACAAAATAGAATAAAAGTACATCATTCGGATTTCTATAATCCCACAGTCCAACCCAGGGCTTTCTGATTTTAAACAAGATAATGTGCCTAGCTGAGACTTTACATTGTGAAGATTATATTAGTGAAAATTATGCATATGCTATTTTACAATTTAATAGATATTACTATATATTGAGCCTCCCAGTGGCTATGTGGATAGCGTACGCTTCTTCGGCGCGGGAGTCCACGGTTTGATTGACAACAGGAGCTGGTTCAAATTCCAGGTTAAGCTGTAGGTTCACGTCTTATACAACTTTGCTCCTGAAAGGGACACTAAACTATATTCTAATTTAATATTACTAATTTTTTCTTTAATGGCTTACCAAGACGACGTGAATTTGACTGCCATCAAATCCGTTTTACGAGTGTATATAAATATTCAGAAACAAGTGTATACACATACACACACACGCATACCAAATATCAAGACTTCAAGACTATTTTACAAGTGGTAGACTGCGCTGCATCAAGCAGTGTCATCTTCAAACAAAACTTCTTCACTTTCCCATTAACGTCTCATATAGTCTCGCTGCTGAACGGGATGTTAAACTCAAAATCAACTCAACTTATTTTCCCATTTGCTGAGCTGAGCTGATTTTGAGTTTAACATCCCGTTCAGCAGCGAGGCTATATGAGTCATGGACCTACTGATTAACCTGAAATCCGAACCACATGAGCTCCCACCAGGAATCGAACCCTGGTCTCCTACACCAAAGGCGCTTACGCTAACCGCTTAACCACGAAGGAGCTCAATCATCTTCCCATTTGTCTGCATTATTTGATTTACCCACAGATTTGTCATATATATTTGCACTTGTCATTGGTTTTAGCATTTTCGTGGAGGGTTCGAACTAGTCACAACCTGTAAGCTGAACACATTCAGAAACTAAAAGAATTACGTTCATTGTGACTGATAAAGAACTTCGTACTTGAAACAAGCGTTTCATTTTTCTCTGAACATCTTTCTCCAGCGGTTCTCTGTATTGGAAAGAGAGAAGGGCGAATTTATATTTTATGCATGAACAACATTTTAAGAAGTATATACAAAACATGTCACTTCCGACATAGCCCTGAAACATTTCTTTTAGCGGTGACGCTCATCCCCCTACCCTCTAAAGTTGTAAATTGAAAAAGGACAGAAACATTCCAGATAACCACACACTCAGATTTCAGTTGACAGTAATAAAACTATGGGTAAGTAGTAAATTGTCTTTTGTAGAATCACGTTCTGCTTATTTTTGAACATTTCTGTGAATTCAACAATACAAAAGCGGAAATACTGACAAGTTTTATTGCTCCAACCATCCCTTCAAATAAAAGGGTAATTCCCGACGGTCGTTGAACTATCTAAATTTTCGTTTTTTTCTTTTTCTGTTCCCCAGAAGGATGCAGGGTGGAAAAAATCGTGATTTTTAAAAATTATTTTTGTTGATTTTTTTTATTTAAATAGTTTTTTATTTATTTAAACCAAATCTTTCTCCTCCTATACTACAAGTTGCGAACTGAAGAAAAAACATTAGGAATTAGTATTAAATGTTAATTATGTCATTTAAGTGAAAGTATTGGAGTTGAATTTTGAATTAATCCCCAATCGTTAACCTATTTCAATCCCAGACAATGTTTCTTAAGCATTACGAAAAAAGCAAAGCAACGTTTATAAATATCACATTTTTTTTTTCAAAAAAGTTACTGATATTTGGTAGGGCATATTAAAAAAAAATCAGAACTAGCTTGCGGCACGAAATACATATAACATCCGTAAATTTCGCCTAAAGTTATAAAATAAAAAAAAAATCTGGGAACAAACAGACATGTACATAAAAGAATTTTCGTCTTAAATTCGAATGGTGATTTCCCTGTTGGAATAGTTTACGATTTACAAACACTATGTTACGAAGGGAAGAAAGCAGGATTGCTTTGTTACCCGTTCAAAACGGGATTTTCCCTAATTATCCTCTGCATAACACTCGTTTTCATACTGTACGTACTGTACGTACCTCCATAATTGAAATTATTACCTCCATAATTGAAATAACGAAACAGAAACGGGATTTCACTTACTTTCACTTCAAATTAATTTATTTCGGAATTTGATTTTAATAATCACTTGATTATTTAAAAAAAAATCAAGTGATTTAAATCTTGATTTAAATCAGAATTAATCCAATGCTCCAGATTAAATCAGATTTAATCCAATGCTTCAGATATAGCACTTGACTAACTTCTTATTAAGTCCAATAAATTATTATAGACTACCAACTGCTCACTTAGACAATTTATGTTCACTTTAACGCAACAGTTTTATACAAATTAGATATCTAGATAGATACTTAAGTATTTTTAGCATTTTTAAAGTACTATCAAATATCATGACATATAATTATTAGGTTTAATTAACTGAAATGAGAAGAAAATTAAAGCCCGCTGGCGAAAGGTTAACTATTAACTTTAAAAATACCTGTACCTTTTCAAAGTAATAAATGCTGGTACCGTACGGTTTTGGTTTCAAGGCAAATAGCTGTTTCTGTGTGATTAGTTACTTCGAAATAATTTTAAAAATAAGCAAAGACTTTCGAAACATTCGAGTCGAATCAAGATTTTTACGAGCAGTCTCGACTCGAATTCGAGTCGAAATTTGAGACATGTCTCGACTCGTGCGCATCCCTACTTCTTGGTTCGGCTCCATAGTGAATGAGCTGTGAGCAGAGCCGCTCAAGCCGTTCACAACCCTAAACCCGGGCTGGGCAGTTTTGAACATGTTAGGCCGGCACCCTATAACTTTTAACAAATTTTGCCTCGAGGCTGAATACGTGCTCCTCCGGAATTCAAATTCCAACCTGATGAGCAACGTTCTTGCCTTCTAGACTTCACGACTACCTAGGTCGCAGCCAACTAGTTCTTAGTATTCAGATACATACCGCCTATTTTTCATGTTTACACACGATGTCCTAATAATAATAATAATAATAATAATAATAATAATAATAATAATAATAATAATAATAATAATAATAATAATAATAATAATTTGTAGTAGGAGTAGTAACATTGATAATAATTATATTGTCTATCTGGAATAATTCAAGAGATTACTTGAAACTACATACAGGATTTGGCTCGTTTTGGCTCGACTCGACTCGAAACTCGAGCAAAATTCGAGTCGAGTTGAAGGAAATTTTTCGAGCCGAGTTCTCGAGTCGAGCTAAAAGATGTATGTTTCGAGTCGAGTCGAGTTTCAAAGAAAACTCGCTCGAACTCGCTCGTGCCCATCCCTATTCGCACATAAATGGTTATTCACAAAGTTTGAGTAACTTTTCCACTTTTACTGAAATATTTGTGTGCAGGGACTTATCCTCTTTTATTGAAATATTGGACCCTATTAATCACCTAAAGAAGGTTCACGCCCTTTCGCTACGGGTAGGCATTTTATTTGCAGGGGGGATATTTTCCTAACGGAACAAGATGATTGTTAGTTAGCATATGAAGTTACACATTGAGAGTGAAGTAACTTGTGAAACGTGTTATTTGAAAGAATAATATAATAAATGTGCTTTCCCCTAACACAGAGAACTGTAAATCATGTATTTCGAGTTCGCGAGCGTGAATGGCGAGGAGTGTTATTTGATTTGCTTTTTAGTAACACATTGCATTGCAAATAGTGGTAGGCAACATTAGTGCTAAGTAAAACAATATTATTATTATTATTATTATTATTATTAATATAAAATAATAATAATAATAATAATAGGTGTTGCTTGTGGCAAGGCAATATCTTCCTCAATTCTTCTTCAATCGTAATGATTGTAACGCCATATCTCCATTACAAACAAAATATTAGCAATTTATACCGAGAGAACGGTAAATAGTAGAGTGATGGGAGCAACGTTGGACAGTATGCACTCATAGTACTCAGAAAAATAAGCGATTTCAATGCAAAAAGAACGAAGAGTCATTGTCATAGGGAGTCATGGGGCCACAGCAGAGCCCTCTTTAGGCAAAATGTTGATAACTTAAATCGAGAGAACAGGAGGTGATAGTAGGATGGGACCAACGTTGGACACTGTGGACACATAAGGTGCATCGAAAAAATTTGTGGGGGGGAGCCAGCCAGCCTTACTTATTTCCACATGATAATATAAAATTATATTATGCGAAATACACACACGAGTTAGCTAGTAATATTTCATATTATTATTATTATTATTATTATTATTATTATTATTATTATTATTATTATTATTATTATTATTATTATTATTATTATTATCAACAGCGTCTTTTCATTACGTGTGCATGTTTGACATGAAACCAAAGAGAAGATCCATCATTCGTAGAAAGAATAAGAATAGACAGTTACTTTAACTGTTAAGGACAGCGAAAAATACGAAAAGAGTGACTTCCTGTAGCAAAAGAAGCAATACTTTCTCTCAAATAGATAAAAAATCAAGCCAAGATAGATTTGAACTCGCATGAACGGCGCGAAAAGCCTGTGATTTCTCCACTTTTTGTTTTTTAACTGACTCATCGAACGTGTTTCAGTAACTTACTTATTGCTAATTTTATTTGCTTCACTCGTTTAACTTGCTTTTTCTAATAACTTATAACGACAGGGACACGAACGCAGAAACATCGAGGACAGTTAAAAATCATAAAGGCTCTCCCGCCAGGAATCGAACCCAGGACACCGTACACCAAAGGCGCACGTGCTAGCCACTAGACCAGCGGGGAGGGCACCACTGACTCTGTGTCGTTAGGGATTTCGACCACTGTATTACCAGCTATCACTTCTGTGGGTTGTATACTGTGATCACATGTTCCTTCTTTGCTGGAAGAGTTAAACCTACATTCTATGTAATACACGAGGTATTTAGACCTACATGCTCTTCATATAATGTAATAAAAGGGTCATGCTGGGAATAAGAAAAAGAACATTCCTTGGACAAAACGGAAACTATTGCCTCTACGAGGCATGCGCAGTAATATAATTCAGAATAGTTACTGTTTAGTTCAGTAAACGAAGAAACTTGTATAGAAACCAAACATGTCGCGTCAACGACATCGACCAGAGTTGACAGAGGCGCAAGTAGATGTGTAGTAATACAACTTGATTAAATTGATAATTCGTTCTGTATCCTGTAGTAGATCGGTTACAACTTTACGGGAGAGCAGAGAAAGTCTTACTAACCCTATCATATAGAAAGTTTTACTAACGCGATCATATAGACACAAATGGATGTAACTGTGGATACTACAACTTGGATTTAACAAAAGCTGTTTAGACATTCAGTGGTTTGCAGGGTTGTATAAGACAGAAAAAGATAAGACACAATAAAATTCTTCATACCTCAACTTCCAGTAGCTAGATATATTCAATTTCTGATTAGATACTGAAACTGCTGTCGGATTTTAAAACATGACGTATTGCAGGATAGAAAATGCTTTGCATTACTTCTTTGCTTGTAGACAGCTATTAGTTTAGTATTGTGAAAGGTTGTGTGTAAACTAGGGATGGCCAATTCCGGAATTTTTACTTTCCGGACTCCCAAAAGTAAAACCGGACAAATTCCGGAATTCGAGAAAGAAACGATTTTGTTAAAATTCCGGAATTAAGAAAAATCCGGAATTTAGGGATTTCTGATTTCGTAAACATTCCGAAATTCGGAAAAATCCGAAAATTTTCCGAATTACTGGATTTTTCTGAATTTCGGAATTTTCTAAATTTCGGATTCTTTCCGAGTTCCGGAATTTTTCAGAATTCCGGAATTTTACCGAATTCCATAATTTTCCGAAATCCGGAAAGCGAAACTTCCGCTTCCGGAAAATGAATTTCTGTTGGTTAACCTGTAAGGTAGCGGACATGTCTTTGACCAGGTAATTGCTACTGCTTTCAAACAAATGCAAAGTATGAGAATTAAATCTGTGTATCTGTAGTTTCGTGTGGAGAAAAAATAAACTTGTGAACCAAAGTTTAAGAACAACTCAAGTTATTAATATAACGTTTGGCGAATATTATTCACAAAAGAAATACGAAAGACATTTCAAATCGAAGAAATATAACATACAACTTTGCAAGCAGAGACAAAGAAACCTAATGTAACCAAACTAAAGACGAATCGTTTACCGCGTAGCGATCGCGGTTCAGTGGTCAAGGTGTTTGTGCGAATCCACGTCGCACATTTTTTTTACTTTAGGATTTTTGATGGCGATTGATCGGCGATGACATACGTTTTATTATATTCAGATATTTAAATACTCGGATGTTTCAATACTTGAACTGTCAAATCTTCAGGAATAGTAATAGTAATAATAATAATTATTATTATCTCGTAGAAGATTAAAAGCTAGGAGCTAATTATCGCTCAGGTCATACCATTATAAGCAGAAACGTGGCATTTGGAAAGAATATTTCGGTTTGGTTTAATGTTGCCCACGAGAAGAGGAATTTCTCATCTCATTTGTAAAACAAACAAAATAACACGAGAATTAACATTTTACATTCGAGACGGGACAAGACTAACTCAAAAGTTTCGTCTCGCTTTGGAGAAAGAGAATCGAGACGAGACGAAAAGTATCGTAAACATTCCCGTCTGGTCTCGATTCTCGAAATAGTGCGTGACCATTCTTTAAGTAACAATTGCTCTGTAGATTGAATCTTATAGGTTTTTTGTTACATTGTATTTCAGAGCTCATTGAATTATGGTCTCTGTAGGTGTTTTTGTAGCAAAGCTTTTATATTTACCTCTGCATATCCTAAAAATTAGTTTATTGTATGCCTTACTGTTGCGTGATATTCAGATATTTTTATTACAGTTATTTTCCTTAAAACATACAGTAGAATACTTTTTACATGAAACTTCAGTGGAACGCGCTAGTTTAAAATTTTGGTAGTTGCAGAGGCGTGTCTTGAAGGTACGGAACCCTTTCCCCGAAATCTCAACTTTTAGTAAGTTTTGCCAAATTTTGGGGCAAGTTTAAAACTTTTAATGCCATTATTATTATTATTATTATTATTATTATTATTATTATTATTATTATTATTATTATTATTATTATTATTATTATTATTATTATTATTATTATATCAATACCGTTTATAATCTTTAAAAGATATGCGGTTTGTATCTGAATAGTAAAAGCTAATTGACTGTCGATCTCGATCGTCGAGAAGTCTTCAGGAGGCAAGGACATCGGTCCCGTTCTGGGTTTGAGGTCCGAAGGGGCAAGTATTCGGGCTCGAGCCAAAAATTGTTAAAAGTTATAGGCTTCAGCCAAACATGATCAAAACAGTTGGGACCGGGTTTAGGCTTCTCAACGGCTCGAGCGGCTCGGCTTACAGCTCATTCACTACCGAACCGAACCGAGAAGTGAGCCGAGCCAACATCTCACCCAACCGAGCTGATTTGAGCCATCGGCTTAGTTGAGCTGAGTCGAACCGTGCCGATGGACTAGTTTCAACTTAGCTGGCTCGAACCGGTTCACATGAGCCGAATACGTGACCCATCCCAACTGAAAAAGTTTGAGCCTTAGGCTCAATTGAGCCGAGTCGATGGCTCGTTCCAACTGAGCCGACTCAGGTTATCGGCTCAATTGGGCCGAGCCGACGGTTCATCCCAACCGAGCCGACTCGAACTGTTCGCTCAGTTGATACGAGCTGAGCCGGTTGATATCACTACCCGGGTTGGTCGGCTTGGGCTCAAGAATTCGACAATGCAGGTATCAGCCTTGATTTTAAGAACTACAGTATATACTTATATTGGTGATTATGACATTTAAGGCTGTCTCGTAATAATAAAAAAAACTCTTGTCTTCTCGTTAGCTAAAATTGCCCCACGAGATACACTAAAATTACGAGACGAGATGCACCGCTGTCGTGAGCAACACTAAAAGTATCCACATTACTGCTTACATTTCTCATGGCTTTCGCTTTCCAGTCTAATCAGGCCATTATTTCAAAACGAGTTAAAACGAGCTGAACGAGCGAGCGAGCCATTATCAAACTCGACTCGACTCGAAATTCGACCTCGAAAACAGCGACTTGGCTCGGAACTCAACTCAAGAAAATTACCTTTGATTCGACTCGAATTGAACTCGAGTCGAGTCGAATTTTGGCTCGACTCGTGCCCATCCCTATTCGTATTTGTATTTTGTTTCCACTTCAACAATTTCTACTTTTTTCTCCGTTTACCTGCTGTTTCTGGATTTCTCTTTCGGTGTCGTCCTTTATTTACACCATGCGCTATTCTTATTCCCAGCTTGTGACCCGCTTCAATGTCTTATTCAGTTTAGGCTTTTCTTCTTACCTTGACTACACATGTGGTTGATTTAATTCTCACTTTCAGAGCAGGACCGATGAAAAATTATTATTATTATTATACTATTGAACTTGCACGGCGAAATTACTTTATAATACGATATCATTTCTGTAATTTTACTCCATTGTGTTATTTAGTTTATTAATGGGCACTAAATTGTCTCCAGATCATCGAATAAATTAACTTCGGCATGCACTTTGGTGGAAATATCATTACAGGAACATTACCGGTTCGTTCCAAACATCAGGGCTGAACTTAGCAATATTTAGCTTATGATGTTGCATGAGAAGATAATGTAGGGGTGAAGTGCTGGACTTGTGAGTAATACAGCTAATCAATATAGCTTCAAATTGCTTCTCTTGTCCGATTATCAATTCTAACTTGTAAACTTCGTTACATTTCGAAGCCGCATGGCTTCCAATTTTACTTCTATTATTATGAGGTTTACGAAAGAAAATTAGACGAAAAGAGACTAGATAACAATTTTTCTCGTTTCGGAAACACGAGATGACACTGGGATAGCCACGAAACCAGTGGCGGATCTAGAAGGTAAAAACTGGGGGGCTGCCTGAATTTAGACTATGATAAAAATATATCATGACCTTACTATAAATTTCAAAACTATATAAATAATAGCTTAAATTATTTCTGTCAATCTGAAAGTGGGGAGGCCTAGCCCCCGCCCCCGAGCTAGATCCGCCACTGCACAAGACGAAACACAGGATTTTTCTCGCCTCTCTAAAACTAGACATTTTCACATGACGAGACGAAACGGGCACCATATTGTGTCTAGCGCACCATAACCATTCCTTTTATAAAATTCTGTTTTCATCTCATTATCAAGTTATTTCTCGAAATCCGACCTCCGGTCATCTTCTTTTCATTGACCGTCATTGTTTCCTTCACTAACTTGTGTTCATAATTGTAATTTAAAAAAAAAATCATTCTATTTTCTACGGTTTTCATTCCACGGTCAGTCTACTGTTTTCATGCTACCACTTGTGAAGTGGAATTATATATGATAGGTTATAACGGTGTTGGGAATGTTTGTTATGTGTCTAATTGTTTGAAACCAGTGTATATTTAGACAATCGATATTATGTGGGATTAATTACATTCATCTATTACTACTTAACCGTCTATGTATGGTAGTGTATATATAAGTGTATCTATCTATATGTGTAGTGTTCCACGTTTCCCTTCGTAGAACAAAGTTGTTTGAAGGCTCTGGATTAAGTGTAATAGAATTGTATAATAGTCTAAGCATGTAACTTTGTGGGGAAATGTAAGTTAGAACTACAGCATGAAGTGTGGAAAGAGGGATCTTTCTTTTTTTCTCTTGAAATGTCTGTAATGCATTGCTTGTTCCGTTCACTGTATCGCTATCTGTCCTCGCTGCTTCCTTCAGGTGTTATTCAGCGTGCCTCGGTAGCTAACCTCTGCACAGCAAAACTCACGAGTGTAATATGCATGATTCACTGTGTAACGCAATGTTGCAATAACTTCGCTTTGTCGTTCACAAATATAGTGCTTTTGCTGTCTTGAATATCAATAAAACTGGTTGTGGAAAAAAATAACTGAATACGAATCTGCTAAAAGTCTACTTATATAGTTTAATATTGTAGTCTCAATATGGTCCCTCATCCCAAAACTTGTGGTTGTTTTCACAGGACACATTTGGGGAGAGGGGGAGTTGTGTAAGTCACAATATTTTGGCATTCGGGATATTAGTGATATATTGTTCGGATCTTGGAACCTTGGGTGATAACGCTTGCAATTATTACTTTGCTGTTTTATGGCTGTTTGTATTCGGCATTCTTATTATGTAAGCGTCTATTTGCCATCTCGTTGATTTGAATGGAAGCACCACACTCTCAGTTCTGGGAGAATCTCTCTCTGCAATACGCACATTTCTGAAGAAATATGCCTATCGGAGAGACTCACATGGACGAAATTCGGGAAAATTTCCAGTTTTTCCGGTCACCACCCTCTGATACAACCCCTGATTAAATATACATTCTTCCTCATTTTCATTCTCACTCCTCTAATAAATTTCACCGAACTTTTTAACTCGTTTTCATTTAAGATATTAAACGGGTAATACGCTCTCTTTTACCACCTTTCATGTGCTGTATGTATTATTTAAAAAAATATATACTTCTTGGAGCAGATTTGAACCACCGCTCTCTGGAGTTGTAATCTATCGCCTTAACCACTACACCAAGATTGTTGCTTGGTAAACGCTTAGTTGTTGGCATATTTGTTGTATTTGTATTTTATGTTCCCACTTCGACAATTTTTACTCTTTTTTACCGTTTAGCAGCTGTTTCTGGCTTTCTCTTTTGGTGTCGCCCTTTATTTACACTATGCACTATTCGTATTCTCAGTTTGTGCCCCTCTGCAATGTCTTAATCAGATTAGACTTTTCTTCTTGTCCCTCAGTAAACATTTGATTGATTTAATTCTCATACTCTCCATGGATGGAGCGCAGGAATGCCAGACTCAAAAAGCAGGTGTACATTTATTTTCCTGACAGATAATACAATAACTTCATTTCATTTCTGATCGTGTCTGTAGATCGGAAATAATCTCTGTATACGCTGTAATTACAAAGAACAGGGGAAGATATACAAGTTCAAATAAATATTTGCTTGTAGGTACGTACATCTATTTAGATGTATAGGTATGTATTTGTGACCTATTGTAGCATCAGCATGTCTTCCTGAAAGTAGCAATAATCAGCCAGTGATTTGTCTTGTCTTTTCAAGGAAACGTAGAGAAGGAACGCTCTCTGCGGGGGCGGGAATCATTTAGTAAAGCCATTGCCATCAACAGACATTTTCAGTAAACATATTGGCAGACATAGTTGGTGACCATTTAATAGGCACTAATAATTTTCCTTCCCGTTTAACCCTTTAATTGTCAAGCATTGATAGCATTACAATTAAAATATTTAGTTTGCTTTTATGGTTGAACCATGTCTTCCTGAACATAATTTCGTCATTTTTAAAGTATTTTTGTACTTTGGTTACCAAATACAGGATTTTTATTTTAAAGCAACATTGAGATAAAATAGGTTTTATATGTTGCTACTCAGAGCAGCATTGCCCTATTATGGTCAAATATCATAAGAATATTTTTAATTATTAGGAGCAGTTTCGTTGAAATGTCTTCCTACAGAGCAAATAAATAAATAAATAAAATAAAGTAAATAAATATAAAATAAAAAAATAAAAAAAGAACTTTCGCGGAACTTAGGAGGTAAAGCTACTACAGTACTAAATTTAACTGTCCCCTGTTGAAGAAGATTAGAAATATCTAAGCAAGCGATTCGCAAATCATGTATATAAATATTGTATGAAAGCAATAATACCAATTAAATGATCACTGAAGTTATAATTCGTGCCGATTACGCGATAGAATACAATGTTGCTTGAGCAACAGTGCCAAGTAAAAGGTTAATAGCACCAATATATGTTGTTATTGCAGCATAGGTTTCCAGATGCTCCTCTTGCTGTCCGTCGGCAAATATGGTTTCAGCATCAACTGCTCTGAAAATATGCAGTTTTCCCCATAGGTTCATATGAACTTTTTCTGTTATTTTGATGTGAGGAATCACCTTTTACAGTTTGTCGGTATAGTTCATTAACACACTGTATATATATATAAGTGTATAATTTAGTGTTAAATCAAGAAATTGTGCTGATCATATGAATTTTCGGCCGGAATAGCAATATCTTAATCAAATTCTATGTAAGTTAAAGAAATATGTTTATGAGCGACAGAGTGAACATACCTTATATTTTCAGACAGGAAGAATCCTCTGGCAATAGTATCTTCTTCATAAGAGATGGATTTGGATGGGCCCTTTTCTTCTTTATTGGAGTCGACAATCCTGACAATTCGTTTCTTCGTTTCCATCTTCCTCAGTCATCTGTTAATCTTATTTGTCTGAAATCGATTTTCACACCATCTACCATTTTCTTTCTTGCCTCCCTCTTTCTATTGTTCCTTCCACTATTTTTCCAACTCACTAGCAAACATAATTTTAACATATTCTCAAGATATCTCCCTACTACTGTTATCTTCTTTTATGTCCTGTCTCTTATCAACCCTGGTGACAACGCCCATCTGCCTTAACATTTTCATTTCAGTCACATCTAGTTTCTTTTATTTTGCCTTCTTGATTTTCCTCGTGTCTGCTTCATACAATATAATGGGTCTCACTACCATCTTATACTCTCGTGCTTTTACACTGGCGCTTATCTTTTATTATCGCAAAGAGCACCCGATACGTTTTCCCAGTTCGATTCCATCTAATCTCACCTAACGATTTAATAATCAGCCACTGATGTCTCCAAGATAAGAATGCCCGCCATTTTAGGCGAGATGGGAATTCCCCTTCTTGTTTAATCCTATCTCGCCTAAAATGGCGGTGAGATGGAAGGAGGGAATTTATGCACTAAAGAGGGAATTCCTGTACTAACATTTTAAGCAGATGTTTCATTCAATATTGGCAATACTCCTTATGAGATCGATGGGATTAGGCAAGATGGGAATTACCATCTCGCCTAAAAAGGTAGACATTTCTATCTTGGAGATATCAGGGGCTGAGAAATTGTTATGCGAGATGGGAGAACATCCCCAGTTCATTCATTCCATCTTAATTTTGTCACCTATTTCAGCGTTCTCACTCCCTTCTTCAGTAAGAGAGTAAAAGCGGTATTTAAGTGTATCGTCTTCCTGTAGGCCTTAACTTTCTATCTGTGCTTTGGTTTCACTTTCTCTTCCATATGTGTACTACAAAACGTTTTAGTCCTACTAATTTTTATTCTTTCTCTTCTAAGGCCCTTTTCCACTTCTTTACCGTAGCTCCTCTTTTCTGTTCTTGGTTCAGAATCTACTAGTGGTGTAATCTAGGAGCGTAAGTGAAAGATTGTCCACAATGTAGCTATAAGTTTTGTTACATTATTCATACTAACTTCTGTCCTCGTTTATTTTATTGTTATGTTGTTGTGGTCATGCTCTGAAAGTTTGATCGTAATTCCTCCATTTGTCTCCCTTTTGTTGCAGATAGATCATGACCACTCCATGAGAAGTTTGCATCAAAGAGGAACAACGAACAGTGTACGTGACATGGTTCTGTTAGACAGACGAGTGACTGTTGATGAAGTGGTACATCGTCTAGAATTTAGTCATGATTCTGCGTACCAAATCAACCACATCAGACTTGGGTTTCATAAAGGCACTCACCCGGCTCCTTCCTCGTGAGTAACACCTCTGCGACCATTTTAGGATTTTTTAATCCATTCGTAGACACTCCGTTGCGGCAAGACACTGTTCTCGTATTGTGCCGAAAGTCCTTGATGGATTGCGGCCCCTGATACACCTTCCGACTACAACAAACGATCATTGCTTGTTGTTCCTCTTTGGTGCAAACTTCTAATAGAGGGGCTATGATCTATCTGCAACAAAGGGAAAAATGGAAGAATTAGGATCAAACTTTCATAGCATGATCACAACAGCGTAACAATAAAACAAACGAGGACAAAGTTATAGCTACATTGCGGATAATTCCTTATCACCAAACTCCGGGAGGTAATTTCTTATACTTATGTATCAAATGAAAGAAAGAAAAAGAAATAGTAGTAATAAACATGGTCTGAGAACCACTTACAATAGGTCCGATAGTTATCAAATCACGATGTTTTAAAACGTGGCGTTTCGTAATTGATTCGACTTATAACTATGAAAGAAGGCGTTTTTCGATCCAAGTTCATTAGATTTTTTTTCCATTTGACAAACGCATCATCTACTGGAATTTCGTGAGTTCGTTTCTGCACAACTTGAATATTAAAACTGAATTCAACATCGTCTTTTGTGTCATAACAGGAATAAGTTGAACAATTTGAAATGGAATTTTAATCATAGTTAGTACCAACCTTGGACTAGGTTTTCCTCATGTCAATGTTATTTAGAATGCGTATCCTAAGAAGGGGAGATGGGATTCAAAATGTATGCCAAAAATAGAATACCGGTATCTTAGAAACCAGTCAAGTTAGGAAGGCAAATTTGCTATATAAACTCACAAGCATCGATTACCTGGTTTGTTCGGTTAAAATAAATAAAAAAAAAAATAAAATACACAACTTATCTCATGTGTTTGGTCCCGTGAAATATGCTGTTTTTATTTTTAGTGACATACATTTAAATGACATTGGAAATATCAAAGTTCATCTCAGCGACCCCGAAAACTATGCCCTCAACATTAATATCGGTCGATATCGATCATATATATATACCCTTTCCCCGAATTTAGTGGCTGAATTTGGACGTAAACGGAATCAAAGTGTCACTGTGCAATTCAGTGATTCCAAATCTATGGATTCATTGCTAATATTGTTAATTTTCAATCATTTTTAAGTATCTCCCCTAAGTTGCACCGTCGAAGTGATATAATAAAAGCCATCCAATGTCCGAACTTCATTTATGTTGAAAACTTGATCGAGATCGGTCGGGTGGTTCAAAAGATTAAGAGCCACAAACATGGCCACTTTCAGTTTTATATAAAGGTAACGAAGAAAGTTTTGTCGCTTTTTGTGGAGGTTTGTGTTCAATTAACCCTCATACCCTGAGTGGAATGCGAATGGAGATAACGCGAAGGTCAGTTTTTGATATGGGTATATCCAACATACTACCTGATTGTAGCAGGTAGTTACGGTGAACTTGCGAAAGTACAGAGTGAACATGGGACCTCACAGTGGTATAAATAAAGGTGTGTATGCTGTACAAGTTCAAACTGGGGTCAAACGCCGCTGCAGTAGGCCGAGAACATATGCCAGACCTTTGGTAAAGGTGTCGTGACTATGCGGTCAGTACAGTGGTAGTTTAACAAGTTTAAGGACGGTGACGAAACACTCGAAGACGCACCATGTGCCGGAAGAAAAACACATGTACAAAATGAAGATCTTCAGGCAGCAATTGAGGCGAACAGTCGCCAGACATGTGAGAAACTGGAATACAATTCAGTGTGAGTGGAGAAACCCCGCACCTCAGCAACACCTCCATCAACTTGGGAAGCACTACAAGTTGGGTCGATAGGTCCCACATGATTTGACTCCAGGACAGAAGGCAACACGGGCAGACACCTGTGTTTCTTTGCTGTTTCGTCTGAGGAAGGAGCCATTTCTGGACGGGGTGTTGGAATGTGATGAGAAGTGGGTCCTGTACGAAGCTCCACTGCGCTGTCATAATTGGTTAGCATCCCATGAACTGGTTCCAAGACAGCCGAAACCACCACTGCACCAGAAGATCCTCCTTTGTGTTTAGTGGATTGCTCGCGGCATGGTGCATCGGGAACTGGCATTAGCTACTCACAGCATGAATGTAACTGTATACTGTCAGCAGTTGAGACATGTTCAAGAAAAACTCAAAACTCTGGAGCCAGCACTTCTGAATCACAAAGGGGTCCTCCTGTTACAGGGCAACGTGGCTAGGATGACCCGGGACACCATTACGCTTTGGATGGGAAACAGAGTTGCATAAGCCATACTCCCCGGATATTGCACCGTCCGATTATCACCTGTTATACTCCTTGGGACAATAATCTTAGAGGACGCTAGTTCAAATCCCTAGTAGAGGTGCAAAATACACTTGATACTTTCTTCGCTTCACGGCCCACCAAGTTCTACCGCGATGGAATCCATGGCTTTCGGAACGTTGACAGAAGGCCCTCGATGCTGATGAGGACTACTTTTGACCTTCCAGATACCTCTTATGTGACATATGGATGTTCGAATGTGATGTGTGAAAAAGCGACTGAACTCTCTTGGTTAACTTTATAATATAGATTTAAAATAAGTGGTCACGTGTCCCAGCGCCTTGGCCAAGGAACAAAGGGGTATTTTCAATTTTTCTTCAATATATAAAAAGAACATCGACGTTGTTTGTATTAGCGTTAGCCTTCGAAATGAATTTCTGAAGATGTTACTTTCATTAAAACCCGTATCCTAAGAGTTGAAAGAGGACATAAGATATACAGAAACATGGACATCTCATCTTAAAGAGCTGAAACTCAAAATATAGACTACCCATCAACAGCATGTGACCATAAGGGAACAATTTCTAAAGAATCTTAACTTCTCATTTTGTATTCATAAAATCGCAGAAATGTGGAAACATTTCAAACGTTTAAAATCAAGTTTTGAATATAGTTAGCACGTAGATCGACCTGGGTTTTATGATTTTATTTTAATTGAAATACATATCCTAAGGGTGATGGGTAAAATTTTCGCAAATAATAATTAGGTATACGTATTCCTCCTGTGCGAAGAATGTACGTACATTTCAGCTTGTTTATTCTAAAAATATAGTTGACATTGTCTGTTTCATCATCATGAGAAAATCATTTCAATGAGTTTTGGAACTTAGCATTTGTTTCGGACCGGTTTATTCCATATCACTTTCAATCAAGTTCGTGTCCAATAGAAACAGAGGAATTTAAAAATATATACAACAGTACTGTATCTAATCAACCTCTCATATTAGGAAAATGAAACTTGGTATATAAACTCCATACCATAATTGGTCATATGTTCCAGTGTATTAGAAAATTATTATTCTTAAAGGAGGAAGAAGAGTTAATTTCTAAAATGTTTTAATTTCCTATGTTGTATTCATAAAATGGGTGATTGAATTAGTATTCTAAAGGAGGAAAATATGTTTTATAATTTTCGCAAATAACGACCACATCATCTGAAATAAACGGTTTGAACAGTTACATACGACGGAGGATCAGAAACGAAGATTACAAGGCCGATATTTCTGGAGTTTCGTCTGTTAGAGAAAAATGAAAAATGGGTGATAATTTTAAGAGATGGAGTTGGCAACTGTGCAGAGTTTTAGCCACCCGCCACCTACGGCGTTAGTTTCTTGGAAACACAAATGGTGACTCATTTGGAAAACTGGTCTCGCGAAGAAGTCCGCTCAGTTATTCGATTTCTGTGGGGGAAACATAAAACCGCGTCTGAAATTCACCGGCAGGTAGTAAAGGTTTACGGAGAGACTGTAATCTCTCGTCAGTATGTCGCAGAGTGGTGTCGGAAAGCGGTTGGTAGACAAACGTCACCGAAAGACCACCCAGCGAAACTGCTTTGTTTGAAGCAGTGTCGCCGGGACTCCATCGGCCACCCTCCCTACAGCCAGGACCTGGCTCCAACCAACTTTCAGCTGTTCCTCCACTTGAAGGAACATCTAGAAGGCTGTGAAAGGCTTCAGACAAGGGGGAGAAACACTTTGTATCAACATGGCTTTAGGCTAGCACGCTTGACTTCGGTTCGCGTGGTCCCTGGTTCGATTCTCGGTGGGGGTACAGTTGAACGACCAAAGTGGTTTGGATTCCACTATAATAGGTCCACATCTCCTTTAGCCTAGCAGGCATAACCGTGGGACGTTAAACTAAATCAAACCAAACCAATGTCGCTGAACACATAAGAACAGGATTTTCACCAGGACGGAATCTTCAAACTTATACCACGATGCGACAACCGGTATGAAGACTATGTCGAAAATAACCTAATTATATACTACGTGTTGGCTGTATTAGTTGTATGAAATAATATATACACGTTTCACTGCAGGCTTTGTAACCTTACTTTCTGATCACCCCTCGCATCACTTGGATCGAGCTGAACTTTTTGCTTTCACTTTCACTCGAATAAACATCGTAATGACGTTTCAAATATTTACCATAGACCTATTGCTCCCGTATGAAGAACGAGCATTTCAGTTAGTATTCTATAATAATGGAAGAAATTACATAATAGAAAGAAGAGTGTACAATATCTTTAATAATAACTCATTCATTATCACTATCATCACAACTATTCTGTCTGCAAGTCAAAAGTTTCCATGTAGTTCCACTAACCTATTCGTTTTAACGTAAGAATTGTCCTCTTCGTATTGTATATTTTTTCCCTCTTTCTTCTTTTTTCTACAACATCCTTAATCAGACAATTCCTTTTCAAATAATGTCATCAATTTACCGCTTTTTAAATATTTCCATTTTTCTTCTTCTTCCCAGAACTTCGCTAACACATTTATTAGATTTTTGTTTCCACGCATCTAATTTTATTCATTCTTGTACGTACTCACATTACGAATGAGTCGTTCCACATTGCTTTATTGCATTCTTATGGCAAGTACAGTGACAGACTTTACACAAAACATTCGATTCTTTTCGTAATTCCACATTCAATGCCCTACAAAATACGCTTTTCTTCTTTCCGGAAACTCATTTCGTCATTTTTTACTCTTAATTTTATTTCCTTTTTTTTTTCACATTTTTGATGATTTACACGGAGTGTTTCTGGAAATCGCTTACCATAACTGGAAAGTGATCCTATTCTAACACGGAAGGGTCGCACAAGTTGTGTTGAAGTTGTCTGATTGGCATAGCCTTTAGCACATCTCATAGAGCATTGTGAGAAACTAAAATGAGCAAAATTTAAGGTGCTCTGGACCAGAAGGATAGGAACAATTGGGCTTCAAAACCTAAATATCCAAAAAATTATATAATGGAATTATGTACGTTTAAAGTAAATATCTTGAAAACCGTTAAAGCAATCAAAACAGAAGTTGCACAATATAATGAGAACAAAATGCCGTACCGAAAACCACAGTGTTGCTATAGGTGAAACAATGTTGCCAAGTCTGCATGAAATATGTTATTTCAAATACCACCATATACAAGTGTGCACAGATTTAAAATACACTATCACTAAACATAACAGTGAAGTGTAGTGGTACAGTGTTGCACACTGTTGGATTTACGTGTGCTGAAAATGTACAATGGACAAGTCTGATATGTGGCAACAGATGGTAATAAAGGAATCTGGGTCTCATACTATGAATTTAGTTCAAATGCATAACACCGATAGTATAACATAGCAAAATGTCAGCAATGTCACAAAATATTAATGCATTTGAAAACCGAAATTGAGTGATGCCATTTTTGCGTCCTGTGTCAGCTCCGAAGCTATATAGGACGGAACCTATAGTGTAAAGTGGGATTCGAACCACTATGAAAGGGAAAGATAACAATGAAATGTAAGGTGAAAAATACAACAAAAACATGTCCGAGGCGGGATTGGAGCCCGCGATCCCTAATATGTCGGTTGTCTAGCCTTCTATCCGGGCCGACTAAAATCGAAATGAGTTAGTAATAAAACAATTGTGTTTTCAATGTGAATATGGTAATATTACAGTGTACAAACATAATCAATGGTATGTAGGAGATGAAATAAAAGGATATGTCACTTAACACGAAAGACGTGACCAAGAAAGTACTCTCCCAAATATTGATAAGATAATCTGAAGAACTTGCTTACAGACTTAGAAAAGTTTCTTTCATTGCGTGTATCATTTTGTTTTCGCGACTTGTTTGCTTATTCACCGGGGTATAGAATTATAATGCAAAACCCTGACTTTTTTCTAATACATTCCTTAATTATCCTTTGTTGCCATATATTATACTTCTCCATTGTACATTTTCAGCACACGTAGCTCCAACAGTGTGCAGCACTGTACCACTACGCTTCACTGTAGTGTTTAGTGATAGTAGTGTATTTTAAATCCTTGCACACTTGTACATGGTGCTATTTCAAACAAAAATATTTTATGCTGAGTTGGCAACACTGCTTCACCTATGGCAACATTGTTTGTGGTTTTCGATGGGGCATTTTGTTCTCATTACATTGTGCAACTTCTGTTGTGATTGCTTTCACGGTTTTCAAGATATTTACTTTAAACATGCATAATTCTATGACAATTTTTTGGATATTCAAAATTTGAAATTCAAATTTTGAATCCCGTAGCTCCTATCCTTCTGGCCCATAGCATTTTAAATTTGCTCATTTTCATTTCTCATGATGCTCTATCAGGTGTGCTATGTGGCAATCAGATTTTAGTGACAACTTGTGGGACCTTCCCGTGTAAGAAACAAGAAAAAAATCCAGTAAACATTTCCAAGAAATCGCTTTCCTTTTAGAGATATAGACTGCTGAAAACATGGGGAAATGAGCTTCTGAGTTGAATTTATAAAAACTCTTAGACATCGTTCGGGGGCGATGTGTTTTCGTCTTTGAATTCAAATCCCCTCTATTCAAAAAAAAAAAAAAAAAAAAAAGATTTAGAGTAATTGAATAGCAATGCAAGACAGTACCCGAAACAAGTGCGGAATTTCCAGATATTCCGTCAGAAAAAGTGGGCCTGATTGATGTCGCATGGAATGACGCTCCAGCATCTTTGGCAGGACGTCGATATTCTGAATGGAATGAAGATGGCGACTAAATTCCTGCGTGTGGTGCATGGTTGCCTAACTATAGCACTGAATATGTGTAGGGCAAATTAAAATTAAATATCTTTAGTTTAGCATATTATATTTATGATTTTTGTGCCAAGGAGGAAAATTTTTAATGGACGTGAATGATGTTAATTACGGAGGGATTGATAGAATGAAATGGTAGAACTCCAAAAAGCCTACGGATATGATATTGACCATTAACAATTTATTTGCTCTGGGATCAAATCTGGAACTTGGAGCAGAGATGAGCGCTCTGCCACTAATCCACCGTGGCACCTCGAAACAGATTATAAAGACCACATAGCACATGGACGTCCACGGTACGTCGGAGACTGATCCGCAATGGACAACGGGACATCCTGGGATCATCCGAATTTGCTCTCGGGACATAAATAGATCCTCCGTGGGATATCCAATTTCCGCTGATATCCTGGAAAAGGGATATTCAACGAGACTTCAAACGGATGTCCACTGGTAAATCGTGGAATAATGTGGTTCTAGGTATGTCCGGCGTAGAATTTCCCAGGGATATCCTGTCTCATCAGGGATATTCTACGTGGGAATCCTTTAGGGCATCCAATCCAGGACGTCCATGGGATGTCTAGTCATTATTTCGATAATCCCGGGAACTATGTGGAATAATTAGGATCAAAATGGGACGTCCTAGGGACGTCGTGAGGCAGTTGACAAGTGAATCACACAAAAGGGAGAAAGAGGAAAAACAAAATACTTTGCAAGAATGAGCCGAAAATGACTATGTTTACAAGGTAGACACCTCGGAAAGTTTCGAGGTTAATACTAGGAAAGTGACAATATCACAGAAGTACGGTAGCAGGCTGCCTACAAAGGAATATAATACTGATTTTTCGAAGACCGTAAACCAGAGATGTAGAGCAAATGTACTCTCGTACTACTGTAGGCAATAGTCGTAAGGGCCGGATTCCATAAGTCTCCCTTTTGGATTTTCTTTGCAAGGGCTTTCAGGTTTGATCGAAATCCAACTCAGTTGATTGTGGACAATATCCTACCCGTGATCTTTTTTAGGTACTCTAACTTCCACATTCTCATTCCACCAATTCTTGCATAATTATAATAATTCACTTTTATTAGCTTCTTTCTTCTTTAGCTCACAGGGCATAGTCGTAAGACGTTAAATTAAAGATATAATTTGACTTCATTTTGTTGTCTATATTTCTTCACTTCTGTCGTTGTGCACTGACACACCACACGCATAAAATTTGTCGCCATCTTCATTTGATTCAATATATCAATGTTCTGCGTTCGTCAATCTATACGTGATCATTTGGATCCACATTTCCTAACGGAATATCCGGGGATCCCCTTCTTGCTTGGGAGAGTCCCTTGGACAACCATTAAACTGTTCTGACAAGGTACATTCGCGAAGTGTCTTCTCTGGATTCATGTAAAATTGATTCAAATGTAAAGTTCCCCGTGGCCCAATGTGTATTGTACTATAAGGTCCATACCGGTGATTTGCATATTTATGAGCCTTCATATATCCGGCACATATTGGATTCAACTTTCGATTTTTCAAATGGAAATAGCTGCAAGTGACACATCAAATTCATGTACAATTTTCTCAGAAATTCACCAAAACAATTTCTAACTTGAAAAATACTGTAGGTATAAACAAACTTTTTACAACATTGGTGTCGCAATCTTATTATATTTCTGTGAATCATTGTTATATACTGTAAAAAGGAAGTATTGTATTAGGTCAAAATCTCTAATGTAAATCCAGATACTACTAGATTTGCGTGAAGACCTACCATTTCCGTATTAACGTCTGTGTCTGTATGGATGTACGTTCAGATAATATTTCATCAACAATAAATCACGTAAAAAATTACATATACACACAGGGCCTTGCACAACTTTCTATTTGGTTCAATATTCATGAAGTGCCTGACATTTAACATGCAATACCTTGCAAATGGTACAAGTTACGCTAAAAGTCACTACACCAACGAATTTCCGAGAAAATTGTACATGAATTTGATGTATTACTTGCACCTATTCCTATTTGAAAAACCGAAAGTTGAATCCAAGATGTCGGATCCAAGATGGAGGCCGGGATGAGTAACTTGTGTCAGAGAAGCAATACATGATCCAATTTGTCTTGTATATGCCCACATTCATGTGCAGTTACATCTAAAGAAACTAAAGCAATTTTGTGTCTGAGCGTTATAATAGTGTATGATTGAATTCCAGATAGGCCTATATGAAGGTCCATAAATATGCAAATTACCAGTATAGGCTGCTAAAATTAGTACAATACATGTTGGACCGCCGGGAACTTTACATTCGAATCTATTTTACACGAATTCAGAGAAGACACTTCGCGAATGTACCTTATGGATCATGTATTTATGGAAAGAGCATATTACAACTCTAAGATAACAATATGCCGCCTCTTTCTATGGAATCGTTTTGGAGATATCGAACTCCAAGGTTCATTTTATTACACTTCGGTAGTCAGTATCACTGAAAAAGGCGATTCCGAGTACATGTTTAATTTTTTTTCGTTTCTAGGTAGAATCACCATCCAAGCATTGCAACACCTTTAGAAACACCGTGTAGGGGAGAGGTGGACAATGGCGATCACCTAAGAAAAATGGGTTATTACGTAGTTTCATTTGCAAAATATATTGAAACAAATTTGTAAATACGTACTCCAATCCTTCTACAATAAGTGTGTAAAACAAAAAGAGGATCATTCTTTCAGTTCGGGAACACGATGGAAAAAACTCAAATTGCTACTTTGGTCGCCATTCCCATCACATGTTGGTAATGGCGATCACAGTACAAGCTTAATAAGCACACATAGTTTCATAGGCAGTTCAAGATTTTTTTTTCTACACTGCGCCATCGAAAGACTGAGAAACGTCAACTGAATGTTTTATTGACGTTTTTTCAAAGACACGTCACAGATATATCCATGTGGTAGAGACCTGCACGGGCCGGGCGGACTTTGCTATTTCTTTGGGCCGGGCCGGGCTTGGGCGGGCCGACACTGTTATTTCTTTGGGCCGGGCCGGACTTGGGCTGGCCGACACTGACTTCCCTTCAGGTCGGGCCGGGCTGGGGCCGATCAATTGCAATTCTTTAATAATTATTGACTTTCGTTAAACGATAATTGGAATAAAGCCAAACGTTGAAGAAGTGTGTCCGTGAAAAATGTTACAAAGAATGCAATAGCTATTTACAGTTTGTGTTGCTTAGCGGCTCCACTTTCACTATAGGGGATTGCAGGCATTATGCGGTAAATTGAGCTCTGACCTTGACCTTCACTAAACTCAAAATATAACAAGAAGGGGTGGGAATGTTTTGCCTGTCGCTAAACAATATTGGCATCTTCACTTTATGCTAAAAATCAATTAAGTTAGATTTTTGTTACAGGGAATGGAGTTTTTGTTCTCTCGATGACAGGCAAAGTTCTAGGAGGGAGGCAATGGTACCATTCGGGAGGCATGCGTCAGGTTGTGAACCAGAGTTTAGAAAATGTTTCTGAGGGTTGGAACAAATTTAGTACTAAATTTTGAGAAAGATTAGGGCTCGAGCTATTTTTTTAAATTTATCGGGCCGGGGTCGGGCTAAAAACTTTTAAAATTTATCGGGCCCGGGCGGGCTTGGTCCAAGAATTTTAAAAAACTTATCGGGCCGGGCCGGGCTCGGGCCGAAAATCTCCAAATCTTTTCGGGCCCGGGCTGGGCCGGGCCTAGGTATGTTTGGGCTGGATTGGGCTCGGGCCGAAAAATTCGGCCCGTGCAGGTCTCTACCATGTGGTAAGTCCACAACAGTATAGTGAGCATGCACCCACGATCCACAAAGGTTACACCGATACCAAAGTTTCAGTGAGTTTGACTCAAGTAGACATATTACCTATCTTAGGTCTAGCCTTTTTTATAATTTTTGCCTGGAGAAGTATTCCAAATTTTTGTTAGGAATGGCGATCACCATGATGGTAAACCAATAACGTTAATCGGCATTCCCAACATTGCGCCATTTTGAAACTTGAGCTGGTTATACTGTAAAACGTAGTTTATTTGAAGTATAACTACCGGTATGTGTCGTGCATTAGGCGTAAATAAAACTTTTTATGAATCTTAGTAACTTCAAGATCTTAAACTTAAAATTGTACGTATCGTGAGTTGAAATATGCAGATCCTTATAAGAAAATCAACAAAAACGAGTGTCAGCACGCTGTAGACTTCAGTCTTCTCTGACAACTTACTGTTTTTTTTTAACCCAAAATTTCCGTTTGTTTTTCCAGGCCTTTACAACACAAATCACGACACCCTCACCAAAGGCCTGTTATATCTTCCGTCCCGCTGCAGCGGTATTTGACCCCAGTTTGAACTCGTACAGCATATACACCCTAATGACGCTCTGTGAGATCTCATGTTCACTCTGTCCTTACACAAGTGCACGGTGTAACTGAACTGTCACAACCAGGTAGTATGTAGAATATACCCACAGCAACAACTGACCTTCGCCTTTTCTCTATTCGCATTTAACTCACGATGTAAGGGCCAGTTGAACAAATACCTCCCCAAAAAGCGACAGAATTTTCTTGGTTACCTTTATATTTGTACTATAAAATACTTGTTTGTACTTGTTCTGTCTTATTTATTTATTTATTGAAATAGCTGGGCTGAGCTCGTCGACAGCGAAATCTTTTGCACCGTTCTGTGACATTAAAAATAGGCAATTAAAAAAGAATAAAATCATATTTTCAGAGGAAAAATATGAAAAATGCTCTCACAAGGCAGTCAGGAGTTGACCGTGTTACAGGAAGGAGAAAAGTTTGAGAATCATCTGGGCATCCTCTCTAAGCAAAGTAGGTATATCAGCTGGTAGTCCAAGGCGGGACCGGCAGTGGCGGATCTAGGCCGGGGCCAGGGAGGCCTAGTCCCCCAGTTTTTTGAGTGACAAAAATAAGTTAAGCTATTATTTAAATATCTTTGAAAGTTTATAGCAACCTGATATACAATTCATAGCCGGGGTTCTGATAGTGGTGTTCGATAAGGCTGATGACCTATCGAATTTCGGGAGTGAAAATTTATCGAATTGTCATCGGTTACTCGAAACCGTACGAGTATTTGAAATTATCGAAGTTTCGAGTATTATCGAAGTCTCGGGTATTATCGACATTTCGAGTATTATCGAAGTTTCGGGTATTATCGAAATTTCGAGTATTATCGAAGTTTCGGGTATTATCGAAATTTCGAGTATTATCGAAGTTTCGGGTATAATCGAAGGTTCGAGTATTATCGAAAGTGTCTTGCAGCCAATGATTCCTTCTTGCAGTCAAACTAGTCAGACAACTAATCATCCAAACTAATCATCTGATTAGTTATTGCAAAGTTGTATTTGTGAAGAGAAAAGAAAGCATGCAGAAAGGGACTGCTTTTCCGACACACACACACACACACACATACACCACCCCATACACACAGGAAGTTTAATTTCTTCTTGAATTGTAACTCTTGTTTGTTATTTGCTGACCACCTATCGAGTCAGTGTTAGCAGACATATGGTCTTAAACGTACAAATACGATAATTTGCTCTTCGTACGATATAGTACACGGTCCAACACCTCAACCATATTAATCATGTGCGGTGTTGCTAAAATTTTGTGGGAAAATTCTATTTTTAAGTCAAATGTTTTATCTTCTGTCATGTTTTCCCTCTCTCAATGACCTCTAGTTCACACATTGACGCAATCAGATATGATGATGCTTTGGGCGCAAACTTCCCATTTCGCCTTTCAGCAAAATAAATGTTAATCAAATCAGTGGCGATTTCAGGGGGTTATTCAGGAGGGATATTCCCCCACAAAGATATCTCTGATCGTATTCACCGTGGGTTACCAGAATTTTTGCTACTTTCACCCTCTGTGTATTCAAAATCTCCCGGGGTATGATTACCATAATTTCTGGACACCAATCCCAGACATTTTTTTAAAGAATGGCGTGTGTTTATTGAGAAGTTAAAAGAAAGTCTAACCCAGCGTTTTCCAACCTTTTTCAACTTGCGGCACACTATGGGTGTAACTTGAAATCTCGCGACACACTCATAAATTTTATTATTTTTAAATATAAAATACCATGGTATCTTTTTCTGTGATTACTGATACCCTTACAGAGAAGAAAGCTCCATCACTTGTTTTCCACCATAGTAAACCATTATCCTACTTATTTTTCATTCTAATTTAAAAATAGAAAACAATTGCAATGAAATATTGGATTTAGGTTTTTAAAAATACGCTTTCGTTTTCAAAAACTGCATCCAAACTTTCACTAACAAGGAAGATCACTAAATAACGAACGAACAAACAAATCTCTTTTACTTTTAGGACACAAATGTAGGTAACTCGTATGCATGTTTGTTTTGTCGAAAGGAATGAATATTTTAAAATTTGAAGTTACGAAATAGTCTGCAACAATAAAGAAGCAATAATGGTCATAACGTCATAACAATGATGACAAATACCTTTTTCAATATTAAAAATGTACAGAAAAGTAACACTGTATGAAACTTAAAATTGTAGAGTCATACTAGAGGTTCATAGTAATGTGAAATACAAATATACATTTTTCCCTATGTCCTGCAATTTAATTGCTATAGAATTAATAATTTTGTTTCGATTTACTCGCGGCACACTGGTTGGAAAACGCTGATCTAACCTTAAGTTCCAAAAATGCTTATGCTCATTTTCTTTACTTAAAACATATTTATATATTATTGTCTCAATTATTTTTCTGAGTAAAGTATTCTTCCGAAGAACACCTTATCGCTATTGATTTTTCATAAATATCAACACAAGACAATTTGCAAGCCAACCACTTGACCAAACGTAGCGAAATTTCCCGACCTTCCATTTCCCCTAAGATTTCAGACATTAGTCAATTCCAGACAATTTTCCGTACACAGGCTTGAATCCCGGACGAATGGTAAGTCTATCTGAGGGATGCTTTGAAATCATCACTGAGCTTAATGAAGATGAAAACGGAAATAGATCTTACAATATTGCGAGCGGTGATTATATTCAATGAGAAAAAGCTAAAAGGCTATTACTCACCGCAAAAAAATATATGCAGCAAAATTTTCTTTTACATGCAACAGGTAGTGCTTTCGGAAGATGCAACTTCCTTCTTCAGCCTGTGATAGACTCCAACAAGGATTAAAAAAAAAAAAAATGAAGGAAGATTTCAAAATGGTTAAAAGTTTAGGATATGTAAAAAACAAATATTCTGTCAAACATTATTCCCCTATGTTTTAATGTTTGACAAAATATTTGTTTTTTTACATATCCTAAACTTTTAACCATTTTTTATTCGTAATGGAACACTTTTAGTTTAACTTAGAGCTAAACGAAGTTAATATTCGTATGATTCCGGTTTGGATCCCAATGAAGGTGCTTGCCTTTGAGAAAAGTCAGAGTAATGTTTTGAATCTCACTTTATGAAATAGGGCTTATCCCATATAGCTTTGTGTTGAACTGTAATATTAATACCCAATCAAACAATCGATTGTGAATTTTACATTAGGATACATGACGATGCATCAATATAGATTACACACACACACACACAACTCATTTTCTGAATTGCAATACAAAAAAAATCAGTAGACCTGGTAATCCTGAACACCTGTGGAAGAGAAGAAAGTCAACAAACATTCTGATAAGACTAGTTGCCACCCTCCCCACTGCCTTCATTAGTAGAGGAATTTCGTTATCAGAATGTTCTTAGAAGGGACACAAAAATCACAAAGAAAGCTTGGTTGTTTGTAGGCATGAGCAGTAGGCCCTCTCTCTCTGTCATACATTGTCCACCTGTTCTGCAGTATTGCTTTTGTCTGATTCCATCAATCCATCAACTGGGTCTACTCTTGAACATGTGTTGTTTGGTTCCGTCCTCTAGTTCCATTAACCGAATCCACTGTCTCAATCCACCTCTTCTTTCCTCTGAGCGAATCCGTCTTTTGATTCCGCCAATCAATCCGGTTCCTTTCAGAGATTCGGTCCTTTCATTCCACTAAAGGATTCGTTGTTTTGGAACGAATCACTCCGGAACTACCTATCACTAATTGAAAGTACAAATATTATCGAAGTTTCGAGTATTATCGAAAGTTTGAATATTATCAAAGTTTCGAGGCTTATCAAAAGTTCGAATATTATCGAAGTTTCGGATATTTGAAAGTTCTAGTGTTATCAAAATTTCAGGTAATTTTGAAAATTTGATTATTACAGAAATTTCAGGTGTACTCGAGACTTAGAATATTAACAAAATTTCTGGTATTCTCGAAACTTTGAATATTATCGAAATTTCGATAATTATCCAAACTTTCAATATTATTGACATTTCGGTTATTGTCGAACCATTACGAAACTTCATTGCTCGAGTATTCAAAAGTTTTCGAATGTCACTAAATTTTGTCAATCTTGATTTCTTTTATTTATGTGCGTTTTAGGCCCGTCTCATATGCGCGAGGCTAATGGCACCAAAAGAAATATATATGCCTGACTGACATTCGAATCAAGGATCCCTAGCTTCGGAGTGCAGCAAGCTAACCCTATTTGCTAGCAAGGTTGGTATGAAATCTTAAGTGCCGATAACAATGCAGAAATTAATAATAATTATGTCAGGTATGAAGGAAAAGTGCTTATTAATGATTGATATTTTACTTGTAATTTAAAAGGTTTATAATTTATCAATATCGCCCCATAGGAGAGGGGATGGATACTACTAGATGTTAACATGACTTTCCAAAAAAATTGAATTCAAACCTTATAGCTATCGAGCAGTCCACTCTGACCCATTTTTTCTTTCCTTTTTAGCCCACCTTATAAAAAGGGACGGGCTAAAGTAACGGCTCGCGCCGTGTGTGTGTGTGTGTCTGTGCCACGCAAAGGGCACCAGATAGAGCGATGCGCTTTTGCAGGCACTAACATTGTAAGTTATTGCGACAAACAGAACCGGTATGGTAAAAGTTGTCAGTCGCACCATTTCAACATGGTGGCCAAAAGAAAATGGAAGCAATGGGAGAGTGACAAAGTATAATCATGCTAATATTCTAAGCTGATGAACGAATCGCGTGATTCTTTGCACGATTACTGACTTTAGTCACCTACAAGTTACAGGCTTATAATTTCATGGGGGCGGGCTCCGGGGGATGCCAAAAGGAATGTTCGAAAACGGCAAAAATGAGGGTTCTGCAAACCTTCTTATCGGGGGAAAGAATGGGTCCAATTACTGCGGTACGTGGTCATAGATATTTCAAGATGGCGGCAAAAGGGAAATTTTGGTCATAGAAAGGCGCGTTAAAAATATAAGGAAAGTCCCGGTTTCTAATCGTTACATAGTACTGCAGTACGTGATCATAGGGATTTGAAAATGGTAACAAAGAAGAAAATGGAAGGAGAACACTGGCGGAAGGGCGGGTCTAGCTCGTTTTTCATTCACATGCAGCAAGTATTTGATGGAAAGTGATCTTTAGCAATGTAATGAAATTTATTTTTCTACTACTATTGCAGTATTCGCCTTTTTTGATTGTAGTTAAAATTTAACTGGATTGTATAACTTTAAACTATTCTAAAACATATCAATCGTTTGGTGTGAAATCTAGCTACTTCACATAACTTACATAATACCAAGAGTCTACTATGAAGAAAGGAAAAAGGCTGATATACAACTGAAACGTATTAAACTCCAGATCCAAAAAGACAGTAAAATATTATAGTGGTAATAGTAATAAAAGTAGTAGTAATATTAATATTGAGAAAACCGTAATATTAATATTAGTCATAACATCACGAATACGCTAAAAGTAAGAACAAATATTCGAATTCAAGCGAGTTCCCCTTGTCATAAGGCACCCAAATGCAACAGGCATATGATGAAAGCAAAAAGGAACAACATCTTAAAGTAAGTTCTATCAAAATCGTGCAATCAGTTCGAAAGTTATCGTCGGATATCACATACAAACAGACAGCGCGATCTATAGGGAGCTTCGCACCCAAAATTCCCAAAGTGTGTTTCAATGATACTCGAAGTTCAAATATTACACGAAATTTAGACAATCTCAAATACTAGAAGGGTTTCAAGTACTGGATAATAAATTCTCAAAACCGAAGTTCGATAAGTCTCCAGCCTTATCGAAAGTTCGATAAGTCTCCAGCCTTATCGAACTTCCTTACTTCTACCTTTATCAGAAGCTGTCTCCATCCAAAACTTCAATTAAATCCTCGAAACCAGATACAAACTATTCCTTTTTCTGCCTACCCTGTTGTTGACGCAATCGGTAAAGTGGAAGTTTGTAGACTAATGGGGCCTTATGCAGAGTCGTTTTGACGTATGATTAGCGTCATACTAAATGCCTGAGCACTGGAGGAAACATGTTAATCGAACTCTTTAGTATGTCACTAATCACGGGTTAGAACGACTCTGCATAATGCCCATGGTGTCTTGGATTCCAATCCTGTTCGGGTGATGCATGTTTTACCTTCTTTTCTCTCTCTCTCTCTCTCTCTCCCTTCCCTGACAGATTACTTAATCCTTGTACATACATAAACATTGGTCTTAAAGACATGTGGGTAGAAACTCTTCTTTCACTTCATTTCAAGGGAGGCAACTTTTAAAATGAACACCCTGCGTATATGTAGTACACATGTAGGCTTACACGTATGATAACATCGATTGCATTGTTTCTTCCAGATCTTTTAGTATTTGATGCTTGCAAACAATTCGAGTCTCTCAAACTCGTTGAATGTTTCTAACACTTCGAGTGTCTCAAACGTTTCAAGTGTCTCAAACGTTTCGAGAGTCTCAAACATTTCGAGAGTCTCAAACAATTCGAGAGTCTCAAAACAATTCGAGACCCTCAAACATTTCGAGAGTCTCGAAAGTTCGATAATTCGATAAAATTAAAAATCTTTATCGACGAAACGGTTTTGAAATGATATCGAATTGTTATCGATTACTCGATTATCGGAACAGCCCTAGGTTCTGATTGCTCCCCTCAGTTTTACCTTCTAGATCCGCCTCTGGGGTCCGGTCAGGAACAAGAGGAAGACACACTAGGAGAAGAGGGCGGATTCTATCCTCGCAACAGATTCCCTTGCGTCAGATGGCTATGCCCGGTACGAAAGCGTGCTAATCTTTCTTCAAGCCGTTCAAGAACGAGAACTCGTGGCTTGACAGCATGAAGTTTACTATGTATACACGACTCCAAAAGTGCATTACCACCTGCAATTCTCCTTTTCCTGCAATAGCAGGCAACCCAAAAAGCTAGGCGGTTGGGTTGGTTGCGAATTCGAAAGGCGTTGGACCAAACCACAATTTTGTAACAAATATATCAGTGTGGCAAACTGCAAATAACAGAATAAAACGAATTATTGAAAATGACAATTTTATTATCGTGGCAAAGTTGGATAACATCAAAAGTTACAAAATGATCTTACTTAAGCAGTTCAAACTAGATGAATGGCAAGAAACACATATCACAGGAAAGAATTTACTCCTCCTCCGCAACAAAAAATAATCTCATAAAAAGAAAAAGTTACATAATGTGAAGGTTTAATATAAAAGCCTCACAAAATATTTTGAAAGTTGACAATCGAAAATTCAAGAACAACTGAGCCGATGTGCATGCGAATGAATTGTGAACAGATATTGCAGACGTAAAATGAGGATACGGGTTTCGTATTTTCCTAAAAAAAAGAGTTGGGTGGAGCACGAGCAACTCCAAACCTTTGATCACGAAATATGAAACGTGCTAGTAACACTATGTCAAATGTGTCTAAAGGACATGAAGAATTGCAACGAAACTTTGTTCATGGACAATAGGCAAAAATAAACGAATACGGGTTCTTATGTTCTGTGGAAAAACGATTTTAGGGGGCAAAAGTCCCCACGCAAATTGTTTAAAGCTGACGCCCGAAAGGCAAGGAGAAGTGAACAAAAGTGAATGAAATTGTGAACAGAGATTGCAGACGTAAAATGAGAATACGGGTATAGAATTTTCTTGAAAAAAAATGTTGGGTGGGGCACGGACCTCTCCAAACCTTTGATCACGGAATATGAAATCTGCTAGTAATACTATGTGAAATGTATGTGAAGGACATGAAGAATTGCAACGAAACTTTAGGTATAGATAATACGCAAAAAACAAAGGAATACGGTTTTTACTTTTCTGAAGAAAAACGGTTTCAGGGGGCAAAAGAACCCACACCCAACTTTTGAAAGTTGACGCCCGAAAGATAAAAAGAAGTGAACCGAAGTGAATGAAATTTTGCACACATATTGTAGACATAAAATGTTGGTATACGAGTTTTGTATTTACCTGAAAAAGACGGTTAGGTGGGGCACGGACCCCTCCAATAATTGGATCACGAAATATCAAAAGTTCTCGTAAAAGTATGTGAGATGTGTGTAACGACATGAAGAATTGCAACATAGCTTTCTGTATGGACAATACCCAGAAAATAAACGAATACGGGTTTTCATGTTCTGTGGAAGAACGATTTTAGGGGGCAAAAGTACCTACGCAAAATTTTTTAAGCTGACGCACGGAAAGCAAGAAGAAGTGAACCGAAGTGAATTAAATTGCGAACAGAGATTCAGACGTAAAATGAGGATACGGGTTTCGTATTTTCCTGATAAAAATGTTGGGTGAAGCACGGACCCTTCCAAACCTTTCATCACGAAATTTGTGAAGTGCTAGTAACACTATGTGAAATATGTGTAAAGAACATGCAAAACCGCAACGAAACTTTACGTATAGACAATACGCAAATAAAAGGATTACGGCTTTTTTAATTTCTGCGGAAAAACGGTTTCAGGGGGCAAAAGAACCCACCCCAAACTTTTGAAAATTTACGTCCGAAAGATAAGAAGTGAACCAAAGTGAATGAAATTTTGCACACATATTGTAGACATAAAATGTGCGTATACGGGTTCCGTATTTACCTGGAAAAGACTGTTAGGTGGTGCACAGACCCCTCCAAACCTTGATCAATTTTGTTTTTATATTCTGTGGAAAAACGACTATCGGGAGCAAAAGCTCCCATCCAAAATGTTGAAATTTTATGCCTGAGTGAAGTGGACCGAAGTGAATGAAATTACGAAAAGATATTGCAGACATCTAATTAAGGAATACGGGTTTCGTATTTTCCTGGAACAAACGGTTGGATGGGGCACGGAACCGTCCAAACATTTGATCAAGAAATATCAAAAGTGCTAGTATCAGTATGTCAGATGTGCGCAAAGGACATGGCGAATTGCAACGAAAGTTTGTGTATGGACAATACGCGAAAAATAGACGAATATGAGTTTTTTTATTTACTGCGGAGATACGGTTTTAGGGGGCATAAGCTCGAACCGAAAATTTTAAAAGTTGACGCCCGAAAGGCAAATAGAAGTTAACCGAACTGAATGGAATTGTGAACAGATATTGCATACGTACAATGAAGGTACAGGTTTCGTATTTTCATGAAAAAAACGGTTGTGTGGTGCACGGATACGTGTTGACAATATGCAAGAAATAAATGAATACGGATTTTTATTTTCTGCGGAAAAACGGTTTTAGAAGGCAAAACTATCACCCAAAATTTTGAAAGTTTACGCCCGAAAGGCAAGAAGAAGTGAACCGAAGTGAATGAAATTATGCACAGATATTTTATACACAAAATAAGGGAATACGAATTTCGTATTTTCCTGGAAAAAAAGATGGTTGGGTGGGGCACGGAGCCCTCCAAACATTTGATCACGAAAACATTGTAAGCGTTAAAAGCGCCTCCCGCAATATTATAAAATACAATACATACTGTTTGAGCTTACTGTTGATCTTCCAAATTTGAAAAATCGGATGGATACACTTGTGAAACACGAAAGGTCTTATTTTACATATCCAATAACTACACACAATTTCTTTCGCCTCTGTCCACTCCTTCCGCCACGAGACGCCTCGGTCCACCCAAAAGTTCTTTGCAGGAAAATACGAAACACGTATTCCTTCATCTTACCCCTAAAATATTTGAGAACAGTTTCATTCACTTCAGTCCACTTGTTATTACCTTTCGGGCGTCAACTCTCAAAATTTTGGGTCTCGTTTATCGCCCTCTGAAACAACTTTACCGCAGAAAATAAAAATACACGTATTAGTTTATTTTATGTGTAATATCTACCTACCAAATTTTATCAAAATCGGAGTGTTACACTTGGGAAGTGTTACTTGTCAGTCATTGTAGAACTATTTTCCTTGTTTTTCCATCAATAAGAAATTGCCTGACAAATAAAGGGTCCAAATGGATGAATCGAGTTGCGGGATGAGACTTAGTGCGACTGATAGAGGATATGGAAATATGTATGTGTGCAAAGTTATAAGGGCTGAACGCCATAAGAAACGGAGGGGGGTCAAAATTGATGGCAGGAGGGCTATGCTATGTTATTGAAATACATCAAATAAACTATTGAATATGAAAATAGTGAAAGATAGACAATGCAAACGGCGATAGTTTCTCATATTGACAGAAGAAGAATGGGCAGAGTAGATCGCGAACCTCTGGCGGCACCTTCAAATCCGCCATTTTGAAATCTGTGATAATTTTGGAAATGGAAAGGTAGTGATGTGATATATCAGTTAGGGCCAGCATGTTCTCAAAAGTCAATTATGAACTTTAGTGATCGGTATCTGTACTTAGTTGTTAGATTTAGGATAATCTTCATAGTTATTTACGAAAATCTTGGAGACTGATACTCGTATGTTGAAAGTTTGGACTATCACGAAAACACATGTAAGTTGAACATGTCCAAAGGCAAGAAAACTAACCTCGAAATTTGGTATCCAAGTTGTATATTATTATATTTCACTGTCGAATATCAAATTTCACTGTTAGTTTTCTTGGGTTATTTTTTGTCCATAATACGACTAATAATGCTAAAAGACTCACAAATCAAATTTAGTTCGTACCTTCAGCATTTCTTACTATCAACGTTCAATTGTAGTTCTTAGTTTTTGAAACTTATGAGCCTCATAGACTCCTTCTTTCTTACAAATATTAGTATCAATAATATAACCTATTGAAAAATTATCTTAACGGTAACCCACCGACAAACTGTAAGCAACCCCTGTAAAATGAAATGAAGTATTTCATTTTAACGAACCACGATTATGCTCTTTTGGGCTAAGGGAGACAATGATTAAGGCAAGTGAATGTTGATGGAAGATATGATGGAAGGAGAATGTGGAAGGAAATTGAAGTATCCCGAAAAAACCCACACACGATACGATGGTGTCCACAACAAAGTTTCTTGGCTGAGGATCGAACCAGAAGCCCCACGTACCAGAAACAAGTGTTTACCACTGAGTCACCGTGTCCTCCCCCAATCCCTAAGAGACGCGGGCATCCAGTTAAGAATAAATGACAAAAAAAACGTACTTACCATTTTCTCACAAAGGGAACTCCACGAATCCCACATTCTGACCGTTTGTACTTCTTGTATGTTGGTTTATCACAAACATTATTTGGTATATCGATACATATGTCAGAATAATAGTGTTTCCTCCAAAATAGAGGCAGGTGACTTAGTGATAGAGCGCTTACTTCTGGTGCGGGATGGACCTCGTTCGATCCCAGACTTAAACTTTGTAGTGGATACCATCGTACCCGTGAGACTTCTCGGAATTATCCTTTTTTCTCCTACATTCTCATTTCACGAATTATTTCCCAAAAATTAGATTCCATCTATTACTTCTCTTTATTATTGGATCGGATTTCAGTTTAGCATCCCTTGGGTAGCAAAATTACATGAGATATGGAGCTACGGATTAACGTGAGATCCGAAATGCTTGCGCTCCCGCCGCGAATCCGAGCCGGGTCTCCTATGCGAAAGTCGCAGACGCTACCCAATATTAATGCGTGATCTCTCTGTCTTCATTAGCCTAGAAGGCATAACATTTAAACTTTATGGACTTCATATAATTTCAGTTCTTCCTCGATAGCCAATTCTATACTGAGACAAAGTAGATTAATCAAATGTGTCCATCTTCCCTTTTTTATAATTTTAATGATGTTCTTGTAACTTTGACCGTGTTCTAAGATTCCTGTTAGTTGAAATATCGTATTTCATTGTACTTAACTTGCCTCGGTCAACGTTTCATAAAATATCCCCATAATTCTTCAATTTCTTTGAGGTGACCTTTGTGCTGCTCCTGTACCATATCGAGTTGTGCATTAATGGAAGCCATGGCTAAAAATAATATACATTTCCTTTCCCCCGACTTCGATCCGACATTTTGTTCTCGAGTTATCTCTGTTTTGGGCATTTTTCCGACTAGTTTTTGGCTGGTCATAGCGCCAAAAGGAAGCATTTGTGCACCCAGGTTGTCTTATCATTGTGTCAGGAATCAGCTCCCAAACGTTGTCAGTGTTGTTTTGAAACACGCTCTTTGCCAATCAATTTCCAGTATTCCCAAAACAAACCAAAAGTGAACTAAATTCACTAAATCGCCTACCCCTATGCTTTCTTCTTGTATATTACTTATTATATATTTATTTTGTAGTTGACAGAGATTGCCAATATTGATTGAAATATCTGGTTAAAAAACTAGTAGAGGAATTCCCTCTTCAGTACTGAAATTCTCTCCTTGCATCCTACCCCAATTTTAGGCGAGATGGAATTAAGTAAGATGGGAATTCCCATCTCGCCTAAAATGATAGGCATTCTTATCTTGGAGATATAAGTGGCTCATAAATCGTTATGCTAGATGGGATGGAATCATCTGAAAAGGTAGGAGGGGCGGTAGGTAGCGGCATGACGTCACGCCGTACCCCATGCCTATCTTTGTCCATTGTAAATACTTAGGAAGTGAGGGGCCGCCGTACCCAGTTTTTTGGATTTGGGGATAGGGTCCCCCGCGTTCCCACGCACTTTTACCCCTGCTGCTAAATATTAATTGCTGTGAGGACTAACGAAAAATATTATATAATAATAATAATAATAATAATAATAATAATAATAATAATAAAGTAATAAAATAATAATAATAATAATAATAATAATAATAAAGAATCTGAATGATAAATATATTTTTCAACTTTTACTACAATTGCTGTCTGTTCCCGTGAATCTGGTTATATTGTTTTTGTAAGGAATAAAGAGGCTTCAAACAACAATATGATTTGTATAAAAGAAAAAAAGCCTTATCAGTTGTATTACAAACTAACTGACCTTGTGTCTGTTTTTTTAAAACACAATGTTACGAGGCACAGAAGCCACCGCGCCTGCGGTGTGCTTGCTTTTTTGCCTCAGGAATTTTCAGTACTAAAATTAAGACTTTCATTCTGTCAATTTATGTGTAGCTATCAGTCAGTCACACAGGTTCTTTGCAACGCTGAATTTTAAAAGAAAGGTTTTGTTCATCGGATAGGAAACGAAGCCCATCGTACGTTGTAATCCCTTCCCCTCTTTTGCACAGTGTGTGAAATTTAACTTGTATACTGTAGTAAGTTACAGAATAGAGAATGCTATTTTTTTAAAAATGACTTTATCGAATAAGATTGACCATTATTACAATATGTTCAAGATGAAAAATATTCATTTAACAGTCGTCGTACTTAGTTGTCTGCACTGAAATTCCCATAATGTGCTTTCTTCTTTTCTAATATGAGCTCCGAGCTTCTTCGTGGCTAAATGGTTAGCGTACGCGCCTTTGGCGTGAGAGACCCTGGTTCGATTCCGGTGAGAGCTCATGTAGTTCAGATTTCACGATTAATCAGTAGGTCCCGTCTCATATAGCCTCGCTGCTGAAAGGGACGAGAAAATCAACTCATATTCAACACCATAGGAGATATAACTCCGAGAGTAATTTTTTCTCTGGAAAACCTCCCAAAATCATCAACGGTACGAAATATGTCTGCAATGCAAGATGTCAATTATTTCCAACTCTATGCTCTATGACCTAGTTTGCTTTTCATGTTTTCAGTAAACTAGACAGACAAAAGAAAGATTAGAGGCTTTCTTCCAGAAAATTGTCTTCGAGGGTGGGGGGTCACACAGGCCCGTATCCATGGGGAGTCTAGGGGGAAGGGCTCACCCTAAATTTTTACATGAGAATGATTTATGAGCATTGAAGTAGTCAGCCATTAGGATTTTTTTTTGTTTTAGGATGATACTAGATTCGACTCCTGGTGTAAGCTCAACTTTCAGTCCTGTGTCATTTGCAGGTCTCGTTTCATACAGATTCGTTGAAAATCCTCTAAACATGTGCTATGACTAGTATGCGAACTAAAGTTTTTTTTTTTAGCAAAAAAGAGAGATTTCTTGCTTTATACTCTGCCCTGTAATCCAGTTTTTCTGGAGGCGAGATAGTATGGTTGGGAACGGCCAATCAGATACAAGTTCCGAACCCACATTAAAAAGACCTTCTTTATAACCTTGGTGTTGTATAAGGACGAAAAACAAAAATATACTGATAGCTCCAGTAATGGATATTATGGGAAAGAGGTTTAAAAAAATAGGTGGTTTTGAAATAGAGAAAGGACAATTCCTGAGCTTTATTAGTATTACTAGCATATATTACCCGCTTTGCTCAGTTGAAATGAAAATTTAATAGCACAGCTCCGTATTTAATGTGTTTAGTGTCCGTAAAATATGTTGTTTTCGTTTTTAATGGCATCTATTTAAACAGCATCAGGAAGATCATTAAACAGCACCTCGGCGACCCCAAAAATCAAAGATTTGACACTAATAATGGTCATTTTCGGTCATTTATATGTATATTTCCTCCTCCCTCATGTTGCGGGCCATGGCATCGAAAGTGTCACTGTTCATCTCAGTGACTCCCCACAAGTGTGGATTTAGCACTAATTATCGGTCATTTTCCATTATTTTTAAATATCTCTTCCTCCCTCTCCCCAAGTTGTGGGGTTGAATTCGAATTTGAACGGGATCGAAAGTACCACTGTTTATCTAAGCGACCCAGAAAACTATAAATTTGACACTGATACTGGCCATTATCGATCATTTTATATATCACTTTCTCCCCTTCCCGCAAGTGGCGGAGCTGATTTTGCATTGAAACCGGATCGAAAATGTCACAGTTCATCAGAATGATCCTGAAAACTATGGATTAGGCACTAATATTGGTCGTTTTTGATTATTATTATTATTATATACAGCTCCCTTTCCCCCGTGCTGCTGCACACGGAATCAAAATTGTCACTGTTAATCTCAGCTACTCCTAAAACTATTGACTCGACACTAATATTACTCAGTTTCGACCATTTAAAATGTTTATACCCCTCTCCTCCATTGTACCCCCCTTCCCAACTATTAGAGCTTAACTTGGATTTAAACAGCGTCAGAAGTGTCACTGTTTGTCTCATCGGGCCCGAAAACTATGGATTCAACACTAATATCGGTCATTTTTGATCATTTTTAAATTTATCTCCCTCTCGCCCTCCCCTACGTTGCTTTATCAAAGTGAATAGCCTAAAGTAATCCCTGCCCCTAAACTCATGTATGTTGAAAATTTGATTTAGATCGGTCGGGTGGTTCAAGAGTGATGAAGTCACAAAGGCAGTCATATTTATTTTATTTTTTTACATGTATCTCCCCCTCCCCCTCCCCTACATGGGCTCGTCAAAGTGAAACGATAAAAAACACCAAAGGCCCGACCCTCATATTTGTTGAAAATTAGATGGAGATTGGTTGGGTGGTTCAAAAGTTATTAGGTTTTATTAATTTCTATTTATATGTCCCCCTCCCCCCTAGGATGTACCGTTAAAGTGAAATTACAAAAATGGTTTCAGATCCAAACCTCATATATCTTGAAAATTTGATTGCGATCGTTCGCATATTCAAGATATAGTTAAAGAGTTATTAAGTTACAAAAATAGTCACTTTCAGTCTTATATAAATTGATTTTTATATATCTACTCTCCTTCTCCGCCCCCACGTTGCTCCGTTAAATTAAAATTACAAAAACGATCCCAGGCCTGAGCCTCACGTATGTTGAAAATTTGATCAAGATCGGTCGAATGGTTCAGGAGTTATTAAGTTTTATTTATTTTTACACCCCCTCCCCCCAAGTTCTACCATCAAAGTGAATAGCGTTTAACCAGCCCAGCCGTTAAACTCATCCATGTTACAAATTTGATTAAGATCGGTGGGGCGGTTCGGGAGATTTAGAGTCACATATATATATATATATATATATATATATATATATATATATATATATATATATATATATATATATATTAGTAGTGTCGAATCTAGATATTTTCCTATGGGCGCAACGTGCGTCATGCCCCGCAACATGGGGAGGAGGAAATATACATATAAATGACCGAAAATGACCATTATTGGTGTCGAATCTATGATTTTTGGGGTCGCCGAGATGATCAATGATCTTTCCGATGCTGTTTAAATCGATGTCATTAAAAACGAAAACAGCATATTTCACGGGTACTAAACACATGAAATACGGAGTTGTGCTTTTAAATTTTCATTTCAACTTAACAAAGCGGGAAATATATGCTAGTAATACTAATAAAGCTCAGGTATTGTCCTTTCTCTATTTCAAACCCACCTATTTTTTAAATCTCTATCCCATAATATCTATTACTGGAGCTATCAGTATATTTTTGTTTTTCGTTCTTACACAACACCAAGGCTATAAAGGAAGGTCTTTTTAATGTTGATTCGGAACTTGAATCTGATTGGCCGTTCCAACCATACTATCTCGCCTCTAGAGAAACTGAATTACAGAGCAGAGTCTAAAGCAAGAAATTTCCCTTTTTTGCTAAAAAAAACTTCAGTTCGCATACTAGTCATAGCACATGTTAAGAGGTTTTTCAACGAATCTGTATGAAACGAGACCTGCAAATGACGCAGGACTGAAAGTTGAGCTTACACCAGGAGTCGAGAATCTAGTATCATCCTAAAACAAAAAAATCCTAATGGCTGACTACTTTAATGCTCATAAATCATTCTCATGTAAAAATTTAGGGTGAGCCCTTCCCCCTAGACTCCCCATGGATACGGGCCTGTGTGACCCCCCACCCTCGAAGACAATTTTCTGGAAGAAAGCCTCTAATCTTTCTTTTGTCTGTCTAGTTTACTGAAAACATGAAAAGCAAACTAGGTCATAGAGCATAGAGTTGGAAATAATTGACATCTTGCATTGCAGACATATTTCGTACCGTTGATGATTTTGGGAGGTTTTCCAGGGACAAAATTCCTCTCGAAGTTATATCTCCTATGGTGTTGAATATGAGTTGATTTTCTCGTCCCTTTCAGCAGCGAGGCTATATGAGACGGGACCTACTGATTAATCGTGAAATCTGAACTACATGAGCTCTCACCGGAATTGAACCCGGGTCTCTCACGCCAAAGGCGCGTACGCTAACCACTTAGCCACGAAGAAGCTCGGAGCTCATATTAGAAAAGAAGAAAGCACATTATGGGAATTTCAGTGCAGACAACTAAGTACGACGACTGTTAAATGAATATTTTTCATCTTGAATATATTGTAATAATGGTCAATCTTATTCGATAATGTCATTTAAAAAAATAGCATTCTCTTTTCTGTAACTTACTACAGTATACAAGTTAAATTTCACACACTGTGCAAAAGAGGGGAAGAGATTACAACGTACGATGGGCTTCGTTTCCTATCCGATGAACAATACCTTTCTTTTAAATTTCAGCGTTGCAAAGAACCTGTGTGACTGATTGATAGCTACACATAAATTAACAGAATGAAAGTCTTAATTTTAGTACTGAAAATTCCTGAGGCAAAAAAGCAAGCACACCGCAGGCGTGGTGGCTTCTGTGCCTCGTAACATTGTGTTTTGAAAAAACAGACACAAGGTCAGTTAGTTTGTAATACAACTGATAAGGCATTTTTTCTTTTATACAAATCATATTCTTGTTTGAAGCCTCTTTATTCCTTACAAAAACAATATAACCAGATTCACGGGAACAGACAGCAATTGTAATAAAAGTTGAAAAAGTATATTTATCATTCAGATCCTTTATTATTATTATTATTATTATTATTATTATTATTATTATTATTATTATTATTATCAGATAATATTTTTCGTTAGTCCTCACAGCAATTAATATTTAGCAGCAGGGGTAAAAGTGCGTGGGAACGCGGGGGACCCTATCCCCAAATCCAAAAAACTGGGTACGGCGACCCCCCACTTCCTAAGTATTTACAATGGACAAAGATAGGCATGGGATACGGCGTGACGTCATGCCGCTACCTATCGCCCCTCCTACCTTTTCAGATGATTCCATCCCATCTAGCATAAAGATTTATCAGCCACATATATCTCCAAGATAAGAATGGCTATCATTTTAGGCGAGATGGGAATTCCCATCTTACTTAATTTCATCTCGCCCAAAATTGGGGTAGGATGCAAGGAGAGAATTTCAGTACTGAAGAGGGAATTCCTCTACTAGTTTTTTAACCAGATATTTCAATCAATATTGGCAATCTCTGTCAACTACAATATAAATATATAATAAGTAATATACAAGAAGAAAGCATAGGGGTAGGCGATTTAGTGAATTTAGTTCACTTTTGGTTTGTTTTGGGAATACTGGAAATTGATTGGCAAAGAGAAGCTAATCAGAAACAGGATAGAAATGTAGAGCGTGTTTCAAAACAACACTGACAACGTTTGGGAGCTTATTCCTGACACAATGATAAGACAACCTGGGTGCACAAATGCTTCCTTTTGGCGCTATGACCAGCCAAAAACTAGTCGGAAAAATGCCCAAAACAGAGATAACTCGAGAACAAAATGTCGGATCGAAGTCGGGGGAAAGGAAATGTATATTATTTTTAGCCATGGCTTCCATTAATGCACAACTCGATATGGTACAGGAGCAGCACAAAGGTCACCTCAAAGAAATTGAAGAATTATGGGGATATTTTATGAAACGTTGACCGAGGCAAGTTAAGTACAATGAAATACGATATTTCAACTAACAGGAATCTTAGAACACGGTCAAAGTTACAAGAACATCATTAAAATATTTAAAAAAAGGGAAGATGGACACATTTGATTGATCTACTTTGTCTCAGTATAGAATTGGCTATCGAGGAAGAACTGAAATTATATGAAGTCCATAAAGTTTAAATGTTATGCCTTCTAGGCTAATGAAGACAGAGAGATCACGCATGGATATTGGGTAGCGTCTGCGACTTTCGCATAGGAGACCCGGCTCGGATTCGCGGCGGGAGTGCAAGCATTTCGGATCTCACGTTAATTCGTAGGTCCCTATCTCATGTAATTTTGCTACCCAAGGGATGCTAAACTGAAATCCGATCCAATAATAAAGAGAGGTAATAGATGGAATCTAATTTTTGGGAAATAATTCGTGAAATGAGAATGTAGGAGAAAAAAGGATAATTCCGAGAAGTCTCACGGGTACGATGGTATCCACTACAAAGTTTAAGTCTGGGATCGAACGAGGTCCATCCCGCACCAGAAGTAAGCGCTCTATCACTAAGTCACCTGACTCTACTTTGGAGGAAACACTATTATTCTGACAGATGTATCGATATACTAAATAATGTTTGTGATAAACCAACATACAAGAAGTACAAACGGTCAGAATGTGGAATTCGTGGAGTTCCCTTTGTGAGAAAATGGTAAGTACGTTTTTTATGTCATTTATTCTTAACTGGATGCCCGCGTCTCTTAGGGATTGGGGGAGGACACGGTGACTCAGTGGTAAACACTTGTTTCTGGTACGTGGGGCCTCTGGTTCGATCCTCAGCCAAGAAACTTTGTTGTGGACACCATCGTATCGTGTGTGGGTTTTTTCGGGATACTTCAATTTCCTTCCACATTCTCCTTCCATCATATCTTCCATCAACATTCACTTGCCTTAATCATTGTCTCCCTTAGCCTAAAGAGCATAATCGTGGTTCGTTAAAATGAAATACTTCATTTCATTTTACAGGGGTTGCTTACAGTTTGTCGGTGGGTTACCGTTAAGATAATTTTTCAATAGGTTATTGATACTAATATTTGTAAGAAAGAAGGAGTCTATGAGGCTCATAATTTGAAAGGCTAAGAACTACAACTGAACGTTGATTGTAAGAAATGCTGAAGGTACGAACTAAATTTGATTTGTGAGTCTTTTAGCATTATTAGTCGTATTATGGACAAAAAATAACTCATATCTACAAACCAAGAAAACTAACAGTGAAATTTGATATTCGACAGTGAAATATAATAATATACAACTTGGATAAAAAATTTCGAGGTTAGTTTTCTTGGCTTTGAACATGTTCAACTTACATGTGTTTTCGTGATAGTCCAAACTTTCAACATACGAGTATCAGTCTCCTAGATTTTCGTAAATAACTAAGAAGATTATCCTAAATCTAACAACTAAGTACAGATACCGATCACTAAAGTTCATAATTGACTTTTGAGAACATGCTGGCCCTAACTGATATATCACATCACTACCTTTCCATTTCCAAAATTATCACAGATTTCAAAATGGCGGATTTGAAGGTGCCGCCAGAGGTTCGCGATCTACTCTGCCCATTCTTCTTCTGTCAATATGAGAAACTATCGCCGTTTGTATTGTCTATCTTTCACTATTTTCATGATTCAATAGTTTATTTGATGTATTTCAATAACATAGCATAGCCCTCCTGCCATCAATTTTGACCCCCCTCCGTTTCTTATGGCGTTCAGCCCTTATAACTTTGCACACATACATATTTCCATATCCTCTATCAGTCGCACTAAGTCTCATCCCGCAACTCGATTCATCCATTTGGACCCTTTATTTGTCAGGCAATTTCTTATTGATGGAAAAACAAGGAAAATAGTTCTACAATGACTGACAAGTAACACTTCCCAAGTGTAACACTCCGATTTTGATAAAATTTGGTAGGTAGATATTACACATAAAATAAACTAATACGTGTATTTTTATTTTCTGCGGTAAAGTTGTTTCAGGGGGCGATAAACGTGACCCGAAATTTTGAGAGTTGACGCCTGAAAGGTAATAACAAGTGGACTGAAGTGAATGAAATTGTGCACAGAAATTGTAGACATAAAATGAGGGAAAACGCGTTTCGTATTTTTTTTTGGAAAAAACGGTTAGTTTGGCCACAGACCCCTCCAAATCTATGATCACGACATATCAAAAGTGCTAATAACAGTATGACAGAAGTGCCTACAGAACATAAAGAATTGCAACGAAAATTGTTTGTACTGACAATATGCGAAAAAAAAACTAATGCCTTTTTTTATTTTCTGTGGAAAAACGGTAAAGGGGAAAAGGCTCCCACACAAAATTTGGAAAATTGATCCCCAAAAGGCAAAAACAAGTGGACCGAATTGAATGAAACTGTTCTCAAATATTGTAGAGGTAAGATGAAGGAATACGTGTTTCGTATTTTCCTGCAAAGAAAAAACTTTTGGGTGGACCGAGGCGTCTCGTGGCGGAAGGAGTGGACAGAGGCGAAAGAAATTGTGTGTAGTTATTGGATATGTAAAATAAGACCTTTCGTGTTTCACAAGTGTATCCATCCGATTTTTCAAATTTGGAAGATCAACAGTAAGCACAAACAGTATATATAGTATTTTATGATATTTCGGGAGGCACCTTTAACGCTTACAATGTTTTCGTGATCAAATGTTTGGAGGGCTCCGTGCCCCACCCAACCATCTTTTTTCCAGGAAAATACGAAATTCGTATTCCCTTATTTTGTGTGTGAAATATCTGTGCATAATTTCATTCACTTCGGTTCACTTTTTCTTGCCTTTCGGGCGAAAACTTTCAAAATTTTGGGTGATAGTTTTGCCCTCTAAAACCGTTTTTCCTCAGAAAATAAAAACCCGTATTCATTTATTTCTTGCGTATTGTCAACACGTAAAGTTTCCCATGTCCTTTACACATTTGACCTAGTGTTACTAACACTTTTCACATTTCGTGGTCAAAGGTTTGGAGGGGTCCGTACACCACCCAACCGTTTTTTCATGAAAATACGAAACCCGTACCCTCATTTTACGTCTGCAATATCTGTTCACAATTCCATTCAGTTCGGTTAACTTCTATTTGCCCTTCGGGCGTCAACTTTTAAAATTTTCGGTGCGAGCTTTTGTCCCCTAAAACCTGTATTTCCGCAGTAAAAAAAACTCATATTCTTCTATTTTTCGCGTATTGTCCATACACAAACTTTCGTTGCAATTCGTCATGTCCTTTACGCACATCTGACATACTGATACTAGCACTTTTGATATTTCTTGATCAAATGTTTGGATGGTTCCGTGCCCCACCCAGCCTTTTGTTCCAGGAAAATACGAAACCCGTATTCCTTAATTAGATGTCTGCAATATCTTTTCGCAATTTCATTCACTTCGGTCCACTTCAACTTGCCTTTCAGGCATAAAATTTCAACATTTTGGATGGGAGCTTTTGCTCCCGAAAATCGTTTTTCCACAGAATATAAAAACAAAATTGATCAAGGTTTGGAGGGGTCTGTGCACCACCTAACAGTCTTTTCCATTTAAATACGGAATCCGTATACACACATTGTATGTCTACAATATGTGTGCAAAATTTCATTCACTTTGGTTCACTTCTTATCTTTCGGACGTAAATTTTCAAAAGTTTGGGGTGGGTTCTTTTGCCCCTGAAACCGTTTTTCCGCAGAAAATAAAAAAAGCCGTAATCCTTTTACTCGCGTATTGTTTATACGTAAAATTTCGTTGCAATTTTTCATGTTCTTTACACACATTTGATATAGTGTTACTAACGCTTCTCAAATTTCGTGATCAAAGGTTTGGAAGGGTCCGTGCTTCACCCAACATTTTTATCAGGAAAATACGAAACCCGTATCCTCATTTTACGTCTGAATCTCTGTTCGCAATTTAATTCACTTCGGTTCACTTCTTCTTGCTTTCCGTGCGTCAGCTTAAAAAATTTTGCGTAGGTAAGTTTGCCCCCTAAAATCGTTCTTCCACAGTACATAAAAACCCGTATTCGTTTATATTCTGGGTATTGTCCATACAGAAAGCTATGTTGCAATTCTTCATGTCGTTACACACATCTCACATACTTTTACCAGAACTTTTGATATTTCATGATCAAATGATTGGAGGGGTCCGTGCCCCACCTAACCGTCTTTTTCAGGTAAATACAAAACTCGTATACCAACATTTTATGTCTACAATATGTGTGCATAATTTCATTCACTTCGGTTCACTTCTTTTTATCTTTCGGGCGTCTACTTTTAAAAGTTTGGTGTGGGTTCTTTTGCCCCCTGAAATCGTTTTTCCGCAGAAAATTAAAAACCGTATTCCTTTGTTTTTTGCGTATTGTCAATACACAAAGTATCGTTGCAGTTCTTCATGTCCTTTACACACATTTGACATAGTAGTACTAGCACTTTTAATATTCCGTGATCAAGTGTTTGCAGGGGTCCGTGCCCCACCCAACATTTTTTTTTCAAGAAAATTCTTTACCCGTATTCTCATTTTACGTCTGCAATCTCTGTTCACAATTTCATTCACTTTCGTTCACTTCTCCTTGCCTTTCAGGTGTCAGCTTTAAACATTTTGCGTGGGGACTTTTGCCCCCTAAAATCGTTTTTCCACAGAACATAAAAACCCGTATTCGTTTATTTTTGGCTTGTTGTCCATACACAAAGTTTCGTGGCAATTCTTCATGTCCTTTAGACACATTTGACATAGTGTTACTAGCACGTTTCATATTTCGTGATCAAAGGTTTGGAGGGGCTCGTGCCCCACTCAACTCTTTTTTTTTTTAGGAAAATACGAAACCCGTACCTCATTTTACGTCTGCAATATCTGTGCACAATTCATTCGCATGCACTTCGGTTCAGTTGTTCTCGAATTTTCCTTTGTCAACTTTCGAAATATTTGGTGAGGCTTTTATATTAAACCTTCACATTATGAAACTTTTTTTTTGATATTACTTTTTTTGCGGAGAAGGAGAGAAATGCTTTCCTGTGATATGTGTTACTTGCCATTCATCTTATTTGAACTGCTTAGGTAAGATCATATTGTAACTTTTGATGTCATCCAACTCCGCCACGATAATAAAATTGTCATTTTCAATAATTCGTTTTATTCTGTTATTTGCAGTTTGCCACACTGATATATTTGTTACAAAATTGTGGTTTGGTCCAACGCCTTTCGAATTCGCAACCAACCCAACCGCCTAGCTTTTTGGGATGCCTGCTATTGCAGGAAAAGGAGAATTGCAGGTGGTAATGCACTTTTGGAGTCGTGTATACATGTTCGTCCTAGTCGCGCTGAAGGTGACCACGGTCAATGATAGCATGATGATCTAAGCTGGGGAGCGGTGACTGGTACTCAGGTCCTGTATGATCAACTTCCATGGCAGCATGGTGAGCACTCTCATTTCCCGGGATACCAACACGGTCATTCACCCAACAGAAATACATATCACAGCATTCAATTCGTAAGGAATCGCAGGAAAGGAGAATTTGTTTTTTGTTGTTATTGAAGAAACAAACTTTATTTTGGGGAAGGGGAAAAGAATAATATTTATTAGTATACAGTAACCTTTCGTTTTAATAAAGGTGGATTTTTCCACATTTTTGACTTATAACTTAGCTTCCTCTAACCTCACATCATTTCACATAAGAGGTTTGTTTCATCAATCAAAAAGCATAACAAGTACAAAAAAGGATTTTATAATCCAAATAAAAAAGTGAAACAAAAAAAAAATGTGAAATTTATGAAATTTATCCTACTTGCAGCATCTCAAAGCGTGCACCGACAACCTTTTTTTTATTTTACCCTTTCCGGACTATTGAAATAAAACTAAAAAATGGAGTCGTTTCGTTCCACAATATTGCAAACCTCAAAAATTTTCATTTACGCGTTTTGGATACGTAACATTTAGACTACGCAGTCAGTGTATTTCCGCTACCACACAATACATAGATATGTACCTATAATCTGAATAAAACACCTTGTGTTCAAATTATATACTTCTAGAGAAATTTGAAACGTGTTTATTTCAATATTCTTCTTCATAAATTTAGACGGAAAAAAGGTCTACAATATTATTCTTTCAAAATATATACTACCGGTACTTTAAAGACTATTTTTATATATATATACGTTTAATTTAACTGTTGCGAAACGTCTGTACAGAATTCTCTGGAACAAAATTCCAATAAGTGGAGACTGAGAAGTACTGATAAAATACCACTAACTAGATTCAGATCGATAGAAGAAATATACTGAAGGTACAGGGACTTCGTAGTTCTCGGACGATCTTCTCTGGCTACGAGCTGACTTTACAACTGGATGTATATTTGAATTATTCGAACTTTCATTGATCTTAAGTTAACACATTAAGGTTCTGCTATGCAGCATGGTAGAAACGACAAAGTAGGTGTATTTGCTCCATATACTAAACATCAGTTATAGAAAATAGTAGAATTGAGAAATCAATCAGGTGACTTCTTCCGTTCTCTCCCCAGCAGTTGCTTATCTTCAAAAAAATATTATGTTTGTCCTTCTACAGTAGAACCAGGTGACTTCCTCCGTTCTTTCACCCAGCAGTTGCTTATCTTCAAAAAAATATTATGTTTGTTCTTCTACAGTAGAACCAGGTGACTTCTTCCGTTCTTTCACCCAGCAGTTGCTTATCTTCAAAAAAATATTATGTTTGTTCTTCTACAGTAGAACCAGATGACTTCTTCCGTTCTTTCACCCAGCAGTTGCTTATCTTCAAAAAAATCTTATGTTTGTTCTTCTACAGTAGAACCAGGTGACTTCTTCCGTTCTTTCACCCAGCAGTTGCTTATCTTCAAAAAAATATTATGTGTGTTATTCTACAGTAGAACGAGGTGACTTCTTCCGTTCTTTCACCCAGCAGTTGCTTATCTTCAAAAAAATATTATGTTTGTTCTTCTACAGTAGAACCAGGTGACTTCTTCCGTTCTTTCACCCAGCAGTTGCTTATCTTCAAAAAAATATTATGTTTGTTCTTCTACAGTAGAACCAGGTGACTTCTTCCGTTCTTTCACCCAGCAGTTGCTTATCTTCAAAAAAATATTATGTTTGTTATTCTACAGTAGAACCAGATGACTTCTTCCGTTCTTTCACCCAGCAGTTGCTTATCTTCAAAAAAATATTATGTGTGTTATTCTACAGTAGAACGAGGTGACTTCTTCCATTCTTTCACCCAGCAGTTGCTTATCTTCAAAAAAAATATTATGTTTGTTATTCTACAGTAAAACCAGGTGACTTCTTCCGTTCTTTCACCCAGCAGTTGCTTATCTTCAAAAAAATATTATGTTTGATATTATACAGTAGAACAAGGTGACTTCTTCCATTCTTTCACCCAGCAGTTGCTTATCTTCAAAAAAAATTATATTTGATATTATACAGTAGACCAAGGTGACTTCTTCCGTTCTTTCACCCAGCAGTTGCTTATCTTCAAAAAAATATTATGTTTGATATTATACAGTAGAACAAGGTGACCTCTTCCGTTCTTTCACCCAGCAGTTGCTTATCTTCAAAAAAAATTATGTTTGATATTATACAGTAGACCAAGGTGACTTCTTCTGTTCTTTCACCCAGAAGTTTCTTATCATCAAAAAAATATTATCTTTGTTATCCTACAGTACAACCAGGTGACTTCTTCCGTTCTTTCACCCAGCAGTTGCTTATCTTCAAAAAAATATTGTTTGTTATCCTACAGTACAACCAGGTGACTTCTTCCGTTCTTTCACCCAGAAGTTTCTTATCATCAAAAAAATATTATGTTTGTTATCCTACAGTAGAACAAGGTGACTTCTTCCGTTCTTTCACCCAGAAGTTTCTTATCATCAAAAAAATATTATGTTTGTTATCCTACAGTACAACCAGGTGACTTCTTCCGTTCTTTCACCCAGCAGTTGCTTATCTTCAAAAAAATATTATATTTGTTATTCTACAGTAAAACCAGGTGACTTCTTCCGTTCTTTCACCCAGCAGTTGCTTATCTTCAAAAAAATATTATATTTGTTATTCTACAGTACAACCAGGTGACTTCTTCCGTTCTTTCACCCAGCAGTTGCTTATCTTCAAAAAAATATTATATTTGTTATTCTACAGTACAACCAGGTGACTTCTTCCGTTCTTTCACCCAGCAGTTACTTATCTTCAAAAAAAATATTATGTGTGTTATTCTACAGTAGAACCAGGTGACTTCTTCCGTTCCTTCACCCAGCAGTTACTTATCTTCAAAAAAATATTATGTGTGTTATTCTACAGTAGAACCAGGTGACTTCTTCCGTTCTTTCACCCAGCAGTTGCTTATCTTCAAAAAAATATTATGTTTGTTATTCTACAGTAGAACCAGGTGACTTCTTCCGTTCTTTCACCCAGCAGTTGCTTATCTTCAAAAAAATATTATGTTTGTTATTCTACAGTAGAACTAGGGTGAATTCTTCCGTTCTTTCACCCAGCAGTTGCTTATCTTCCAAAAAATATTATGTTTGTTATTCTACAATAGAACTAGGGTGAATTCTTCCGTTCTTTCACCCAGCAGTTGCTTATCTTCCAAAAAATATTATGTTTGTTATTCTACAATAGAACTAGGGTGACTTCTTCCGTTCCTTCACCCAGCAGTTGCTTATCTTCCAAAAAATATTATGTTTGTTATTATACAGTAGAACCAGGGTGACTTCTTCCGTTCCTTCACCCAGCAGTTGCTTATCTTCCAAAAAATATTATGTTTGATATTATACAGTAGAACCAGGTGACTTCTTGCGTTCTTTCACCCAGCAGTTGCTTATCTTCAAAAAAATATTATGTTTGATATTCTACAGAAGAACCAGGTGACTTCTTGCGTTCTTTCACCCAGCAGTTGCTTATCTTCAAAAAAAATTATGTTTGATATTATACAGTAGAACCAGGTGACTTCTTCCGTTCTTTCAACCAGCAGTTGCTTATCTTCAAAAAAAAATTATGTTTGATATTGTACAGTAGAACCAGGTGACTTCTTCCATTCTTTCAACCACCAGTTGCTTATCTTCAAAAAAAATTATGTTTGATATTATACAGTAGAACCAGGTGACTTCTTCCATTCTTTCAACCAGCAGTTGCTTATCTTCAAAAAAAATTATGTTTGAAATTATACAGTAGAACAAGGTGACTTCTTCCGTTCTTTCACCCAGAAGTTGCTTATCTTCAAAAAAAATTATGTTTGAAATTATACAGTAGAACAAGGTGACTTCTTCCGTTCTTTCACCCAGAAGTTGCTTATCTTCAAAAAAATATTATGTTTGTTATCCTACAGTACAACCAGGTGACTTCTTCCGTTCTTTCACCCAGAAGTTGCTTATCTTCAAAAAAATATTATGTTTGTTATCCTACAGTACAACCAGGTGACTTCTTCCGTTCTTTCACCCAGAAGTTTCTTATCATCAAAAAAATATTATGTTTGTTATCCTACAGTACAACCAGGTGACTTCTTCCGTTCTTTCACCCAGAAGTTTCTTATCAAAAAAATATTATGTTCGTTATTCTACAGTACAACCAAGTGACTTCTTCCGTTCTTTCACCCAGAAGTTTCTTATCATCAAAAAATATTATGTTTGTTATCCTACAGTACAACCAGGTGACTTCTTCCGTTCTTTCACCCAGCAGTTGCTTATCTTCAAAAAAATATTATGTTTGTTATTCTACAGTAGAACCAGGTGACTTCTTCCGTTCTTTCACCCAGCAGTTGCTTATCTTCAAAAAAATATTATATTTGTTATTCTACAATAGAACTAGGGTGACTTCTTCCGTTCTTTCACCCAGCAGTTGCTTATCTTCAAAAAAATATTATGTTTGTTATTCTACAATAGAACTAGGGTGACTTCTTCCGTTCTTTCACCCAGCAGTTGCTTATCTTCAAAAAAATATTATGTTTGTTATTCTACAGTAGAACCAGGTGACTTCTTCCGTTCTTTCACCCAGCAGTTGCTTATCTTCAAAAAAAAAATTATGTTTGTTATTCTACAGTTGAACCAGGTGACTTCTTCCATTCCTTCAACCAGCAGTTGCTTATCTTCAAAAAAAAAATTATGTTTGATATTCTACAGAAGAACCAGGTGACTTCTTCCATTCTTTCAACCAGCAGTTGCTTATCTTCAAAAAAAATTATGTTTGATATTCTACAGTAGAACAAGGTGACTTCTTCCGTTCTTTCACCCAGAAGTTGCTTATCTTCAAAAAAAAAAAAAAATATGTTTGAAATTATACAGTAGAACAAGGTGACTTCTTCCGTTCTTTCACCCAGAAGTTGTTTATCTTCAAAAAAATATTATGTTTGTTATCCTACAGTTCAACCAGGTGACTTCTTCCGTTCTTTCACCCAGAAGTTGCTTATCTTCAAAAAAATATTATGTTTGTTATCCTACAGTAAAACCAGGTGACTTCTTCCGTTCTTTCACCCAGCAGTTGCTTATCTTCAAAAAAATATTATGTTTGTTATCCTACAGTACAACCAGGTGACTTCTTCCGTTCTTTCACCCAGCAGTTGCTTATCTTCAAAAAAATATTATGTTTGTTATCCTACAGTACAACCAGGTGACTTCTTCCGTTCTTTCACCCAGAAGTTTCTTATCTTCAAAAAAATATTATGTTTGTTATCCTACAGTACAACCAGGTGACTTCTTCCGTTCTTTCACCCAGCAGTTGCTTATCTTCAAAAAAATATTAGGTTTGTTATTCTACAGTAGAACCAGGTGACTTCTTCCATTCTTTCACCCAGCAGTTGCTTATCTTCAAACAATAAATTATGTTTGTTATTCTACAGTAGAACCAGGTGACTTCTTCCATTCTTTCACCCAGCAGTTGCTTATCTTCAAAAAAATATTATGTTTGTTATGCTACAGTAGAACCAGGTGACTTCTTCCATTCTTTCACCCAGCAGTTGCTTATCTTCAAAAAATAAGTTATGTTTGTTTTTCTACAGTAGAACAAGGTGATTTCTTCCGTTCTTTCACCCAGAAGTTGCTTATCTTCAAAAAATAAATTATGTTTGTTTTTCTACAGTAGAACCAGGTGACTTTTTCCGTTCTTTCACCCAGAAGTTGCTTATCTTCAGAAAAAAATTATGTTTGATATTATACAGTAGAACAAGGTGACTTCTTCCGTTCTTTCATCCAGAAGTTTCTTATCTTCAAAAAAATAATATGTTTGATATTATACAGTACAACCAGGTGACTTCTTCCGTTCTTTCACCCAGAAGTTTCTTATCTTCAAAAAGATATTATGTTTGTTATTCTACAGTACAACCAGGTGACTTCTTCCGTTCTTTCACCCAGAAGTTTCTTATCATCAAAAAGATATTATGTTTGTTATCCTACAGTAGAACAAGGTGACTTCTTAAGTTCTTTCACCCAGAAGTTTCTTATCATCAAAAAAATATTATGTTTGCTATCCTACAGTACAACCAGGTGACTTCTTCCGTTCTTTCACCCAGAAGTTTCTTATCATCAAAAAAATATTATATTTGTTATTCTACAGTACAACCAGGTGACTTCTTCCGTTCTTTCACCCAGAAGTTTCTTATCTTCAAAAAAATATTATATTTGTTATTCTACAGTACAACCAGGTGACTTCTTCCGTTCTTTCACCCAGCAGTTGCTTATCTTCAAAAAAATATTATATTTGTTATTCTACAGTACAACCAGGTGACTTCTTCCGTTTTTTCACCTAGCAGTTGCTTATCTTCAAAAAATATTATGTTTGTTATTCTACAGTAGAACCAGGTGACTTCTTCCGTTCTTTCACCCAGCAGTTGCTTATCTTCAAAAAAATCTTATGTTTGTTATTCTACAGTAGAACCAGGTGACTTCTTCCATTCTTTCACCCAGCAGTTGCTTGTCTTCAAAAAAATATTATGTTTGTTATTCTACAGTAGAACCAGGTGACTATTCTTCCATTCTTTATTCTTTCATCCAGTAGCTTATTATGTTGACAAATATATATAATAATAGGAATCAGCACCAGGTGTCTTCTGTTTTAGTCGTTTTCCCAGTTCCTTTTTTTGTGTTAATAAATCAGTTGTCATGAGTTCAGTCATTCGCACTAGTTCTTCTTGGACAATATTATTAATGGGATAGGTACTACGTGTCCCTTCATTGATTTTCTTTTGTATTATAATAGAGATGATTATCTAATATCACGTGACGATAGTTAGAATAGAAATGCAGACAATTTTTTCAACTTCCAAAATGGTTTGGGTTCTTCTTTAAATACTATCTGAAAATGGTAAATACATAGGTCTATAAAGATAAGTATTTTTTTTTATTACAAAGCTGTTTATAAATTTAGTTTTTACCAATAAGATCGTCTTACTCTGAATGAAATTAGTGGCAGTATAAGTTGGTGATGCGTGTCAAGGATATTTTTCTCAACTTGTTGCCCTATTGATCAAAGCACTTATCCAGTACTCAATATACAGATCCACACCGTTCTTACTGTTATCACCTTAAATATGTAATTGCAACCAACAGTATTTAGTGAAAAACAAGTGTTGCACTATATCAAACTATGAATTATTTTGGAAAAAATAATTAGCAGTAATGCAAATACTTTAGAAATGGGCAATTAAAGAAACTGGGGCTAAGAAGAGTTCGAGAACCTCTTTCCTGGGTTCGGGAATGTAGAGTAAAAGCCAAAAATAAAAAAGCTAGTCATTGTAAACTTGAATACTTTATGTACTATTCGTGTTTGTAGTTACGAAGTGAATAATCCAGTTATACTTGTCGTGTATTTCTCTAATATTCTTAACACCTAATAAATACTATAATAAAACTTTATTTGAACTGACTCACCTGAAGTGTCTTCTTCTCCGTGAGAGGTAGTTGTTTTTCCTGCAAAGTTGACAGATAATAATAAATAATCTATATTGGAAAATTTCTTAACAAACATGTTTAAAACAAGTGATCAAGGAAGCTAATGAAGGCATCTCATAGTAGTTATTAATTTGGAATCCTGGCTTAATAAAACAACTAGAATATAGACTCTAATGAAATTTACATCAAAATCGTGAAGTAATTTGGGAGCTACTTTAATTAATTGCTAAGGACGCTAGCTTCTATCGTGCTTGTATCGTGTCTTCACGAAGAATTGTGTATTATAATTATTACAAGTTTCGGATACAACCTATTGAACTTATTTAGTGAATATGCCAATCTTTATTTATTTGAAATTACGAACCCTAAGTTATCGTAATCACTTCAATGTTGAGGTTACATTTTAATTTTAATTTCTTTCAGTTTACTAACGCTTCAATTGCATCGCAGACAAAGAAGTATTTGTATATTATGTTGACTTGGTTCCGTATGTACAATATATTTCTTAATTAGTAACACATCAGATTGCTTTTTCTTTCCGCATCCTACCACTACATTTTTCTGTTGAGGGTACATCTACGTAGTTTGCAGTTTCATCATACACATAGATATTCATCGAACCAGAAAAGAATGAACCGAGGGACGCCGGACAAAACCAGCTGGATGGGTTAGTAGAAGAAGAATTGGAGCTTGATATTGGAATAACAAGGATGTAATCGCACGGATCGTAAAACTCAAATCCAGAAGTCAGAATATTGCTCCACTCTATAAAGAGTATTATCCATTCTTCACGTTACTAAACGTTACACGGGAACGTTTAATCAGTTAGAAAAGCATTTGTATTTCGGGTAAGTGCATCACCGCTGAAACATCTGTACGAGAGGGTGCTGATAAAGATTGAGCCTAATTGTCAAACGCTTGGTGGCAAACTTCAGAACTGGCCATTTTGATATTGAAAGTGTGAAACCCAGTGGCAGGCCTGTTTCTGTGTCTGCTCCCGAAAATGTGCAAGCCATCCAGGAAATGATAATGGAAGATCGTCGGACATTAGCCAAAATGATTGCTACATGTTTAGGCATATCACCTGAAAGAGTTGGTACCATTATTCATAATGATCTGGATATGAGGAAGGCTGCAGCAAAGTGGATCTTCAAACTTCTGACGAAGGAACATTGCCTCCTCACACACAGCATCTGAAACACAGGACACATTGGCCATCCTAAGCTTTCAAGTGTTGCATCATCCACCTTATTCGCCGAACCTAAGAACTTCATCCGATCATCATCTGTTCCCCGAATCTCAAAAAACATCTCAAATGTAACCGTTTTCAGGGTGTTCAAGCGGCAACTGATGCTACAGATGAGTGGTTACAGCAGCAGACAAACAACTTCTATTTACAAGGACTTAAAAAGTTGGACAGATGTCGCAAGTACATTGACTACCAGGGAAATATGTGGAATCGTGTGGGAGTTTCACCTTCCTAGCCGATATTTTTTGGTAAGGCGCAACCTTTATCGCCACCCCCTCGTATTTTTGTATGTACCGCGCTGGATTTTAACTCACACCATTCTCACTACCTATTGTTGGAAGAAAGGAGACGCAGCAATGGAGGTACGATAATTCACCAAAGGAGCCATTACAGGAGAACCAACGAAGACGACAGGGAAGTGAGAGTAGACTTACCATTTCTTTACTTGTTTACCTTCTCTCCTGTTTACCTTTTTCCACGTTAACATCACAATCTGCTTAAAATTTGTACGTGCTCTGTTTTATTTAAAGAGCAACCCAGGTCCGATTCATCCTCGGAAGACTTGTTAGTTCAGAAATCCCCAAGTTTTAAATTTGCTCTCGTTTCATTTGAGCTATTTGACCTGATAAGACGTGGCTGCACACCATCTTTGCGAATCATCACTGATAGGTCAATGAGTGCAAATTTAAATGTTTCTGTATATTGTGATCCTTAGGCAACTTCGTAATTACGTATGAATTATAACTTTGTCTTTTTTACTTCCATTAATCTAATCTTTTTCTACCTTTTTTCTTTCCTTACATCATACCAGCTACCACATCAGTCAGAGTACAATTTACTTTCCAACAGTATTCTATAAAGGTAATCAGGAAAGTTCTGTCGCTTTTTCACCCACCAACTTCAAACATCGATATGTCACCTAAAGATCAAACATGGTCCCCATCAGCATCGATGGCCTTCTGCCAACGTTCTGGAAGGCCATGGATTCCATCGCGGTAGAATTTGGTGGGCCGTGAAGCGAAGAAGGTATCAAGAGCATTTTGCACCTTTACTTGGGATTTGAACTGGCGCCCTACAAGGTGATTGTCCAATGAATGGAACAGGTCATAATCGAACGGTGCAATATCCATGGAAGAATGGAGGATACAATAGTGTTTCCATTCAAGGTGTAGAATGGTGCCCCGGGTCATTCTAGCCACGAAGGGTTAGCGTTGTTCTGTAAGAGGAGCACAGCTTTGCGATTCAGAAGTGCTGGCTCCAGAGTTTTGAGTTTTTATCGAACACGGTTCAACTGCTGACAATATATAGTAGCAGTGATGCTCTGACCAGCTGGTAGCAGTTCCTGATGCATGATGCCCCGAACAGTCCACGAAATACACAGGAGCACCTTCTTCTGATGCAGTTCTGGTTTTGCTGTTTTGGAACCGGTTCATGGGATGCTAACCAATGATGACGGCACCATGGAGCTTCGTACAGGATCCATTTCTCATCACATGTCAACATCCTGTCCAGAAATTTCTCCTTCCTCAAACGAGACAACAAAGAAACATAGGTGTCTGCTCGCGTTGTCTTCTGTCCCGGAGTCAAACCATGTGGGATCCATCGATCCAACTGTAGTGCTTCCCAAGTTGATGGAGGTGCTGCTGAGTGATTTACCCACTCACACTGAATTGTAGTCCCTGCTCCTTACATGTCTATCCACTGTTCTTCTCAATTGCTACCTGAAGATCTTCATTTTGTACATGTATCGGTCCTCCGGAACGTGTTGCGTCTTCGAGTGTTTCGTTACCGTTCATAAACTTGTTAAACCAGCGCTACCTTGTCCGCGTAATCACACCCTCACCAAAGGCCTGTCATATCTTCCGTCCCGCTGCAGCGGTATTTGAACCCAGTTTGAATTCGTACAGCATATACACCCTAACGACACTTTGTGAGGTCCTATTTTCACTCTGTCCTTACACAAGTTCACGGTGTAACTGAACTGCCACAACCAGGTAGTATGGATATACCCACACCAACAACAGACCTTCGCCTTATCTCCATTCGCATTTAACTTACGATGTGAAGGCCAATTGAACGCAGGCCTCCATAAAATGCAACAGAACTTTCTTGATTACCTTTATAACATGTTTTCAATTATTTCCTGTTATTATTAATCGTTTTAATCAGCCAATTTTTCGCATTTTCCTCCAAGATAAATTTTTCGTGAACTTTCCTTTTAAAAAAACTTTCCGTAATGTCCACTTTCTGCTTCGTATAATGCATTTGTCATCATCTGAGTCATTTTTGTAAATTTTCATTCGATGATTCAAATAGTATGATCATCCAGTACCATTTCTTTACTTCATACTTTTAATGGTTGGATCATACTTTAAGTATCTTACGAGT